>NW_022196023.1:8038-330205 GCF_008641045.1 Pistacia vera | reverse complement strand
ATATTACTACATTTACCTGATTTCTCGGATACAGCCGCCCAGTTGCCCTCACCATGTGTCTCCACATAATTTTTGAGAAGCAAGTCCTCCTCTGGTTTCCACAAACCTCTTTTAGGCTGTTTCTTCACTTGTTCATTTTCCATTAGGTGTATATGAGTGTTTCTACTTTTTTTCAGTTACACAAGAGTTCAGTTGGATGTGGAGAGAGAGTTACGTGAGAGTGGGTTATATAGGAAAGAGAATTGTAGGGTTGCAGGACAGGAACTCAACTCGTGCATGAGTACGAAGCACGATTAAACAATTAAACCATTAATTCGGTGAAAAGGATATTTGATGTGAGGGCACCGTTTTGCTTCAACTTTAGCTTTACCCCACTTTAAAAGCAAAGCAAAATCTGGGCTCCACTTCCATAATATTTTCTAGCTTGCTAACAACTCGTCTTAATTCTCATGTTCCTGGATTCATGGTCCATCAAACAGTAAGTATATAGGATTTCAAACGTCTAGCTAGACTCTACAGAAGGCATAATCTATGAAAGAATTTGATATGAAGTGGATCGTGGGCCGGCCGTGGCACTCATCAGTGGTGGCTTTTCGACACGCACGAGTATACCCTCAATCAATGGCGAATTGGCACTGAGTTCCAAGCTGCTTTTGCATGAGTGTCACGTTTTCATATGTGGTTTGCTTCAAACTTTTAATCTTTTTAATTTGTCTTTTTGCACTAATATATATATATTGCAATAACTTTTTTGACCCCCCCAAAAAAAAAGCAGTATAAAAAATTCTTTTAAATTCCATTGCATTCATGAATTTAAACAGTACTAAAGTCCAGAATGTTTTTATGATTTAAGTGATAGGAGACTTGAATTCCTTTGGCTAGTGGTTTTTATTATAATCTTCAGTGGAAGTTACTCTCAATTGTGCAGGATATATGAAATGGTAATTTTTATTCATAATATAGAAGATAACTCTTATTAACGAGAGTTAAAAATGTAAGTTAATAGGATGTGTGCAGGTGGAGGGAGACAGAAGATATATACAAACTGTGATACTCAATTATTGATTATTGAAACAGTTGCCGCAAATAACAAAGATGGAATGCAAACAAGCATTGAAATCCAGTATTTTTGGTTAGGTTCAGAAGGGCTTTCCGCTTGACTGACCAAATTATTTTGTTGTGGATCGACGTAATGGTATCAAATCAGAATCAAAAGGCACTATCTTTCTATCTCAAAATTGTATACATACACACTCTTATATATGATAATATAAATGGTGCAGCTTTTTTAGTACTACCAGTCTACCACCACAACGGATTTGCATATCTTATATCTATAGTTTTAAATTTATGTAATCTCCTGTATATAGATTTTGAAGGTCCGGCTAGGGACTGAGTATTAATTCTAGTCTACTGATAACGAGACTTAACTTTTTCAGATATTCAGTATCGTTTTTGTTCGGATATAATGAATTAATGATCCGATTCCCTTCCCTACCCACCACCAGTCATTTGCTTTTCAGTTTATAATTTCTCCTTTTGCAGAAGTTTGTCTGTGTTTCATGATGATGGCCGCCAAAACACAATCATATATCCTATCATTGGACTTTGGGTTTTGTATTGCCATTTCCATGCCACATTATCATCATCATCTTGTTCTTGTCAGTTGTGACTTCCATAATCCAAGGTTTAATTATCATATCTTTATGCTAATTGCTAAAGACACTTTTATTAGCAGTTGTAATTTTACAACATGAATCACGTGAATGGAGTCTCATCCTAATCAATCTTTTATCTTTCTTATGTATACTGTGTCTCCCGATGAAACTTAAAAGTGAATGGAACAGGATTATGTTAGGAACAAGAATCATTGAACTTGGTTTGAAGAAGTAGAATAATTACTAAAATGGTGGAGACTGAGACTAGTTTGGAAGGACTTGTGTTGCATATTATTCTGTAGGAGAATAATTTGCTTTTCCAGTCATAATCACAATGTAAAGTTGTCCAACAGTTCATTCATGTCCTTTTTCTGCTTCAGTAAAAGAAACCAACCAAATGAATGAACAGCTAAGTAGACGTAGAAAAAGACAAACCCTTTGTGGACTACAATTCATACTCATCCCCTCAATATCAAATATTCATGCTCCAATATTTTCCTTTTACAGAAGATTAAAGCTGCTTTCAATATCACATTTCACATCACATCCCACCTTTACAAACTACTTTTTTTTTTTTTTTTTTTTTAATTAATTTACTAAAGAATTATTTAGAAAAACACCAATCAAACATCAAATTCTGATATATATTCTCGATGCATTTCATGCATGGAATATGAAAAACACCCACCAACCCCAAAATTAATTAGCATTAATAATTGAATTGGAATAGGGATAAGGATAGTGATGTGGTTGCAGAAAACTATATATGAAATGCACGCATTACGAAGGTATCTAGCTACAGAAAAATTAGATATGAATCACTTTTAAGCTGGCATGTTGTAGTACTTTAGATCACGATTCCTTTACTTTCACATTATAAGTTTCTCCTTTTTCTCCCCCATATTATCACATGAACCAACTCACTGTTTCTTCATCAAACCAACCATTCAATCTACTTACTTTACCCAGTATTGATCACGTTAATTTCTTCTTGTAAACACATCTTAAAGCTTTGTTCCAAAGTAATTTTTTCTTATTTTTGTAAAGTTGTCTTTTTGTTCTCTTTCTTAATATTTCGGTCAATAATTGTGATTATGATGAGTATTATTGATGGGCAATCTTCTGAAATCTGTCACTTTGAATTGACATTAATTCTATTATTGTTTCCCATTTGTGGATTAGAGCTTTTATAATGTTACATTATTCAACTGTACATTATATATAGATAGATAGAGAGAGAGAGAGAGAGAGAGAGAGAGAGAGAATTAAATTCCAATGGTTCAATCTTTTTCTAATTGCATTTGAAGGTTTTATATGAAGTATATTGAACACAGCTTTAAAGTAAAAGGAGATGGCGGAGCCCCCCCACCTAGCCTTGCCTCCCAAATTTTATTACATGAAAAGAAAAGTCGGTAAATGGTGCTTCTTCACTTCAGCTTCAACCTACACTATAAATTTTCATATAGCATCCGTTCTTTTGCAGCTTTTTATATTACAGTTCGATTATACTATCTAGAGAAATTAAAAATAAAGATGTGCTTTGTATATAGTTTTAACGTCAAGTTTGGAGACAGATAAAACAAGTTTGATCAATTTAAACGATATGAAATGACTGGGTTTATTTATAAATTATCTCGAACAATTTCATAAACCCCCCACTAAGATTTGCTCAAATACAGTCGGATCAGAAATTTTACTGTTTGACAGCAGAGTGCAGACAGACGACAAACCACCCTTCAATCTATAACTTAATTTTAGTAAGTGTTGTTTTTAAAAAGAAAGAAAATAATAAAGATATCCAATGACAAACCATATAGAGTGATTTGTGATTAAAAAAGAAAAAACTTTAGTCTGAAATTTGAGAAATTAAGGTATCTAAATCCACTTCATCAGAGGTAAGTCGAAGAAGTTGAGAATTACATTGTCAATACAATGGTGAAACAAAATTTTCTTTGTAGGCTTATAGTGTCAATGATTTTTGTTATTTAAGGCCCTATGAATCTGTCTATCAGCCCCTTTAGTCGCAAAATTGGTTAGAGAGAAAATGTTTGCTACAATTCTCATGTTCATTGCACTTTTATTTATTCTCTTTGGGCTTTTCCTCACCCTAATGGTAGTGGATTCCTTCCTGGGCCTGGACCCATTTTACCCGGCCCTTGTTCCTTAGATGAAAGTACAAGTGTATAGTATTGAGATTGTTTGGTTGGATGCTTATCTCCATGTTTTTCAATATTTCCTTAACTTTTGAAGCAGGAAGGAGAAGGAGATTGTAGTTGAGATGTTGTAGTCTTGTTCCATGAAATACAACTGTTCTCATCCATAAAAATCAACAACTAAAACAATATGACATATTAGTCAAGTTTAGGTTATGGGAAACCTGCTGTAATTTCAAAATGAATGCGATGTTTGAAGATGATAAATTACCTCATCTTTACTCTTTACTTTGTTAGAGATGCAGCTGGATTCCACTGGTAAATCTTCATTTGACGAAACATCATTTTCTATTTAGCTAAGGATGGACCAACAGTGGTTTGAATTTGAGCTTTCCAACAGTAGTGTACAGAGGTGCATGATGACGATGATCTCTGCCTGCCTGGTGGTAATTGTAGATTCATAGACGACAAAATCATATCTTACTTAATTCAACTACCACTGACCCTACTTCCCCCACGTGTGTTGCAAAATATAGTAATTCCATCATATTCAAACAAGTTAATTGAGACGTGATAATTATAACCAAATCAACCTCCCCCCTCCGACAATCAGATTCTAAAGTCATCACTCAACCACCTTTTTCTTTTCGGTTGTTACTTTCTTAACGTTACCTTTCCACTTGTTTCACTAGAAATTCATAAAATTAACAATACACTTGTCAAATTCTGATTTGGGTTAATCAATGGGATGGTACTGGACCAAACCAGCTTGACAGCAAACCCAATGTTCGAATGTGGGTGGCACCCATGTACTGCCACGTGCGTGTTATATGGTCCAACTGTCTCGTGGCCTTGCCTCTACATCACGTGACATGGGAGTGATGCCTCTCCATATCTTGTTCAACCTGCCACTGACATGGACAGTTTGTTCTGTGTCAAGGGGGGCAACGTTGCTAGATTCTTTTGTTTAAAAAATCATCCTCTAATTACATTGTATCTTATAATTAATTAATTAATTAATTAAAGACCAAAAACAAGGCACATAGACATAGTGACATGGGTTTTTTTGTTAATTTTTTTAATTAGTATCTTCTTTATTATGGATAAGACAGAGGGACATATTTTGCTGTTTGGTTTCGTTGTCTAGGCTAATATTTCATCTCTCTGTCTCAAAACTAAAACAAGACAAAAAGGAACCCAAAAAAAGTGACTAAAGAAATTGGGTATTCCTGGCGTTCGAGGATACCTTTGTTTTTATAAGCCTAAGCCTAAGCTCGTGTCTTTTCATCACTATAAATGTGGATGTACAGTAGTCCATGTTATAACAAGTAATTTAATATTGTATTATTTTAATTGGCAGTAGAGAGATTCGACTAAAAGGAAACGTAATGGTTATGCAAATGTCATAAAAGATCCGAACCCAGACGTGTCTATGACTTCAAATTCAAAAGATATTCAAGTGGCTGTGGGCTGTGGTGGACCCACATACCCCATTAGTTTGACTATCAATTCTCTAACCTAACCCCTTTAAATATGCTTTTAATCTCTACTGGTCCACTCAACAAGAGGTTAATCACATTGACGCCAATGTTGGGAACGTGTAATCCACAACAGTGACTGGTTTTTAACTTTTAATCTAAGTGACTTTCACTTTATTCCTGTCCAGGTAAAAATTTTGAAACATAAGATTTTCGACTATGTACCATATCTAATCTTTATTGAGTTATTTGTGTAGGTTACTTTTGAAACCAGAAATTCGTAAGATTTTTTACTTCATGAATGTCAGTGAAAATTGACAAGAGTTAAAGAAAAACTTCCTGCTTTGATGCGCGTGGATAGGTTTGTGTTGGAAACAGAAAACAATGAGGGGTAAATGGGTCGGCCAAAAGTGAGGCAATAACACGGACCACCTTACCATCATGTTAACTCTTGCCTGCAACCTGTCTCCTTACCCGCCCACCCCGCCCCTCTTCTTTCTCTACGTCTTGTCTCTCTCTCTCTCTCTCTCTCTATTTTCACAACACGCCCACAAACACTTCTACTTAATACTCTCTATTTAACAACAAACCCGCATCACTTGAACCCCAAAACTCTATTCCTCCCTCTCTCTCACAAGACGACTTCTTCGACTTTCCTTTAATTTATTGTTTGATTGTTGTTTGGATATATGATACACATGGAGCTTCAGTTGGGTCTCGCTCTTCCAAGCACTGCTGTCAAGGGTTTCGACCTTAATGCTTATGTTTACGAGCCTAGGGAGAATATGGGCTCTCACCCATCATTCCATAGCTTTGGTTTTACTAATGATATTTGCAGCAACTACAAGAAACGCAGCTTTGATGAGGCTTTTGAAAAGGACAAAACGGTGCCACGAACACTGCCTCTATTGCACTGGAACAACGAGCCCAACGACGAAGACGACCCCAAAGACCTCGAAAACAGTTCTTCTTTTGACAGCAACAAGTATATCCTCTCTCTCTCTCTCTCTAAATCTTTAGTCATCTATTTGCACGTCTTTCTCTTCTTTGGTGCAAAGAGCGATTCTCATTTAATCATGTAGAATCTCTCCCTCAGAAGGCTTGGAAATTAACAATAGTTTAATAATTTTATTTATCAGGACGGCTGAGGAAGATGGTGTAGTGGGGTGGCCACCCATTAAGACCTGGAGAAAGAAAATATGGCACCAAGATCAGGGACGCCAAGCCAAGCCCAAGAACAATCAGGCTTTGAAAAATATTGGCTTTGGCAGTCGCAGTGCACAATCGAAGTCTAACTCCATGTATGTGAAGGTGAAGATGGAGGGAATGGCTATAGCTAGGAAAATTGACCTAAGCCTGCACGATTCTTTTGAAACGCTCACTACCACCTTGATCAGCATGTTCTGCGTCTGTAAGTAGCTATGCTAAATTCTCTATTCCTTCATTTCTTTAATATGTTCAAACTTAATTAATTTGGTGAAAGATAAATTATATAACAAGTTCTATATTTTTTGGCTATCTGATAACAGGGCATGACGATTCCAACAATTATAAACTCACATATCAAGATAAGGAAGGAGATTGGCTGATTGCTCAAGATGTACCTTGGAGGTATGTTAACAGTTAATTTACGAGCCACTTTCTTTATTTCAACTGAATCGTTTGCGGTAATTAATTTCTAACTCAATTTATGGCGTGTTGTTGTTTTACAGAACTTTCATTCGCACAGTGCAACGCCTCAAGTTGTTGAAGATCAGCGAGTGATTGGAAATTGATTTGTGGATCTTCAAACTAAAGACTGGTCATGCAGGAGCTACGTACTTTATTTGAATCTTCAATAGACCCATCTGGGTTATTTTGTCTGAGATTTAAATGACTGTATGTAATTTGTAGTTTATGTAGATCCTAATTATTAGCTCTTTAGTCTGTAACTTTTGGATTATCTTTTACCTTGATGAAGAAAAACATGACTTTCATAACAGAATTTGCTTTGATCGATCCCTGGTTTGTGTTGTTCTGTTGTTCAATCATTTTCATTCTTAACAGTAGTTTAGAAAATTGTTGAGATTAAACGGATGATAAGATTGAGGATTGAGAAGCAGTGGCAGGATTGTCTGACTACTTGCTGAGTTGCTGTTTTGCCGAGTTCGTGTTTCCGAAGCATGTACCAGAACTCCAGAAGGCAATTAAAAGGTACCCTTCTCACTGGGCTTGACTGTAACCTAAAAATCATAGGATCTTGTTGTTGGGCCTTCAGCATTTCTAGTACGCTGCTGGATCTCTGTTCCCCTACCCCTAGCCTACTCTCATGCTTTAACCTTTACTCTAATACATTGGGGTTCTGACTTTTAGCCCCTAATTTTGTTTTACAATAATACTAACCTCTCTCACCAACTTCCCTCACTAACCTCATCTGAGAGTTTATGATTGGCTTGGTTATACGAGACCCATTATTAGATAGACGAGACCCATATAAACTGACAAATTATGAGTTAACATGTGACATTAGTGAGAGAAAGTTAGTAAGAAGTGTTAATGATTGTAGTGTTATTCTTTGTTTTAATATCGTTTTTTTTTTTTTTTTTTTATTGAGAAGTGATTTTTAATCGCCACCAAATTGATTATCATCTCCGTTTTTTATTTATTTTGATAGTTTAAACCTTTATAAAAAATAATTTGTTTTATATTTTTGTTTTAATTTTTAACCAATAATTCTTATATAAACCGTAACTCTAAATCTTTTAAATCATTGAAACATTTTTCTTTTTCGTTAAATATTTAATTTTCAATTTGTTTGTTGAAAATATGTCAAATTTGAAATTAAGGAAAAAAAAAGGGTACAGTATAAACAAAAAAAGAGAAAACTAATTAAAAAATTGAGGAAAAGGTGATGTAACAGAAACCTTGGTTAAGTTTAAAATTAGGGAAAAGTCTTGTAAACAAACCCTGATTAAGTTTAAAATTGGAGAAAAGTCTTGTAAAAAAAAAACTCCAATTTAGTTTTAAATTAGGAAAAGACGTACAAACAAAACCTCTAAATAAACCTAATTAAGCATAGCTATATTTGGAATCAAATTGGGTTTAAAGAGATTTTTTAAAAATATAATAAAGGTATATTTAGTAATGGAAGATACTTATCAATCTGATGAAGGCTAAAAATCGCATTCCTTTTTTGTTTTTACTTTTAGTTTTAACAACTTTAAACTTAAATAAAATCACCTTTTTTTTTCCTTCTAGTTTTAACAACTTTAAACTAAAAAAAAAAAAGGCACCATGAAGGGATCCGGTACTCTCCGTCTTTTAAATGGACTATATATTTTTGACAAGTTTTAATTGGTCACCCTATAGTTAAATACATCGATTTTAATTCTTTACTTAGATGAAGATGCTCTATGTTTAAAGCTAGAAAAAGAGTTTTTATGTTTGAATTTCAAATTAAAATTAATGAATTTATTATTTTATTCAAATGTATTTATTAATTTTTTAAGAGATTAAATTTTTAATTTTTAAACAAATTTTATTCTCATCTTATTTCCATATGTAAAACTTAATCATTGGATTGAATTATAAAACTGTTAATACAGAATTTTGCACCAACTAGAGTGATCAGATCAACCTTGCCGGGATTGGAACCGATGCGTGCATGATTAGTGAAAATCAACAATGAATATGAACGAAATGAATTAAAAACAAAGAGATTTTTAAAGTGGTTCGACGAGATTAACAGCCTACATCCACCGAGTTTTTTGTATTTTCGGTGAGAGCTTACAATGCAATTCTTATCTCAAAAAATCCCCATTCCTCATCGTTCGAGGGGGTTTTTATACAACATTTGTACAGAGAAAAAAGCAAAAGTTAGGGGATTACAATTGATCTTAATCGTAATTCGATACCCTAGCGATTTGGTGTTGCGATTGCGCAATGATTACTGTTGATTAAGTCATTCCCGTAATATCTGGGATCAGAAATAATCTGGATGTTGATTGAATGATTCCTTGAATTGTCCATGACTAGCTTATGCTGGGTTGAGCTACGGCTCGACGAGCTTATGCTAGGTCGATCAATCATTGTTGCCGAGCTCATTCTGGATCGAGCTATATCCTCGCGTTGGCCCGAGCTTGGCGGAAAAGCCACATACAACATCTGCCCCCTAGTGTTCGATGCTCGCTTCGGGCTTCGAAAACTATTACTCGATTTGATGCTAAGCTTAGCTTTAACAGTGAATCTCTGAGTGCATGTCTGAACGGGCTCCTATGGTTGATCTTACGCCTGGCCGACGTACCTCACACTTGGATCTTTACTCCCTATGGTACCTGTCAAAATTCAGAATATGAAAAGTTAGGTTATAAAGGTAATTTCCATGTGGTCGTGTCACATTAAATGCGACAACCTTTGTCAGTTGCATTTCGTCGCGTGTGGGTGACGACAGCTGTTCACGCGCGAAGTCTAGGCGATGTGCAGTGACGGTTATCATTATTGCAATCTGATGGTTCGTCGCTCCTCATGGATGGTCGACATGTGGCCACGTCCAATGGTCGAGATTGCTCGATATATGAAGGGTGAGGAAACCACTATAAAAGGTGGCGAAAAACCTTTAAGTCAACGACCATGATTAAACCTCGCCCTTTCGTCTCCCATGCAAACCACTTAAAAAGGTGGCGAAAAACCTCAAAATAGTCACTCTAAAAGTTATTCTAACTCTATTGCTCCTCTCCGCTGTTGCTCTTACGTCTTCCCGATAGGCTTTCGCACGAGTTCTCAGCACTTTTCCCATTATGGTAAGGCTTCTCTCCCTTATTCTCTTTTGTTTTTCTGATTTTTGTGTCCAAAGGTGACTACTATAGTGGTCATATTGGATGTTTTAAGGTTTTAGTAGGGTTTTTTGGGTTCGTCTCTGGCAGTCTCAGGTTGGTCGTGTATTTTCACCGCATTGCATGAGCTATCTCAGGTGCCTAAAATCAAAGCGAGTGTGGAATGGCTACCGATTTGTTCGAGCTCTAACACATGTTCGCTTCTTTTTTCAGGTACCCAGAGTCGAGTTACAACCATGTCGTCGTCTATCAGTCGTACAATAGATCAAATGTTCGATTCGCCATTAGGCTCCACAACCCTTGGGGATTTGTCCCCCGAGGTCTCTAAAGAATTCGTCGCTCGAAGCTCGGACCCCGACGCTGCAAGCTTGTCCAATCGTGCTTCGATTCAGCTAGCCCAATCTTCATCGTCTCTAGCCCATAGGCTAAGAAGAAAACCACAATCCTCGATTACCCTCGGGGATCTTGAACGCATAAGAGCGACCTACACACTGCAACTTAACTTGATGGTTCCAGGGAAATATTCTCGGAAGAACCCCCTACCTGGATGGGTAGCAACCTCCGATACTCTCATTAGGTGCGGGGTATCCATTCCCCTGCATTACTTCATCAATAACGTATTGAGGGGATTTGACATTGTTCCTCTTCAACTGACAACCAAGTCTTACATAATCATTATCGCGATGTACATCGTGTACATAATCACTAAATTGGGCAAGTCATCTGTCGAAGAGTTTGTCCACTTGTAGAGGCTCAAAAAAGGGCAAGATCAGACGTACTACCTTTCCAAAGTAAGGAGAGTACGTCTTAACAGATTAATCGATGTTCCAAAAAAAATTCCACACTAGGATTCACAGTTCTTTTTCTACGAAATTCAGGAGACCGATGTCTTCGCTGCGGAAATGAGTAAGGCTCCGGCTTCCCGTGTACGTGCGATGATTATTCTCGAGTTGTACATTCTAACTGATTGTCCTGTTTTGTTTTTGTAGTTAACGTCGAGCAGAGTTATCTTCCATCCGCGAGCTTACAGAGGCTGCAGCGTTTTAGTGATCTTCCGGACAATCAACACAATGTCAATGAGCTTCTTATGTCTCCTCACCTGAAAGCATACGACTTCTGTCGGGACAAGACCAATTTCTTAGCACTTTTGGAGAGGGGTAAGTTGTTGCTTGCGCGCGCAAAATAGATTGCTAATTCTCTTGCCTTTTTTTCCTTGCAGAAATTATGGCCGAAAAACCAAAAAAAGAAGAAAACGACTGCCCTCGCGACTGTTATAAAGGCTTCTACTACTTCGGGGATGAAGCAGCCCACGAAAACTACCAGCTCGAAGCACGCTAGTGACGAGCTTGGGAGAGGCCCAAGCTCGAAGAAGCCCGCGACTGTCACTAAGGCAATTGGCAAGAAAAGCATTACGGAGCCCCTAAAGAGGCCAGCAAAGAAGGCATCCAAACCAACTGGAGGTTCAAAAAAAAATAAAGCACTCGAGCAGCAAATTGGCTCAGGCAAAGAGGTCGCCACGCAAGCTGATGGCCTTAGGCTTGGCCAAGAAGAAATCTGCTCTTGCTGGCGAGGCAGGTGCTTTTGAGGCGAGCAAACCTGGCTCGTCCCAGCCAAAGAATAAGGAAACAGATGAAGTGGTCTAAGCCACGGTTGATGGGCTGATCGACCAACTTCCTGACCATATTGGTGTTGGGGCCGCAACGGCCAGGGATTTTGTCACCCCGCGAACATTCGCAGCCTTTACGGACTCGTCTCTCTCCCAGATGTTGGCTTTAACCTACAGCTACGTGGCGAAGGTACTTATAGTTCGCGCCCTTTTCTTTTTTTATTTTTTTGTAGGTTATTCTTACTTCTTGCTAATTCTTTGTCTCATCTTTTCAGGTTGCCATGGCGAGCAGACTTTTGTACGAGGATTGCAATGACACTTTAGAGGTGAACCACCGAAAATGTCAGGCTGTGGAGACGGTGAAGGAAGATGCTATGGCTAGGGACGAGCTTGCAGAGAAGGAGAAAGAAGCCAGGCTTGCTGAGCTCGAGTGGCTTAGAGGGGAAGTCGCAACCTTCTAGGTCAAGGAAAGGGAATTCCTTGACAAGCTCAAAGCAAGCAAGGCTGCTCGGGCCAAGGTGGAGGCTAAGGCAGCAGAAGTTGTGGAGACTTTGGCGTAGCAGTGGGGTGCTAATAACAAACTAAACTCTAAGCTATCCTCGGCTCAGAAAGCTACGGCGAGCTGGGAGGCCAAATCCAAAAAGTCTTCGCTCGACTTTGGCCAAGGGGTGGAAGGTCACCAGGAGGCCGAAGCTGAGGCTAGGCAGCTCAAGCTTCAGGTTGACGAACTGAATGAGGCAATTACTGCTTGGGCCTGGGAAACATTTGTCTTCCTTGTCCGAAAATTATGGGAAGCCCATCCTTCAATTGACATCTCTTTCCTTCCTCGAGCTTATTAGAAGGAAGTTAAAAGGATGAGGGTCGAAGCCTGAGGGGAGACCTATGTTTACTCGGACGAGTCCGAGGAAGAGGGCGAGGACCAAAGAGAGGCCCAAGGAGGCAAGAAGGAGGCTGAGCCCCAGCTCCAGGTCGAGGATCTAACTCCCCTGAACACGATGCCACCAGCTGAGGTTCCCTATCTTGGAGTGGAAGTCACCACTCCTCATGTTGACAAACCATCTCTTCCTCCGAGTGTCGACCTTCCTGGACAGGTCAAGGATGAAGCTTCGGCTCCTCCACCAGCCTGAAGAATTCCTTGTTTTGTTTTTGTTTTGGTTTTTTATAATTGCCAGTTTGTAATCGAGCTTCAATTAATGAAAGAAAATTTTTCATCATTTCTTTTTTTAGCAATGGCTGTTATATTTTTGTGGAGTAATTTAATTTGTCCTAGTTGAACTTTGGGATCCGAATTTGCTCCAAGTTGTGCGCAGCTCGCTTCTTTAAGAGCTTTTTAGATTTTTGCGAGAAAATCTTTATGTGAAGTTTAACATCGATTTTGGATTTGTCATCTTTTTCAGGCTTTTGTCGCTGGCATAAGGCCGATTTTCCCTGACGTGCTTTTTCTTGGATTTTTCCAAGTTTAACCCCGTCTATTTGAGATTTTTAATCTTGATTTTTGCGAGGAAATCTAATGCGACAATAAACTTCGATCTTAGACTTATTGTCCCTTTCGAGTTCTTTGGTTGCCGGCTTAAGACCGATTTCCTTTGACGTGTTTTTTCCTTGAAGTTAATTTCAAGTTTAACTTCGTTGACTTAGGGATGTTTCACCCTCAATGAGTTGGATTTTGGCGTGGCTTGTTCGAGATAAGCTGCCTTTCTTGGACTCTTGACTTCGAGTTTTTAGAATATCATCACTTAGGTCGCAATTTAATAAAACGCTAACGATCTTAAGATGTTAACAATGAATCGAAGAAAATAATGAATAGTACCTCGTTTATTAATCAAGTGTTTTGGTCGTGAATGGTCTTACAGTGAATACTGAACATAAGAACGAGTGAAACCCGAGCTGCTTATTAGTAATACCTTCGCAAGTGCTCGACGTTCCATGCTCGCATTATTATTTTGCCGTTGAGGTGTTCCAGGTGAAAGGACCCTGATGCGAGTTTTTCGGATATCCTAAAGGGACCCTTCCATTTGGGCCGAAGTACCCCCAAGTTCAGGTTTTGAGTACCCTGGACGACCTTTCTGAAGACCAGATCACCCACTTCAAGATCTCTGTTTTTAACTTTGGTATTGAAGTATCGTTTGGCTCGCTGTTGATACGAGGCGAGCCTTAGCTGAGATTTAGCCTAATGTTCTTCGATCAAGTCTAGCTTTAGGCGGAGAAGGTCTTCGTTTACTTCTTCATTAAAGACTTCTCTTCGGAACGAACTGATTCCTACTTCAACCAGGATCATCGCCTCACATCCATAAGATAAAGAAAATGGGGTTTCGCCCATCGAGCTTCTGGTGATCTTCTTGTAGGACCATAAAGCCTCTGGCAGTTCGCCAGCCCAATTTCCTTTAAGGTCGTCAAGCTTCTTCTTTATGGTGTGCTTTACTTTGGTCACAACCTCTACTTGTCTGTTGGCTTGAGGACAATAGAAGGCAGCGAAACTCTTCTTGATGTCGAGCTGCTCGTAGAAGGTCCTGAAATCTTCGCTGTTGAACTACTTCCTATTGTCGGTTATCATTGTGTGGGGAATCCCAAACTGACAAATTATGTTTTTATAGACAAAATCCTTCAGCCTGCTCGACGTTATTGTTGCTAATGGTTTGGCTTGCGCCCACTTGGTGAAATAATTTGCGGCAACTATTGCAAATTTAACTCCCCCTTTTCCCTGAGGCAATAGGCTGATAAGGTCGATGCCCCAGATCGCGAACGGTTATGGGCTTGTCAGAGTGGTAAATTTTTATGGTGGAGCTCACAGAATATCTGCAAATCTCTGGCATCTGTCACATCTACAGACATAGTCTGCTGTATCATCATAAACTGTTGGCCAGTAGTATCCTTGACGGAGCACCTTGTAAGCTAAACATCTGCCCCCTGTGTTACTTTGCTTGCCAGGATTCTCTCAAGCTGGTTCTGCATTAACAAATTCTTTCAAATGATCTCTTCTTATCAGGTCCTCGATGGCATCCTTCAGAGTTAGCAATCATTCGTATCGTGCCCAACATCCCTGTGGTACCGATAATATTTTTACCGATCTCTTCTGTCTAGTGCCCCCCTTATCCTTTCTGGAGTGGGCAGCCTCTTTGCCCCTCGAGATACTTCATAGATGTGGGCGATGTCTTGAGTGATGGGGGGTGTACTCTGCATACCGCGGGAAAGGTTGCCTATCTCCGAGGTTATCTACGCTCTATTTCTTTTGAAATCTGTTGCGATCCCTATTGCTGCGGTCTTGGCCCCCACGCTTATTCGATGGGCGATCCTGTCTTCGGTCCAAGCCCCCTCGCGTCGAGCTTCTGGCTAGTGTCACTAACGAGCTCTCTACTCACTGGTATTTCATAGCCATCTGGTAGAATTTGGTCGGGCTCACATGATCTTCACTTTGGAGCTCTTTCCATAACTAGTGATGGCAATGGGCCGGGCCGGGACCGGGTACCCCTTGGCCCAGGCCCAAGCCCAAGCCCAAGCCCAAGCCCAAGCCCAACCTCATGACACAGGCCCAAGCCTGGCCCGAGCCCGTTACGGGTATGATAGACAAAGCCCAAGCCCGGCCTGACAGGTTTTTTATAACCGTAGGCCCAGTCGAAGCCCGCCTTTTTTAATAATGTTTATTTTTAAATATTAATAAATTTCAAAAAAAAAATTATATTTTTAATTTTAGAAATAGTTTTTAAATATTAATTGAAGCTATTTCCGCAAATAATTTAAGTAATAAGTGAGCAATTAAAACTCCATAATATTTTATTATACTAACTTTTCAGCTGTGCATAATATGTTATCGTGAAATCCACTTTTATAAGTTGAACCAAACCCATCTAACTTATTTAAAGGCAATTTTAACATGTTAAACCTTCAATATGGGATAAAAATTGAGGTTAGGGTTTGGGAAAAATGGATATATATATATATATATAGGATAATATTGTAATTAAATATATAGTATAAGGGTAAATTAGTAAAATTAATACTAAAATTTTTGGGAACGGGCCGGGCCTAAAGATATCCCATGCCCGGCCCGTACCCGAGGTCGGGCCTTAAAATCAAGCCCAAGCCCAAGCCCGCCAACCTCGGGTAAAGCCCGCCCCTTTGGGGCCGGGCCAAGTCGGGTACCCAAAAATATCGGGCCCATTGTCATCTCTATCCACAACTCTGTGTTAGGTCTGATCCCTGTGATCAGTAGAGTCCGAATGTATTCTTCGGGGGCATCAGCGACCTTTACCTACTCGTTCTGGAACCTCGTTAAATGCGAGGTTAATGATTCGTCCCGCTCTTGGCGAATGTTGCTCAAGTAGTTGAACGACTTACGAACTGTCTCCTCACCTGAAACTGTTGTAGGTATAGTGTAAAGAATTGTTATCAGGATGATGGAGTTCGCCTTAAGCCGCTTGTACCACCTCTTGGCATCTTAGACTAATGTGACTGCAAAGCATCGGCATTTCACTAAATCATTGACCTGGTGTAGCTCCACCAGGTCATTAAAGTTATCGAGGTGATCTTTGGGGTCCCCTGTCCCATTGAACTTGCTCTCTAGCGCCCTGGACCCTTGTGGGAGTAGGGCTTGGCGAACTTTCTCCGTAAATGGGGAACTTACTATCTCCTCCGCTAGATTGTTCTGGCAAGCTTTTAGATCGTCAAGCATCTTTTGCATATGATATATGTCTTCACTTTGGTTGTCCTGGTTGGCTCTATTAAGGTGTATCTTGAGCAAATAAGTTCGCAAGTCTGTTGCTTGCAAAGCTCCTTCGGCGCGTGCATTGATGCGCGAGGTCGAGTCATGATGGCTGGGTTGGTATGTGCTATCACGCTCTTCAGTGCGTTGCTTGTAATGTCAGTCATAACCGGAATGTCGGTCATTGCCAAATTGTCGCACATGGCTCGCTTTGCGAGCCTATGAAGATCGATCTTGTCTTAGGCATGGGTTAAAATCGGCACGCTGATGCTGGGGATACCGCCAAGGTTCTCAGTTGTGTCTGTCGCCTTCACTTTCCCTCAGCGACTGCTTCCCTGGTCGCCTCCCGAGGTTTGTTTGCCCGCGAGACTCACGCTCGTGCATGGAGTGTTGCCTGCGAGGTTGGAGGTGTTGATCACCCCTCGGCGACGGTGGCGATGAAGCGGACTGTCCACTTGCAAAATTCATACATGTTGGGGTGGCGTTGGCAAAGCGCGGTTGGTCAAGGTTCTGGGCAATTGATTGTTGGTTCCTCAGCTTAGCCACGTTCTGTTGCACTGTCTGTGCAACCATTGTCCTGATCATATCTATCGGCTGGCCGTTCTTGAGATTTGACATCCCTGCCCCCTAGTTGTTTGCGGAGTGCTGAGCTGACAACATAGGTGGTCAGCGTCCAACATTCTCTTGTTGCACCTCCTAATGGGTGGTTTCCACGTTCTCGTGATTTCCGGTAGTAGTTCTTGATCTAATGAACACCATTTTGGTCCTAGGACAAGTAAATTACGGTGAACGTTTGCCAGAATCTTTGAAATATTGGCGGAGGCCCTCCTCCTAGTGCCAAAATATTGATACAAACATTCTGCACCAACCAGTATGATCCGATCAACCTTGCCGGGATTGGAACTGATGTGTGTGTGATTAGTGAAAATCAACAATGAATATGAACGAAATGAATTAAAAACAAAGAGATTTTTAAAGTGGTTTGGCGAGGTTAACAGCCTACGTCCACTGAGTTTTTTGTATTTTCGGTGAGAGCTTACAATGCAATTCTTATCTCAAAAAATCCCTCTTCCTCATCGTTCGAGTGGGGGTTTATACAAGATTTGTACAGAGAAAAAAGCAAAATTTAGGGGACTACAATTGATCTAAATCGTAATTTTGATACCTTCGCGATTTGGTACTGTGATTGCGCAATGATAGTTATTGATTGAGTCATTCCCGTAATATCTAGGATCTGAAATAATCTAGAAGGTTGATTGAATGATTCCTTGAACTGTCTGTGACTAGCTTATGCTGGGTTGAGATACGGCTCAACGAGCTTATGCTGGGTCGATCAATCATTGTTGCCGAGCTTATTCTGGATCGGGCTATATCCTCGCATTGGCCCGAGTTTGGCAGAAAAGCCACACACAACACAAACATTAAGATTCTTTTTTTTCTTCTAAATATATATATGAGCAATTTTAAGGTTTAATTAAATATTATTTGAACTTTTCTAATAATTTATTTTCCTTACAATTTTAATTTATATTCCTCCCATTTAAATCTTAAATATGCCTTCGTGAAGAGAGTATGCAAGACAACCAATAATATATATATTTGTATTAAGTAAGATTTAAAGAGATATTTTAAAACATAAATGTAATATGACTAGTAATGGAGATACCAATAAATTATACGAGAGCTTTAAATCATTTGCCTAACAAAATGGGATTCAAACATAACCCCTAAAAGAACAAAGCATTAAACTTAGAAATGCAGGGTTTTCTTCGTAAATATCTAAGTATTAAATTATTGGCCTCAAACTTTTATCCTGGGTTTTTTATACACGTATTGGGAGTGAACTTTGGTTGCCTATGATCGAAGCATGTGCATTTAATATTGAAAAGCAAAGTCAAGAGATGAATATGACCATTAATTTTATTTTATTTTTTACTTTTCTTTAATGTTTTGACAATTGAAGTTGGTCCCGTAAAGATGGTCAATTCTTCGGTCTAAACATGGCAAGAAACCCGAATTCTTTTCTCTAATATGTTAAACTTTTATGAGAATTAAGAATATGTAATGTTTGAACTTTGAATTGGAAAACAAAATTATGGGTAGAACCAAATAAGGTAAAAATTGAACGATATTTAATTTTTGAATCTTATTACTAATGGTTTGATAGTTGTACGTTATATGTCATTTAATGTCAAAATATGGCATCATGAACTAAGTATAATTCTAGATTGGATATATGAAAATAAAGGTTGAGAAAGGTATGAGAAGAGGGGTAAATATATAAACGAAAATGATAGAATCATCGAAGGTTGTGCACCAAATCTGTGCACCGAATGACGTGGTAAAATCCTGACCGTTGATTTATTATCAATTGATATTAATCAACGGTCAGGATTTTGTCACGTCATTCGGTGCACAGATTCGGTGTACAATCTTCGGTTGCTGTAGTATTACTCATACATAAAATACAAGAGTTGTTTTCGAAATTAATGGGATTTGTTTAACAATTATCAATTAGTGCAAGAATTTTAAAATTATAATGTGAGTTGCAGGCCAGTAACCGTATCCTTAATAAATATTTAAAAAAAAAAAAACCAATTATAAGTAACTTTGTTATATAAACGGACGGTAAATTGAATATCCATCTGTCAAGTACTAAATAAAGAAAAACATTAATTGTGACGTAGAAGACGATTATTTTGAAGTAGAAGATTATTTGACGTAGAATCCCATAAACATTATTTGTCGAAGTAGAATCCAATAAACATAAATACAGAATCGAGATAGAATTGAAAGATTATTTTCAAGTAGTTCAAGAAGACGATTCGGTGAACAAAGTTTTCGTCTTCATATTATCAGGTATGCAGATTTACAGTGTTAGTTTTGTATACAATTTGATTGTTAGAGATGAAGATATACTCTGTGTGATGAATTGCGTTGTGCCTTATTGTTGGTTTAATGGAGTCGACTGTCGACGAGATAGTCTTAGTTATGAATCCCGGTTAACCAGTACGGCGCCGCGACCATGCCACGCCCCAAGAAGGGTAAAACTGTCATTTCAATATACCATTCAAAATCATACCCCTGTAGAATTTTATATCTGCACGCCACGTCGCCTCCCACTCATAAACGGCCCGCCAGCGTAACGTTCATCTCTCGGAAATCCCATACATACCACTTCATGAATCATCCGCCACGTAACCAGTCATTACGGTTATTCCTCGCTTTTGTACATGTGTCCCTTTTTTATAGGACAACCTTAAAATAGATTACTATCGGCCATGGACGATCATTTCTCTTCAGGAGTAATTGGCTTCTCTGTCCTCTGGTACTAGTATAGGAAAAACATTCTGCAATTAAAAATGGCGAATGGACTGAATCGTATTTTTTTTAATATAATCTGGCGGGAATGCTTTTAAGTTCTCAGTCCCACTGAAAAGGCAGTCTCATCATCATTTTGTATTCTTTTTTATCGTTTTTTAAGTACATACGTTTTTCAAAAAGTTTAATGAATCTCCTCAGGTACGCTGAATCTGAACCATGTTTATCATGTTTCAGTTAATAAATTCTTGCTCATTGATTTATTTTTAGGGTTTTAGTTCCGTTTCTCTTAAGTTTATTGCATTTTAAATCGCTTAGAGCGGTTGTATAATTGATTTTAATTTTGGAGTTGCGGACCCTTGTTCATGTGAATATTGAAAATTAAAGATTATGAATTTTGGTTTATTTGGCTAATATATAGTGCTTTGTTTCTGTTAGAAAGCTATATATATCCTTTTCTATTAGGAATTAATCTGGAATCAGGATATCATTAAAGTCGCTTAGTTAAATCCGGGTTTGTTAGTTCATTCTATGTGATGTTTTTACGGTGGAAATCTAATTCCAATCCAAGTACAAAGTTTCATTTCTTGTCTTAATGATGGATTATCTTTATAACTGTGTTTATTGCAATTTAAGATTGTGTTATGCATCCCTATTAAATTCATTTCCCAAGATTGATAAGCAGGTTTGAGTGGCAATTGTATCAATTTGTCTTGGTTGAATTCAATGTTCTCATGTTAAAACTGGGTAACAAGAGCAATGACAATCTGTAATTAAAGACATAAGTTGTTATTTCATGCATTTCTACACATCAACTGTCTTGCTAATTTTCTGGAACATGATTTAGCTTTGGTAAAGCAAAAACTATTTGCTTTTTTATAGCACATTGACTTGGTTATGTAGCCTACTTCTTGATCCTTGGTAATTGACAATGATGATACTAATTTAACTTTAAAATGAGGATAAATTAAGAAATTTGATGTTTTAGAAAATAGGGCTCAACACCTTTTAAGCAAATGAGCTCTCAAAAATATGAGAAATATATAGTTATATGTAGTTGTGGTCTGTCAGAAAATTTTAACTATAATCTTGGTTCAATTGCTGTCCTCCTGTTTAATGCACCAAGAATTTCTTCCGTAAGTAACAATTTCATAGTACTGAATTTATTGGTATGGAATGTATGAGACCTTTTATATAATATCTGAAATTTAAAATGCATTGTGCAGAGCAATTTTCTTGGAATTGGTTATTGTGATGTTGTTGTGAACTAGCATATTGAAAGAATTACACGGAAGTGATCTGTATGCCTTAAATTGATTTTCTTGTTTATGAAAAATTGCACTTAGTTTTAAGTTTGGTAAAAAAAAAATTTGGCTGGATAATTTTTCCGTATGCAAGGCCAGTGGCAAAGGTGATGCATCAGGCTGACCCTTAAACAAAAGTTTCTCTAGGTGCCTGATACCAAGAGTTAAATTCTTACTCCATACTATGTCATAGACTGCTCACATTAGTAGACCTGAGGGCTCATTTTGCATAGTTTCACCAAGAATACTGGGTCTGGGATTATTCATTTGTTTTCCCTTATCATATTTTCTAATGCAAGGCTGTAATACATTATATCACTCCTGTTACTAATTGTGCTTTCATGAGCTTTGTTTTGAGAACATTATATTATATGTACATTCATCAGTTATAGTAATCTTTAATAATTTTTTTTTTTTTTTTTTTTCTGCAGGTGATCAAGATCATTAGCGTCACGATATTTCTGATGATTAAATTGGGAAAAAAATGCTAGTAGCCTTCCTTTTTCATCATTCTACGAAACCATGGCGCGTTCTATTCGCCTCAGCTACACCAAAAGATACCCACCAAAGCTTCTATTTATTTATCTCCTGATACTTGTGACAATTTGCATGATTGCAATTTACACCCATGGTGAGAAAATATCCTATTTTTTCCGTCCACTTTGGGACAAACCCCCTGCCCCCTTCAGACGCCTACCTCACTTTTATGCAGAAAATGTCTCAATGGAACATCTTTGCAAACTCCATGGTTGGTCCATACGGTCACAACCCCGCCGTGTCTTTGATGGTATCATTTTCAACAATGAGCTAGACATCCTTGAGATCAGGTGGCGTGAGCTGGATCCCTTTGTTACAAAATTTGTGATCCTTGAATCCAACACCACTTTTACAGGCATTCCTAAACCTCTCTACTTCTCATCAAACCAAGCGCGGTTTGCGTTTGCTGAGAAGAAGATTGTCCATGCTGTATATCCTGGTCGAACTGCATCTTGTGGGTCATATGAAGACCCATTTGTTCATGAAGCAGAGCAGCGTAGGGCTATAAATGGGTTGCTTTTTTTTGCAGGGATATCCAATGATGACCTACTCATAATGTCAGATGCGGATGAGATCCCAAGCCCCCACACTGTGAAACTACTGCAATGGTGTGATGGGGTGCCACCTATACTGCACCTTGAGTTGAGGCATTACATGTACTCATTTGAGTTCCCTGTGGATTACAGCAGCTGGCGGTCCACAATCCACACTTATGGCCCTGGTACCCTATACCGGCATTCACGCCAAACAGATCTCATATTTTCTGATGCAGGCTGGCATTGTAGCTTTTGCTTTCGTCAACTTCAGGAATTTGTGTTCAAGATGACTGCTTATAGTCATGCAGACAGAGTAAAGCGAAGGGAGTATTTAGATCCTTCTCGAATACAGAAAATCATTTGTAGTGGAGATGATCTTTTTGATATGCTCCCTGAAGAGTACACCTTTCAAGATATAATTAAGAGGATGGGCTCTATACCCCGTTCTGCTTCAGCTGTTCACCTTCCTAAATATTTGATAGAGAATGCAGCTAACTTTAGGTTTCTTCTTCCTGGGGGCTGTTTACGAGAATGAACATATCCTGTCCAACACCAAGAGATGAGTAAAGAGTATTTAGATGTTACAAAGAAATGTAGTTATCCTTTACCCTTTAATTCCGTTACTTCGAACATGTAGCATTTCTCACCAATTTGGTGTTTTTAAAGAGTTGGCAATAGAGTTTTCAGTTTCCTGAGGCAAATGTTATGTGCAAAGGGAAGACAAATATATAGCTTCTCTAAATTATTAGTTGAAAGAAAATTTTATGATTCAGTTGGAGAGCCTTGGTTTGATATATCCATACTTCATTTTATTAGCTCACCATTCAGCTCTTTAGGTACAATGTTTTTATTACTGTGAATGCTTGTAGAATTGTAGAGTCTTAAGTAGAAACAATTTGCTGGCATATCTTCAGTCTTCTATCCATTAAGAACATTGGAAAGCAATATCGTTGTTTTATAGGTTTAGTTTTTTGTTTTTTTTTTTTTTTTGGAGGGTGATCGTGGTATCTTTGTCAGTTTGTGCGCACCCCAATTATTCTCTCGGGACTCTAAAGTTAACGACTAGGTAAGTTCCTTAATGACTACCCTTATTAGTACCTAAGAAGACTTGAAATCAGGAGCTCATGAAACTTATTTTTACTCTTTTATCATTGGGTCACTTGATGGTCACTTGATGGTGGTTTTTAGTAAATTAGTTTGGTCGACAAGATTTTTTTAGGAATAAGGATCTTACTTCGCTTAAAGTATCTCCAATGATTCTTTCTATTTTTAAAAATCACTTTTCATATAAATAAAGAACATCTTCATTAAATTCTAATTATAAATAACAAAATTTTTATTCAAATCCAATGGGCTCTTTAAATTTTAATTTTTTCTTTTATTAAGTTTCAAAAAAGAGATCTAATAAGAGAGAGAATTAATAAATAAAATATCTAAAAACTTGTAATTTATTAATTAAAATTAAGATAAATAATGAAATTTGACTCTCTAGATATGGAGAGTCAAACTTACTCTTTAATTTATATTTAAAGAATAAAGAATCTGTTAAACTCCCTTTTTTATAGATAAACTCTTTATAATAGAGAGTTTGAATCATAAAAATAATATCTTGGAGATGCTCTTACGAAAGCAACTCCCTTTTGACTAGCTTTATTGTTAGAATCAAAATAAAATACGTCTCCGCTCATATCCAAATAAGGAAAAAAGGAGGAATGATTGGACATATAAAAGCAGATATCCACTAAGTGCAATTACATGATGGAGAAATTAGTTAATTAATGGCAAATCATGACTTACTTTAGTGGCCAACAATAACATTATCATATGCTAAGCAACTTCCTAATCATGCTTACCCAAATAAAGTTAATACTTTAAACAACATAATATTCTCAATAGTAATTTGACACGAAAAAGATGTACATTTTCTATAATATGATATATGTTGAAGACAGGTTTTGGCAATGTTGAAAAGAATCCATTTTATGGATAAAATCTTTTCCTTTAATATAAAAAGTTCATTTTTGTGACTCAAATGGATTTTTTTTTTAATGAAAATAAACACTTTCAAATTTTCCTTGGAGGGATTAGCTTTTGACAATAAAGAACCTTTTTTAAAAGAAAAAGAAGAGGTGGGACTCTATAACTTTTCATTCAATTGAGTCTTGATCTATTTATTTGTATTAGAATTATAGTGATATATATAAAATGATATTTATATTTAGAAAGCGGGCATAGAAGGCAAGGCTTTTTATTTTTATATATTTATTTTTTCTAAAGATTAAAGTGTCTGAACGAGTTTGCATGTATTTTAATTAATAGTGGGGGGTTAGAAGGCAAGACCTTGTGAAGTTCAAATGTCCCAAAATTTATAACGAAGAGAAATTATATTATATGCAATATGACACCTTTATGGGGTGAGATTTGAAAAGTGGCAGAAGTCTATGAAAATAATCAATTATAACGTAAATCCAATTTACACAAACTGGATGGACGAAATTACCCCCATATATATATATATAACTCCTTTGCACTATTCATCTTCTTCCTCGAACCTAATTCAAGCCTCCCTTTGTTCCATCAATTCTAAAACCCACCCTTTTCAAACCGTTTTGCGTCGGATTATATATGAAGAACCAGAAATTGGCCTCGGTTTAAGTAAAGAAACTCTCCCAAATCGTATTCCGACTATCGAATTCGACATCCCGATTTGATAAGGTATGTTATTTCTTTTTTAAGAGAATTAGTTAAGGGTGTTACAGTTGTGATTTAAAGATTTTCTTTGGACATGAATTTGATTGTGTTTATGGGTTGTTTTGATTGGGTTTAAGTGTTTGAGAAAGTTAGGGTTTGTTTGGAGTTTTGATAATGATTTTTGGTTTCGATTTAGGGTTTAGTGTTGTGTTCAAGATGGGAGAACCTGTTGAGTTGTTGTTGGATATGGTGGAAAATTGGTGGTTTAGGCGTTGTGGAAAACGGAATCTGATCTGCAATTTCTGGCCGATAGGGGGTGTCGGCTGGTCCGAATATCCCCTTATCGGCTAGAAATTGCAGGTCACTAAGAAGAAGAATCGAATTCCGGCCGATTAGGGGGGATTTGGCCAGGGCAGCTTCTGCCCAATTGGCCGAAATGTGATACGGCCGATTTGGCCAATTTAATCTTTTCTTTTCAATAGTTCAGCAGCATGTAGTAGGCTAATAGCAGACTATTGAATAGGATTTTGATGATTTTCATGGGAGTCTTTCTTTCATTCTCGTAGTTATATGGACATGGCATCTAAATCCTACTGATGTTGTATTGCTACATTTCTTGTCATGTATTAATGTTGACTATACTGCCTTCATATTTCTACCAACAAGGTCGAGTCTGGCAATTCGACATGGTAAGTGTATATTATCTGCTATGGACTGTTGTAATTTTGACTTCATTTTGCAGGATGATATGGATAAAAAAAAAATTTCGACAACTTACCAATGAGCTCGAATTTGCAAGTCATAACCTGCTTTCGGTATTAAAAGATATGGAGGGCCATAAGCTATAGTTGTCAATAAAAGACAACCTTTAAAGATGCAATACAATTTTAATTTGTTTTTTTTTTTTTTCTTCTTAATTTTTCTTTTTTATGTCAATATGAAGTTATAGACTTATAGTTCCTTCATTTAACTGCTACATATATAAATTCAACTGGCCATTTTTCCAGATGAACTTGAAGATTTATTGGTTGAAATAAAGATAAAGATGGCAGCCTTTTCCAATACGATATCAGTTAAATCTACTGCCCCGTCACATGGTTTCGGTTGATTCGGCCAAATTGCACTGGAAATGCTAAATTGGTCCAAACCATGTGATTCAGTCGGTTTCGGCCTGGCCAAATCCGGTTGAATACCCCGTATTCGACCTACTCGCGACTTCTTCTTCTTTTCCAAATAACTTGAGATTTTTGACTGTCTGAATCCAGCCGGAATCCATTGTTTCGGCCAAAAAAACCAGATTCTGTTTGCCATTTTCACAGTCGGATTTTCATCCAATCTACGCAAATAACACATCAATCAAGCCAAATCCAAAAATAACCATATTCAATCCGCTCGATTCTTACACAAAATCTGAGTTTTCTTTTCAAAATAAGATGGAGGAAAGTTTATGGTTTGGTTCAATGGAGCTGGAGATGACGAGAAAGGGTTTATTTTTGCGTAGGGTAATTTTTGTCTATAAAATTAGTGAAAAATGGAAAAGTAATCATTTATGAGAGAAAAAGTTAAATTTGCTTATTTTCAATTTCAGGATCATATAATATAATTTTTCTACGATGAAATATGAATAAGAGAATAAAAAGAAAAAATAGATACTAAAAGAATATTACTATACATACAATTAAGTAATAATTTATATTAATTTAAAATTAATTAATTATATTTTATTATAATAAACGTTATATAAAAATATTGTATGATAAGTTTATTGTAACCAAAAATTAAAAATAAAAAAGAGGGGGGGCGGCTGCTTAAGCATCCAAGGAAACTCAATGAAGAGTGTATATCTGCTGTCTTTTCCATCGTGCAGGAGTCCACCTTCTAAAACATTTCTCTCTTTCATGTTAATTTATAATAATTTCTTTATTTAATTACATTTTAATATTTTTGTTTTTACATAATATTTTTAAAAGACTTTTTATATGATTTAAACTCTTTATTATAAAAAATTTATTTATAAAAATAAGAATTCAACCGACTCATCATTTAATTATAAATTAAAAAGTAAGTATGACTCTCCATATTTAAAGAGTTAAATTTCACACTCTATTTTAACTTTAATTAATAAATTACAAGTTTTCGTGTATTTTATTTATTAATTTTCTCTCCTATTGAGTTTTTTTCTTAAAAATAAATAACATTTTATTAAATTTTAAGAGTTTATTAGATTTGAATAAAAATTTTATTTTTTATATTTCAAAATTAAAAAAAATAATAATCTTTATATATATAAAATAAACATCACCGTTAGAAATGTTCTTAGTCTGTATATATATATATTTTACTTTAAAATAACAACATTTCTATTATTATTTATAAATAATTATCTAATAAACTATTGATTTGACGTATCAAGAACTTAGTTGAAGGGGATAATCTCTGCCAAAATGTTTTGATTACGCCGGTACAAACTCCACGTGGCATCCCCTAAACCCCAGAAATACCCTGTGTTGAAAGTCAAGACTAATGTCAGTTAAAAATTTTATGTGATGTCTATTGTTTTGCAGTGAGGTGTACGCATGTGATCATAACTTCTTCTTCTAGATAAGAGTTGACCTATTCCCACCCAAAAAATGACCGACTGATAATTCATACCCACCCATTTTTTTAAAACTCTTTTACCACCCAAATATTATGTTTTGGGTGGGAAATACAATGATTTACAAAAATATCCTTAGCCTCTTCCATTGCCGGCTGGGAGCTGGGTGCTGCAATAAATCGAGCAGGTGGTGTGCGACTTTGGAGCAGCGAGGTTGGAGTGATCTAGGAGAGAACAATGGCCAGAAAATACACAACACCAAAAACACTAATGATTTGCGGAGGAAACCACCACAAATTGTGGCTATCCCATGGTGGAAAGAGCTGGACATAGGTGAAAAATGGCGTGCACGAAGGCTTGGAGGAGGGGTGGGTTTTGAAGAGCAGAGGGTAGGAAGTCAAACGGTGGTGGTAGGGGGCATTTTGGCTGACCAAATAGGCCAAAAAGATGGCAAATCGCGCAAAAACTTAGGCGGCAATTTCCTGCGATTGGCAGGTGTATTGATCTCGGGGTGAATGAATTAAAGGTGAGAGAGGCTCGAGGAAAATGGTGGATTTCTAACATCGGAAATGATCGAAAATCCAGCTGCCGTGTGAATGGAGGTGGTGGTGGGAAGTGGTGAGTGATGACGGCAAATGGAGGCTTGGGCTTTGTAGAGAAAGTGATGAAGATTTTGTGGGTGGTCTTGGAAGTGATTTTGGAAACCGAGATCTGCTAGAAAACGGAAAAAACTGTCGGTCATCTCCTTGCTAACGTGCGCCTGCCCTTTATTTTCTCTTCTCTGGCGGTCAAATATTTGTTGACCATTCTACCCTTACTAATAATATTTTTGACCATTTTACCCTTCCCCACAATAAAATTTACTAGCCTTTAGGTACAAAAAAAAGTATTTAAAAAGTTGGTGGGTATGAATTGTCAGTCGGCCCCAGTCCTTAACTTTTCTAGATAAATACAAAAATGGTCTGATGAGAACCGTTTAAATTGTCTTGCGTCACTGTGAATTGACGTGTGGTTATATGAAAAACGAGAAAAACGATGTACGAGATTTTTATTGTATATAATGATATGAGAAATTGAGAGACGATAAAATAATATACGATAAAGACTTTTTTTTTTTTTTTCTAAGTATTTAACAGGCCCTCTACTTTATCCATTTAATAAACGTATGTCACACGCCTATAAACTAAGTTTTAAAAAAAAAAAAAAGGTATACTGTTTCCACTCGCCACGTGTATGTAAAAGTGATACTCGCGGCACATGTGACTTCCGTGTCCATTAGGAAAATTTTGAATTGACTGTACGTGGGGTTTTTCAGCCGTTAACATAAAAGTCAGTTAGAAATTTCCTTATTTTGTAATTGTACAAAGCCATCATTCATAATTAATGTATCATCTACTTAACAAATTTACGTATTCATCATTAATGAGTTAATTTACACGTGTTTATTCTAATACAGCTTCTTCCCTTTTAAGGTTCTTATGATAAGATAGATAAAAATGTTTGGTTAAGAA
The DNA here is from genome assembly GCF_008641045.1 of Pistacia vera. Classification (NCBI taxonomy): domain Eukaryota; kingdom Viridiplantae; phylum Streptophyta; class Magnoliopsida; order Sapindales; family Anacardiaceae; genus Pistacia; species Pistacia vera. Next base: position 301,304 of record NW_022196023.1, on the reverse strand, counting down.
ATAAAAAATACAAATATTTTTAATTTGTAAAAAAGGAAATAATAATTAGGTAAGTAACATTACTTTATCGTCTTTTTCTTATTTAAATTGTACCCATAAGTGTTATCATACCTTTTAAATAATCAAATTACTCATTAAATAAATAAAATATTTAGATTTATTTATTTTTCTAGTTTTTTTTTTTTTTTTTTTTTTTGTTTATGATGCAGGTATCTGAGTCAGTTTGTGTATATCACAATAATTCCCAAAGGTTTTAAAGTAAACGACCGGGTAAATTCTTTAGTAGTCCTTATTAGTACTTGAGGGAACTCAAACTCAGGAATTCATGTGTGAACCGTTGTTTTTTACTATCAAAACACTCAATGTGGTTTGTTTTCTCTTCTTATTATGCACTTTTCACACATTATAATTTCATATTTAGAGACATAAGAAATACGTGTTTCTAAACCCAAATGGTTTGCTTGACGTAAAGAGGTTTGCTCCATTTTTTAAATTCCTAAGTTCAAACATTGGGGTCACCTACTATAATAATATGTGGCTTACCTGGTCATTTGAGCTATAAGGTGTTCAATGACTCCGATCATTAGTTGAGGTGCACGTAAGCGGACTCGAACACTCGGTCAATAAAAAAAAAAAAGGTATTTTCTTGGTTAAACATTTTATCAACTAGAAATATATAATTAGATTCACTTTCATTTAGGATAAATTGAGTACCAATTGAATTTGTTTTACGAAATAATAACACAAAGAACAAGAGCGTGAGTGTGTAGCTTGCTAAAAGACACCACCTAAATGTAGTATTCGATTCAATCACATTTTTTTTTTAATCATGTTATTTTAGTGCATAATATAAATTTGTGAATGTGATTTAACTCAATTTGTTTCCATTAACTAATGAGAGGTCCACGTTGCTCAGTAGCTGGCCAACCTCAGCTTTAACTACGCCACCCACATCCAATTCCTTCCAAATATTAAAATCAATTAATTTACATTTATAAAATTAATTTGATTGTTTGCTCATATTTGGCATTCCTTTTTTCAATATTAATGTTGGTCGAGGCTTTTTCATTTAAATTTTGACTTAGTATATTGGTGTGCCAAACCCAAAACTCCATATTAATTTGTCTTTATATATCAACCAATAACTGTTACTTGCTTCTGCCCTACCCTACCAAAATGGTAATTTTACTGCCAGTCATAATTAATTAATTAATTATATTAATAATAATTCAGATTCTGTCAGAGCCCATATTATAACAAATCCCTATAATTATTTCCAACTATTAACCAATAATAGTGTTAAAGTTTACCTTTAACACGTGTATGCAATGCCAATAAGTACAAATTTCTGATCACATTAATACGTGTCTCATTAAGTGCAAATCTTAATATTTCTCATTTAATTATTCTAATTATCTAATTTGATCTCTAACTCTCGTTTGTATTTGGATCTTTATGTATTTATAATTATACAATATTGTTTAAAATTAAAATAAATAAATTATCATGAGTGTATTATTGTTTTTATATATTTTAAGACCAATTTGATGAGAGGAATATAAACGTATCATGGTATTTATATGAAAATTATTTGATCTTCATCGTATCATTTTAATATTTTTATGATACATTAAGAATGAGTAATGCTAGGTTTATAACTCAATTTTACAACCTTTGACGTGACAGCTCATAATTGCTTAGTTTGTAAATGGGTCTCGCCTGCTTGTTATAGGTTCCGCTTGCCCATTTGAACTGTAATACATGGTTTTGAAACCCGGCCTGACCCGACTAGTTCAACTGGTTGAACCAGAAACCCAGTGATCGAGCTCAGTCGGTTCGATTAAAAAACTAGGATTTTTAAATGACCTATTTTGAATTGCGGTTGGACCAGATTTTTTTGTTACGAACTGTCGATTCAATTAGTTTGACCTGGCTGTTCAACCCTTTTTTTATTATTTTATTATATGTCATTTTGATGTCAAAATGACATCATCATGATGACATCATGGTTCCACTGGCCAATCCAGTAACCTAAATGGGTCACTCCCCTGGTCAGGTTTTAAAACCTTGCTATAATGTTCATTACTGCATTAGGAATAGATAACATTGGGTGTGTTTGGTTCAATATTTCTACCTCTATTCCCAATCCTATTCCCTAAATATTGTTTGGCACATTATTTGAGAAATATTAGTGTATTTTTTTAATCACTGTTAGACACCTTAAGTTTATTAATTTCATTAAATACCCCCAGAAAAAGTTTAAAAATTAGCAAAAACACCCCCATCCACCTATGCTTACTAGATTCCGGTAACCATAGTCGGTGCTAGTCAGAATTTATCACAACGGCCTACAAGACAACCGAAAATAGTCGATTATTCACCAATCTGGTCGTCAACGATGGCCAAAGATATGGCTGTCGTTGTCTTTACGGTAGTCGACGGCCACATCTGGTCGTAGATCTGGCATTTTCTGGCCAGATCTGTGGTGGATCTGACCGGAAAAGGCCATATCGATGCGTTACAACACTGATTTCGGGTACCACCGTCAGAATCTGGCACTGTAGGTGGTGGGGGTGTTTTTGTCATTTTACACAATTTTTATATATTGAGGTGTTTAATTAAATTAGCAAACCTAAGGGGTTTTTTAGAAATTTTTAAATTTTACCTCGTAATACTCCTCTATTGAACTACCCAATATTATTCTCAAAATCCTATCCAAAATAATAAACCAAACGCACCCATTACTTTTACTATAATGTTCATTTTATTAGTTTAAATAATTTTAGGTATATAAGTTGTAAAACTAATTTTTTGAAAAGAGAATAAAAAGCAGTTGGTAAATTTAACACAATTGAACTAAAGTGTGTGAATGACCAAGAAATGAACAGCTAATGAGGGTTTATTTTTCTTATAATAGGAAAATTAAATTAATTATACATCGGAATGCCCGCAAATTTACAGCTGAATATAAGTCCAAATCAACGGTATTAAAACACTTATAAGCACCTGTGCGTATCAGTCTACACTGAAGAGCACTTATCATCTGAATAAGCACATCTACTTATCAGTGGACTTAAAATAGCAATTTATCAAATCTCATCTCATATCGCTCACGGTATTTAATTGGTCTGATACCTTTATTTCTTCGCTCACACATCTCTCTTTCTTCTTCAAATCCCTAGCCTTTTCTCTCTATAAATACTTACCAGAAGCGGAACTAAGAAAGAGAAAAGAAAAGAAAAGAAACGAAACGAAAGAAAAAACTGGAGAGAGAAATCACTGAAACGACCTCCCCCTGTATTTGCTCTCGTCAAAATTCTCCGATCTATCAATATTTTACAGGTACTAAAATGAACCTTCACTTCTCATTCTATTTCTCTTCTAACAATTTTTCTCTTTCAGGTTTTGACTGAAATTTTGAATTTCCTGTTGAATTCTTTTCACTCAAACTTCAATTATTGTTTGTTTGATGTGTGACGATACGGATTGTCGTTTTCCAACTATTGATCTGTGAGGATTGGATCTCTGTTATGTTTATGCAGATACACAATTATGTCTTCGCTTAGCAGAGAACTCGTGTTTCTCATACTTCAGTTTCTTGATGAAGAGAAATTCAAAGAGACTGTTCACAGGTACGCTGCCAGTTCTTTACTTTTTTTTTTTTTTTTTCTTACAATTCTTAATTGTTAATAAACATGTGGACATGTATATTTGCTGAATTTGTGTCATTTACGTAACATATATATTTTTTATATACCAAGTTCTGTGAGGTTGTGTTAAGGGTTAATTGATGTATGGTAATTAATTTAGATTGGAGCAAGAGTCAGGTTTTTTCTTCAACATGAGGTATTTTGAAGACATGGTGACAAATGGAGAGTGGGATGAGGTCGAGAAGTATCTCTCTGGGTTCACAAAGGTGGATGATAATAGATATTCCATGAAGATTTTCTTTGAGATTCGAAAACAGAAGTACCTTGAAGCTTTAGACAAGTAGGTCTTCTCAAGTGCATTATTGAGTTCACTTTTATATTCTCTTTGCATTTTTTCGGTTTTACTGATTTGTTTGTTATAACTTTGGAGTGTGTTTAAAGTTCTTTAATGCCTTCTTCTTGACAAAAAATTAATTTAGGTGTGATCGTGCTAAAGGTGTGGATATATTAGTTAAAGATTTGAAAGTTTTTGCTGCATTTAATGAAGAGCTTTTCAAGGAGATCACACAGCTGTTGACACTGGAAAACTTTAGGTATATATTTGATATATCTTTAAGAATTTGTGCTTAACTATTTTCCATTGCTTAGTATGTCTTCTTTGTTTGTGTCTTATCATATCTCTTATATGATAAATTTGATTGTGATCTTACTTGCAGAGATAATGAACAGCTCTCTAAATATGGAGATACCAAGTCTGCTAGGGGTATAATGCTAGCTGAACTGAAAAAGTTGATAGAGGCTAATCCGCTTTTCCGTGATAAGCTTCAATTTCCTACCTTGAAGAATTCAAGGCTACGGACACTAATTAATCAAAGGTCCTCAAGAAGTTCATTTTTTTTCTTGTGTGTCAGACTTTATGCTTTTGTTTATTGCTTTTATTTGAAGATGTTCACTTTTATTAGTATTTGAATTGCAGTTTAAATTGGCAGCATCAGCTATGTAAGAATCCAAGGTCTAATCCTGACATAAAGACCCTATTTGTAGACCATAGTTGTGGACAGCCAAACGGTGCCCGGGCCCCGTCTCCTGTTACCAATCCTTTAATGGGTGCTGTTCCAAAGCCTGGAGGTTTTCCACCACTGAGTGCTCATGGTGTAAGTGAATTTTTTTGAAGGTTTTAGGTAATTGAGCTAACTTGGACTCTGACTGTCTGGAAATTTAACTTTAAATTGTATTCTTCCAGCCATTTCAGCCTACTCCTGCTGCTCTTCCGACTTCTCTTGCTGGATGGATGGCGAATCCATCCCCTGTCCCTCACCCCTCAGCTTCTGCAGGGCCTATAGGTTTGACTGCTCCTAATAATGCAGGTAGCTAGAGGAAAACTTATAGTAACAAGCAGCATTAAGCTATTTTAGTTTTTCCTGCTTAGTGCATTTGAAACTGTTCTAGTACTAAGACAAACATATAAAATATGTGGAAAATGTGATATGAAGTCTACTGTCATTATAAATATTAATGCATAAATAATAAATGAGGAAATATGTTAGTGTACCTATCCAAAGAGAGAAAATAAAACCAAGTAAATGATATATTATTGGGATCTTGAAACAAATCATTAAATCTTTATACAATGATTTACAATGAGTTGTTGGTTGGGTTCTCAATTTTCTTCTACAGCAAATTTTTGTGAGATATGCATGACAATACTATTACTCTCTTTATTAGTCATCTTATTTATATCATGTAAATTGATATTTTTACCCTTTATGTATAATAGCTGCCCTCTTAAAGCGGCCTAGGACTCCTAATAACCCAGGTATGGACTATCAAACAGCTGATTCTGAACATGTATTGAAGAGAACGAGGCCTTTTGGAATATCAGAGGAGGTAGGACCCATCAACTTTCTTATTCTTGAAATCTCAACTTTTGTTTTGATTACTGTTTTGATACTAGAGACAGAGTGTGAGGGAGGGAGGTGAGATGTAGATTTTGAGACTGGTGTTTTTGTGATTAAGGGTGTTGTTGGTGTTTCTTTGACACCTGAAATTCTTTTCTGCTGCTAATAATTTTATAATAATACTTGTGAAGTTGTATAAAGTTTACCTAATAGGTGCACTGTTTACATGATATATTTCACAGGTCAATAATCTGTCAGTAAATATACTCCCTGTTGCATACCCTAGCCAGAGTCACGGTCAGAGTTCTTACTCTACTGATGACTTGCCCAAGGCTGTTGTTATGACTCTAAGTCAGGGTTCAGCTGTCAAGAGCATGGATTTCCATCCGGTGCAACAAATTCTACTTCTTGGTAAGACCCCAGTGACTTAGAGAACAATATTGAATCTCTTATTAATATTATTATATTGAAAATCAGTTTGTTATTAGGTGATCGGTTGTAGATGTATTCCTCTTTATTTGTATGTGATTGAATAATTTCAGTTGGAACCAACATGGGTGATGTTATGTTGTGGGAGGTTGGTAGCCAGGAAAGGATTGCTGCAAAAAGTTTTAAGGTCTGGGATATTAAATCATGTTCAATGCCTTTTCAGGTGTGGTATTTATTTCTTAGCAAGATTTATTGGGCATGTAGTAATTATTTTTCTTTGATTTGAGAACAATCATCTGGTTCTGTTTTAGGCATCTTTCACCAATGATCTTACAGTTTCAGTTAACCGTGTGATGTGGAGTCCTGATGGAACTCTTTTTGGTATGTTTGAATGGCTTTTGGATTTTTGATGCTATCCACTTAACACTTAAAACTTTTGCCAGTGCACATGAGAAAATCTGGTGGCTTTCTTAAATAAGGTATTATTAAATATTAAAGAGGTTTGTTGATTTTGTTGTTGTTCCAGGTGTTGCATACTCCAAGCACATTGTGCATATATACTCGTACCATGGTGGGGATGATTTAAGAGATCACCTAGAGGTTTGTGTGACAGTTAATTTCATCCAAGTGCATTTTCCTAGCTAGCCTTAAAATATTATGCATCTCGTATGTATGGATCACTTTTTTACTTGAATGAAACTGTAGTATATAGAATCTGAAGATTGCCATGAATTTTTTGGATGTTAGATTGATGCTCACAACGGCAGTGTTAATGATCTTGCTTTCTCATATCCAAACAAACAATTGTGTGTTGTCACGTGTGGCGAGGACAGGTTCATTAAGGTCCGCTTTACTTCATTATCTCCTTGATTTTGATGAGACTGCTTAAGTAGGATACAATTTATTGAAGTTCAAACAATTGCAGGTATGGGATGCAGTTACAGGGACTAAGCAGTTTACTTTTGAGGGCCATGAAGCACCTGTATATTCAATATGCCCTCATCACAAGGAAAATATCCAGGTAATGGACTTTAAGATGCAACTTAATTCATCATCATCTGTTTGATGTGCTCTTTTCTTCATGGAAAAAAGTAGTTTATTATTTACTGGGATTAACGAACAAACAGTTGTGTTTCTTGTTTCCTCTGAATCTCTTAAATTTGATACTGTATGTGGAACATAATGATAATACTAGTGGCTCATGGGACTCCTAGTGTTGCTATGGTTTGTGACTTTGGTTAAATTTAGCATTATACCTGAGTTATTGCTCAGTCTCGTTAAAATTGTTTCATCCCTAGGAAAAATGTGTGGTCTCCTACTCTGTTATAAGTAGTTTTCTTTTGGATATTTTTCCTTGAATTTCTTAATTTAATATTTTTGCTGTTTTGCAGATTGTGTGGTTATATAACTATAGTGCTCAAGAGTTTAATGTTTTCCTTTCTCTTCTGTTTCTCAGTTTCTCTTCTCGACAGCAACTGATGGGAAAATAAAAGCATGGCTATATGATAACATGGGCTCAAGAGTGGACTACGATGCACCTGGTCATTCGTCTACAATGATGGCATATAGTGCTGATGGAACAAGGTTCATACATGTTTCATGCATCTTATGGTTCTGATTTTTCTTTTCTGGGTGATGGGAAGTTGATTTCTGGTACTATGTCATTGTTAACTGAATTGTTTATCTCATGATGATATTGAAGGTTGTTTTCATGTGGGACAAACAAAGAAGGAGAATCATACTTAGTGGAATGGAATGAAAGTGAAGGAGCTGTCAAGCGTACTTACCAAGGTCTTGGGAAGCGATCTGTGGGGATTGTGCAATTTGATACCACTAAAAATAGGTTTTTGGCTGCTGGGGATGAGTTTACAATCAAATTCTGGGACATGGACAATCTTAATCTGTTGACGACTATTGATGCAGATGGTGGATTACCTGTAATTATTTCACTTCTACAACCCTGTCTTATATTAGCTGATGCAATCATGCCTACCAACTAATTATCCTCATGAAAATCTGCAGGCCTCACCTTGTATTAGATTTAACAAAGAAGGAATTCTGTTAGCTGTGTCAACTAATGACAGCAACGTTAAAATTCTAGCAAATGGTGATGGTCTTAGATTGCTACGAACAGTGGAGAATCGTGCATTTGATGCTTCTAGAGTTGCTGCTCCAGCTGTTCTGAAGGTATGATAGAACCCTCTTAATTGACAGATTTGTGTGTAATTTTTTTTGTAAATGCATTAATTTTTTTTTTTCTGTAAATGAATAACATAGATACAGGCCCCTACTATAGCCACATTTGGTTCAGCAAATGCAAGTGTTGTAACAAGCATTGGGGATCGAGCTGCCCCTTCGGCTGCAGCAGCAATGGTTGGAATGGTGAGTGTCGATTTCTTTTCCATGGATAATCTTGAATCTGTACTTTGACTTAATCTATTTTTGTTCATATTTTTAAATTTAGGTCAGACTTAATGTTTCCTCAGATAGTAATGCAAATTCTTTATTGCATACAGTTGGCAATAGACATGAAAAAGATATTTTATATTTTTAATGATTTATTTTCTTTCACTTTGAGTTTCTGTAGAGCAGTGATAATAGAAGTTTGGCTGATGTAAAACCCAAAATTGCTGACGAGTCAATGGAAAAATCAAGGATCTGGAAACTGACAGAAATTAATGAACAATCACAGTGCCGGTCCCTTAGGCTTCCGGATAATTTAACAGCAATGAGGGTACACTCTACTTTGCAATCTTATTGGAATTAATTACTGTACCATCTCTAGTGTAAATCCTTTTTTAAAATGTTTTTCACTATTTTGCACTTCCATATCACTTTTCTCCTTTCACTTCTTCAGTTCTATCCAGTTTTATGGTGTGTATGAATGTCAGCAAGTCTGTATTCTTTTTTTTTTTTTTGGTATTCTCACTCCATTTGCCAATAGGAAGATACTAGCCAGTGTGGAATTTATCTGAGATCAAAATGTTAATCTCCTAAAATAAAGATATATAATCAAGGTTGAGATGATTTAAATTTTGAATTTCTCCATCAAATATGCTTAACTTTTCTAAATAAAATTTGAGATATATTACAGCCATGTTCAGGCACATGCTTCTGAAGTCTTGTGTGTGTTTATGGATAAATTCTTTATTATGGCTTCACCTAAAGTTAATAGAATGCTTGGAAGATTCATTTTCAGCAATTTTCTCGTCTCATTTTTAATTTAAATGTTTATTATCCTGAAATTAGAGCATGCGTGCTCATATATTTATTCACCTACATCTGTGGACAAAAACTTTTGAAGGAATGGAGTTAGGTGTTTTCTTTATTTGGGGCGATCCTGAATAGTATTAAAACCTCGTGTTCTCTTATAAATGAAAGAAAACATAAATATAATTATAAAAATTTAAAAGGTTGTACGGAGTTCTTTTGTTAGGAATGAACAATTAAAAAAACAATTCTTCTCTTCACCAAGAAAAAAACGATAGTATTATGTGTAACAATTTAAAAAGTCATAATACTGATAAGTGTTGTATAACAGTAAAAGGAAATCAATGTATGTAAACTTAAGAGTTTAGAAATAAAGTGTATTATTTTGTATTACTTGATTCGGTGGCCCATGGAATTAAAAGAATAAAAAAATTGTGTTATTTGGGATCATAAATGGTTGGGTGGAGTGTGATAAGTAGCAAAATTAATGGACCAAAACTTAAAAATAAAGGCGAATTTAATGGAAAATAAATTGTCAGTGGGGTCAACAGCCCCTACTTTCCATACAATTGCTCCTCATTGATCTCTTGTACATGTGCATGTGTGTATATCTGTTCTTTCTGAATAGCTGTATCATATATTTGCTTATTTGCATTTAAAGAAGTTAATGATGCTCTATCAGTTAACATAGAGAGTTTTAATGCCTTAAATAGAAAGAAATAAGTTGATTTGGCTGTTAAATATTGGGTCACTTTTGCGAAAGAGGATTTTATCGGTGCTGCTGATTGAGATTGACGTACCTGTGTACTCTTGTATATATGTGCACAAAAAGTGATGCGGCAGGAAAGGATTGATTTTATTTTGAAATCTAAGAACTGGGAGAGGCTTATATATGTTGTTCAGTAGTTGGTTTGTTGCGTCTTGAAATTCCTGACACATTTGCCACTTGCAACTTCAATTTTTTTCCTTGTATGATATGTTCTTGGAGTACCAAATTGTGGATTTATATTATAATCTTATTAGTTGGTTATTGCATTTGAAATGTCTTAATACTTGCCACTCGCAACTTGAATGTATTTGCCTATAATGATATGTTCTTGAATTAACAGTTATATTGTATATATTACCATTCCAGGTTTCTAGGTTAATTTACACGAATTCAGGATTTGCCATATTGGCATTAGCGTCTAATGCCGTGCACAAGCTCTGGAAATGGCAAAGGAATGATCGAAATGGAACTGGAAAGGTATTACATTTACTTTATTCTTCGAAATTCGTGCCTTTGAAGATTATTTTTCTACTCTTGTGATAATATCATTTATCTTGCAATTAACTAAGCTTTTGCCTCTTTAGGCTACTACTAGTGCAGTACCACAATTGTGGCAACCTCCAAGTGGAATATTGATGACTAATGATATAAGCGACACAAATCCTGAAGATGCTGTCCCATGCTTTGCCCTTTCAAAGAATGATTCTTATGTAATGTCTGCTTCAGGGGGAAAAATCTCTCTATTTAATATGATGACATTTAAGGTATAATGCCTTTCTTCTTTTTTAGTTTTATGTATGTTTACATCATTGTCACCTGCTCTGAAAATGAATCTTATAGAAAATTTGGAACACTTAGGATAACTCTAGCTCATTGCAAAGTAGATCTTGTTGATAAATGCCCATAATCATTTGCTTGCATCTTACATTGGTTTGATGTGTCACTATAGTGATTATATTTGTCTGGCGTCCAAAAAATGTAAAATAGCAATTAGCCACAAAAAGCAACACTAGAGTTTTTAATTGTGGCTATTGGGGTTCAATATGTATGATTGCATGGTCTCAGGTTTCATTATATAATGGATTTTAAAGCTACCACAGTAGACAGAACTGTTTAGAAATTTTGGACAAGTGGCCATTCATGACTCATGATGTTATTTGATAAGATTTTTATCGGGGAAAAGCTTTCAGCATAGCTGTTTTCATTTTTTTTTTCCATCTTTTGCTATACACAGACGATGACAACATTCATGCCCCCACCACCAGCAGCGACATTTCTGGCATTCCATCCTCAAGACAATAACATTATTGCAATTGGCATGGAAGACTCATCTATCCAGATCTATAATGTTCGGGTTGATGAGGTTGTACTCTGATTTAACTAAACCTTTATATAACTGTTGATGGAAAATTAATAATGTTTATCTGAAAACTGTGTGCTCTACTTAACAGGTTAAAACAAAGTTAAAAGGACACCAGAAAAGAATAACAGGCCTTGCATTCTCGCATACTCTAAATGTGCTGGTGTCTTCTGGAGCTGACTCTCAGGTGAGAAATAATTCTGTTGGTTTGCATTTGTGTGTAGCAGAGGCAGTTAAGTATTTATATAACTAAAGTTGCCTACTCTGTAAAGCTAAAAGTACAATTGTTCTCATTGATTAGCTTTTGTTTAGCTGTTATTTCCTGTTTAGATAGTTTAGTTAGAAAACAAGGAATGTCCTTGACTGGAAAATGTTATTGTAACTTGTATATAATTTGGAAGTATGAGTTTGTTACTCTGCTTGCTTCACACCTTTGCGCATGCTTTTGTATTTAGTTCTTCTATTATGAACAAAATAGACTTTCTTATTCTTCTTGTGATCAGTTCGCTACACAAAATATAAACTGTACAAATGCTGTTGGTAACTCATTGTTGATCCTTAATTTTTTATCTTTTTTTTTGCAACAGCTTTGTGTTTGGAGTACTGATGGATGGGAGAAGCAGACTAGTAAATTCTTGCAAATTCCAACAGGGCGAGCAGCATCACCCCTTGCAGATACCCGTGTTCAGTTTCACCTTGATCAGACACATCTGCTGGCAGTTCATGAAACACAGATAGCTATATATGAAGCACCTAAATTGGAATGCCTTAAGCAGGTGAGCTAGTTTATACATGTTGGTGGTCCTACTCTTGTGAGTAGAGTTATTCACTATTTTTGCTACCTCTGTGATTTGGGATTTAGTAAGTTGCTCTGCTGACACTTGTTAAATTTGCTTCTGGAACAGTTTGTCCCTCGGGAAGCAAGTGGTCCAATCACACATGCTACTTATTCTTGTGATAGCCAATCAATATATGTGGCCTTTGAAGATGGAAGTGTTGGTGTTCTCACTGCTCAATCTCTTAGATTGAGATGTCGAATTAATCCGGCTGCCTATCTAACTCCCAATCCAAGGTCTGTTTTGTATCTGTCATAAATTTTATTAAAATTGTGGATATCCCTTGATCTCACACACACGCACGCACACACACGCACGCACACACACGCACGCACACACACACACACGTGTGCACAGGCCACACTGACATCTTTTATATAGTTTGACTAACAATGCAACAATGTAAACAGTTTAAGAGTGTATCCGCTTGTGATTGCATCTCATCCATCCGACCCCAATCAGTTTGCATTAGGACTAACAGATGGTGGAGTCCATATACTTGAGCCGTTAGAGTCAGAAGGAAAATGGGGTACCTCTCCTCCAATTGAGAATGGTGCGGGGCCTAGCACCACTTCGGGTGCAGTCCTTCCAGAACAATCCCAAAGGTGACAAGTATATCGGCATATGTGCCTTTCACCAAAGACCTCAGAGTATATGCAATGCATGTCTTCCATGTGACCCCACTCCCTGGTCCCACCACTCTGATTTTCGAGGGGAAGCTGCGGAATTTTTGGTAAATCAGTTTTAGGATATTTCACCTCATTCTAGTAGAGCTCATTAAAAGTGGTATCACTATTATTTTCTGACCAAGGCATGGCGGTGATTGGTTTATACCTCATTTAGGATTTGATTGGAGAAGTATGGTGTTAATTTAGAGGCTAATGAATTTGGGATATGGGAGGTGGTGGGTCTGACTAGAAAACTGAACTGTATTGCCTGCCCTGGCTCTTTTTAGTCTTTACTTAGTTTGGAAAAAGATAGTTGTTCATTATTTTCATTATTTCTTACATTCGAGAATGCATAAATTATTGGGTTATTCATATTTACGCCTTAATTTGTGTCGTTCAAATTCCCTGCCCCGGTGTTAATATGACTTTCTTTTTCATAGTTGATTGTAATAAGAATTTACCCCTTTTCCTGTATGACATCGTCCACTACTTCCTATGGGGATGTTTAATGTGAAATTTTATTGAACCTGTAGTGGAGGATTTGCATTTCTGGCAATTGAAGGAAGTTTATTTACAGCGTATGATTTTGACTCTGTTTACTTCAAGGTCGCAGTTACAGAAATGTTTATCAATGTCTAGAACCACTAATAAATGATTAAGACTTAGTTAGGAGTCTTATAGAGGTCATGATAAGAAACGTCCTGAATTAAATATGTGGTTTTATAAATAATGAAAGAGATGTAGATATAAAGTTCTATTCCCCATTTTTTAAATTTCAAATCCCAAAAAAATATATTATAATTCGAATCAAGTAAGATATCATTAATGCTAGTTCACAAATTATTTAACAAAAAATCCAAAATCAATGACAAAAATTTTGCTTCTTGTTCAACATGCATGACTTAAACTGACAACTTTGCACAGAGTATATACCATATACAATACAATATGACATTCCTATTATTGTGAGAAATTGGATAGAGACTAGTTTCGCCTCCGACCTGACTTTTTGTGCCTTCGGTTGTTGGGTGAGGAAGATTGATCATAAGACACTGGCAAGACTGTTCCTCCTTTGATGCCATCTGAATCTGTGATGTGATCAAGAGTTTTCTGGGCTTCGAGGTACACTGTCAGATCCCTTATCTGCAACCATTTCATTAAATTGTCACAAAACTTCAATCCGTTACATACAGAAAATTTAGATAAACCACAGTACCTGGTCTTCCAGATCAAGTATCTTCTCATCTTTCAACCTTAGTGATGAAATTTCCCTGGAGAGAAGAAGAAATCATGATTCTCTCATTTAATTAAATAACAGAACAAACCATACAAATAAGAACACAACGAACCTCTCTTCAATTTCCTTAACCTTTTTCCGCCAAACTTCTTGATTTTTAATGAGATTTCTATTGATCTATCAACAGAAAAACACTGTCAGGAATAACATACTCTCATCTCACACATAGTAAAAACTTAAACTGAACCAAACCTCACCCAAACTATCGCATAACAAAATTTGAATGTAAGTGGCTAAAGTAAACAACTTACATCTGCAACAGCTTTCTTTGCCTCTTCACATTTGTCCAAATCATTTTGGATGTCCAACATCTTGGAAGCCACAGCCTTCTCTACTGCTTCTGAGATTGAACTGTCCCTTTTACTTTTGGCCTCTGCAAGTATAGATTCATAGTACTACAATAAAACAGAAATTAAAAAAATTAATAAAAATCTCCCAGATGAATAGAAAAAATGTGTCCAAAATTGAACTGCATGGTAAAGAACATAAGTTTTTTTATGAAAATTTTCCGCACACAAGCAAATCAAATTTGAAATTTCTCATTGTTTAAACATTTATGTCTTCTATAACAAAATCAGACATATAGATAATTCCGCAGGCTTTGATAGTTAGGATTGTCAAACAAGAAAACTCTCATTAGGAAATTGGCAGACTGCAATTTCTTTCTATTTTATTTTTATTTTTTTTAATAAAAAAAAAAAGAAATGAATATACCTAAATGAACAAACCATAAAAATGATTTCCCACCAAAGTAATAGATTAAACAAACAGGAGATTTGAGTATTTAAGATAGCATCTGGAATATAAGAGATTTCACAAACACAGAGTAAATATGACAGATCAACAGTCAAGCAAGAGGAGAGGAAAAAGGAAAAGAAAAAAAAAAAAGAGAGAGAGAGAGAAAGCAAGATAAGAGGGAGGAGGAGTAAGCAAGTTTGGAATTGATGTACTTACTTGTCTCTGAGTCTCCAGTTGAGTAGCAAGAAGGCGATTGTACTCATCTACAATCTACTCTCAAGGAAAAAAACCGTAGGTCAGCGCATTGCATTAGAAGACTAACATTGGTAAACTTGCTGATACACGAAACAGAGACACAAAGTGCCCTATTTACTTGTTTAGCTACAAAAAGTTTGCTTAAGTAAAACAGTCTATGTTGCATAAGAAATTTACAAGTACTGGTTCAAAAGATCTTTTATAGTAATCTTTTCAATAAGTTTTAAGTCATAAAAATTAAAATATCCACAAGTTCAAATTATAGTTATAATAGGAAAAACATACTGCTTCCACTTTGCTGTTAAAGAGGGCCCCACTAATTCCAGAATCCTCACTACACCCACAAGAACCACAATGTTCCTCAGGTGACATGCACCGAAAGTTCATCTCCCCCAACTTTCCATCAGCTTTAGACTGGTTCAGTCGATGAACATAACTGTCACCAACATAATCCCAAATTTGTTGTGTTCTTAAATCAAGAGAGTAGCAGTGCTGTGTATCTTTCCAGTGCCTAACAGCATGCCCCTCCTTATATCTAAGTTCAGAAAAAGAACAAGAATTATTAACAGTTCCAAACTTGGAAATTTTAACTCATAATATAGGCAATAATCTTAAGTTATATTGGCTTATAGTCTTCAGACATGAAATGCAAACAAAAAGACTACAATTAATATATTACCTTCCACATCCCACAAAACCACACATCAAACAAACCCAGAGATTCTCCACTGTTCCACAAACAGAACAAGTTGGTTTCTCATCCTGCTGCTGACAAAATCGACAAACCTGATGCACAAAAGAAGTTGAGTATCAAAAAAAGGGAAAAAAAGGAAAGAAGACACCTTGATTCAGAGTATTTCATGGTAAGCTGCAGGGAAAGGTGAAATCACAAATTTGGACATGAACCCACACTAATTGTTTACTGGCATGACAGAAGATGACATATCAGAATATTTGTAATCATGGTCCCATGTTCTTAATTTCTGTTTATATTAGCCCAAAATCTGTAGTAGTGTATAAAATAATAGAAAATTAGAAGCCAAAAGAATTGAGACAATTTCTCAAACTTATGACAATACAATTGAGCAGGAGCATTCCCGCAATTTTCAACATGATAATTGAACTTACTTTTAAGATCCATGGAAATGAAGTTAAGGTCTAATTTCGTTAAGCTCATTTGTCTTAAGTATACGGTTAGCAAAAGTGACCAGGAGATGTATGAGGCATCCATCACTTTTAAGACAAAGCAGGAATGGGAAGAGTTACGGATCTTGAACATTAGGCATTGGCAATTCAAAGTCCCACATTATTTCAATGGAAAAATTAACATAAAGACTGTGTGATATCCTAGGAAGACTATGTTTGAGGTTAAGAAAATACCTTGCAGAAAGTAAAATCAAATATTTATCAGTATGTACTTATTACACACCAGTAACATAATACCCTATGCCAGTCAAAATGATGAAATACTACATATATTCCAAAATGTTGGAGTTGGGGAACAGAGATATAGCTAACCTGGCAAGATAAGTAAGTCCATTTTGACGTGCATGAACATTGAAACGAATGGTCACAGATCGTACTAAGAATTCCGCTAGTGTCAGGATCTAGTCTCTCTAAAACATCAGAATAAATAGTATAAATCACCATCTTGCAAGAGAATTAGCAATCCACATAAACATAAAATGAAATATAATTTTAATCCAACATCTACTGTTAAAAGAAAAAAAAAGGCAAGTGACCCACCAAGGCAAATTGGACAAGAGGGTAGCTCAGTGAATCCCAGTGGTGGAGTGCTAGCAATCTCAGCAAATTCAGTGTACTCCACAGAAAGCATATATAGCATGTGGCATACCTCAGCCTAAAATTCATACATAGCAAGAATTTAATTCTAAATTAGACCAACCAAACATTTAAAGAAATCAGTATCAATGTAGCTGAATTACCTCGGCTGGTGAAAACCTCTTGCCATTGAATTTGTTGTAAAACCCATCAGCTGTAAACTCATCAGGAAGCTTGATCAATACACTGTATCGATCTTCCATCCCATCATTCCTGAAAATCAAACAACAAGCATAACAAAGATCTAAAATTAAAACTCAGAATTCTCAATTCTAATTAAATTAGACAAAATATAAAAATGGCGATAATGATTAGTTAATAAGTTAGTTACCTGATGAAAATGAGCTCGTCCACGTGGTCGACGTGGGAGCCGCAAAATCTGATAAAATCATCGTAAGAGAGGTAGTTGGGGACGGCGACGACGAAGAGGGAAGTGGATCCAGGGCTAGGGTTTGTTAGATAGCTCTGTGATGTGCCTCGAAACAGGTGGACCAATCCTCTCCTCTCGCTGAATTTAGGGTTAGGGTTAGGGTTAGGATTAGGATTGGGATTTGGTCGGGTGGTTGAGCTGGTGACGGTGGAAAAGCCGGTTTCTTCGGTGGTGATAGGATGATTGGCGTCCACTGAGTGGACTCGGAGGATGAACATTCTCGCTCTCACAGGCTTGGGCTAAGAATCGGTGAGTGGAAAGCGAGTTGACAGTTGACAAATGTTAATATTTCCGGGAAGGCGAGAGATGCCGTTACAAGTGCGATTCATATGTTTCGGAAAATATAATAAAATCCATGGTGTTTCGTAATTATTATTTTTCACCCTCAAGTTATATACATGTGTATATATATACACATGAATTCTGCTTTGTATTTTTTATTTTAAAATGAGTTCAAACTTACAAAAATTAATCACATTCATATTCCATATTCACCATATAAAAAATCATACAAATATATACCATTATTTTTTTTTATAACCGGGGGTGTTCTGGTCATATTACACGCATCTAAACTAATTCTCCAGTATCCTATAACTATCGGTAGGGTACAAACTCTAATGACTACCTACCTTTATTAGCAACCATAAGGATTCAAACTCTAAAAACACCTCTTTTGTTTTTTCACTATCGGGTCATCCAGTGATTATTAAAACTATATTATATTAAGTTTCAAATTGAATTCTTTGTGCCTTGTTAATATATAATAAAATAATTTTTGTTATACTTATGGATTAAATTATTTTAATTTGGTTTAGAGAAAATAATTTATATTATTTGATTCAATAATTATATATATTTTTTGAAATAATCATAATTGATTTGACAATTAACATAGGGAAATAGTAACAACACTCTTTTTGTGATTCTCGGATTCTTATCTTCAACAAAGAAAATTTCTGATTGACATATAATTTATTCTTTTGTTTAGTTGATTTTTCATTTTGCATCATATAATCTGGTTATAAAATTAATCTAATTTCCATGTTTTAGAAGGTAGAGCTGTTGAGTGTGAGGTATAATTATAAGGGATAATTGAGAATGGTGTGTTGCTTACATATTAAGAAAATTGAATTTTGTTGGAGATAATTTGATAAGAAAAGCAACTAAAAATGGTAAAGTTTATCACTAGAAAAAGGATAATTATGATATGAAAATAGTAAATAAATAATTCCCCACCGTTACGCATGTCTTTACAAAAAGCTTCTAAAACGACTGCGTTTGTAGATGGTGATGGACTCTCCGCCTGTTAACGCGCTTTTGCAAACTTTTGTGACTGTCGCATCTTTCTTTGCCGCTCTCTTTAACTGCATTAACAATCCAGCACACCGACAAACATTTGCTACTTGTTTAGCTCTAAGATCCACTGCCTGTTCTCAGCTTATCCGATTCTACAGTCTTCATCTCCACCGTCGGTTTTAGTCACCCAAGTCAATCGATTCTCCATTTCTCCTTCAGATCCGCCAAGCCAAAAAGGTTGGTACAAACCAAACATTTCTTTTGATAAACGCTTAATTATTCTTCTTTGTATTGTAAAACTATGGCTCCAAGCACGATCCGTAAAGCGATCGGTGCAGTGAAAGATCAAACGAGTATAAGTTTGGCAAAAGTGGCTGGTAACATTGCACCAGAGCTTGAAGTTTTGATTGTTAAAGCCACTAGTCATGATGATGAACCGGCTGATGAGAAGTATATTAGGGAAATAGTTAGTATGACTTGTTATTCTAGAGGGTATGTTACTGCTTGTGTTGCTACTATATCAAAGAGACTGAGTAAAACCCATGATTGGATTGTGGCTGTGAAGGCACTCATGCTTGTGCACAGACTTTTATTAGATGGGCATTTTCTGTTTGGGGAGGAAATTGTGTATGCAACGAGGAGAGGGATGAGGGTTTTGAATATGTCAGATTTTAGAGATGAGGCGCATTCAAATTCGTGGGATCATGGTGGTTTTGTGAAGTTTTATGCTATGTACTTGGATGAGAAGGTGGAGTTTGATGTTTATGAGAAGAAAAAACGGGGTGGGGATGGGAAAATTGAGGAGAAGGATGATAGGTTTAAGGATGATTTTGATCATGGAATGGGGATGAGATCGAGATCTTATGGTGATGTGAATGAGTCAGTGAGAAGAGAGGAAAAAAAAGAGGCCACTCCTATGAGAGAAATGAGTCCTGAGAGGGTATTAGGGAGGTTGAATCAGTTGCTGAGGATCCTTGATAGGGTTTTGGCTTGTAGGCCAACAGGTGCAGCCAAGAATAGCAGGTTGGTGCTTGTTGCACTTTATTTGGTTGTGAAGGAGAGTTTTGGGTTATATATTGAGATATGTGAGGCATTGGGGGTATTGTTGGATAGATTTACTGAGATGGAGTATACAGACTGTGTTAAGGGTTTTGATACTTATGTTAGTGCAGCTAAGATGATTGATGAGCTTGTGGGATTTTATGGTTGGTGTAAGGACATAGGGATTGCAAGATCATCTGAGTTCCCAGAAGTGCAGAGGATTACTGATAAGCTTTTGGGGACGCTTGATGGTTTCTTGAAGGAGATGGCAAACAGACCAAAGAGTCCTGAGAGAATTAGGGAGGAGAAACCTTCTATTAAGGAAGAACCGGAACCAGATATTAATGAGGTTAAGGCTCTTCCTCCACCCGAGAGTTACACTCCTCCTCCACCACCTCCACCTGAGCCCCAACAAGCACCCAAACCTCAGCGTCAACAGGTAACAGAGGATTTGTTGAATTTGAAGGATGATGCAATTACAGCTGATGAGCAAGGCAACAAACTGGCTTTAGCTTTGTTCTCCGGGCCGCCAACTACGAATAAAAATGGTTCGTGGGAAGCATTCCCCTCAAATGGAGAGCCTGAGGTGACTTCTGCGTGGCAAACTCCAGCTGCTGAGAGCGGTAAGGCAGATTGGGAATTAGCTCTGGCAGAATCTGCAAGTAATCTATCAAAGCAGAAAGCTGCATATGCAGGTGGTTTTGATCCATTGTTGTTGAATGGCATGTATGATCAAGGGGCAGTGAGACAGCATGTGAATACCACTCAACTGAGTGGTGGAAGTGCAAGCAGTGTGACACTGCCTGTGCCAGGAAAGAGTTCTACTCCAGTGCTGGCACTGCCTGCCCCTGATGGGACTATCCAAAAGTTGGGGAATGAGGATCCATTTGCAGCATCCCTTACTGTGCCACCTCCTTCATATGTGCAGATGGCAGAAATGGAGAGGAAGCAGCAGTTTCTTGTGCAGGAACAGCAGCTCTGGCAGCAATATGGAAGGGATGGGATGCAAGGCCAAGTAGGTTTGAACAAGATTGCTGGTAACCCTGGCTATTATGGTCCTAATCCTCAATCAATGATGCCTTATGGAATGCCACAGGTCACTGGTATGGGGCAGCCTGGAGGGTATTACTATGCCCCCTATTGAGTAGGCTGTCTTTATGGAGGGCTGATGTTGCCTTTGCTGCACATTACTACATACTTCCCCCCATGGAAGGTTTTCCGTATCTTATAATGTTTTTTTCACCATTTTCTTTACTCTTGTGTACTTACCTGCATCCAATGGAGTAAAGCATGCAGGATTTGATATCGAATATAGTGAATGATGAGAATCTGTTACAGTTTCTCCAACGATTTATAATATTTATATACAGTTGTTAAACCACAAGTTTGTCCATCCCCTTCTTTTTCCAGCCTACATTGCTATTCAGATTATTGTGGATTGAGAGGTGCGTCTCTAATTTAGTTTGCTTGTGGAAACTAACGTTGTCAAGCAGGAATTTGGAGCTCTCTTTGCAGGAGTATAAAACATTTGTTTGAATGCGCCAAATTCTCTTGGCATGATAGGCTTACACCGTTAGATTAAAAATGAAAATGAGGTTTTTCCAACTGCCTGAGCTGACTAAGTCCTTTTGACTGGATTTTGTTCTAGTTAATCGTTTCTGACTAGTTCAACTTGGTTTGGCCAGAAGGTTTTGTGGTTTTAGACTGAGACAAAGCTTGGTTGCCTATAGATTTGGATGCTTGATAGTTATACATTAGAAGGGTATGCATTTTCAACATTTCTAGCGTAAAGCATCCGATTTTAGTCTGGATGGTGGTCATTCATGCCGTCCACCTAGTTGAGTGCAGATTGTCAAAAGCAAGCAATCAGTATCATGATAACACCTTTTAGGAGAAGCCTTGTGAGCAAATCACGCTGAAATCTTAATGACTAAACCTCCAAATTGCTTTCTCTTTAAGGTTATCCCATTAAACATGAAAGAATAATATTATACATATCAAATGATGTCCAATTTTTTTTTATCTTAAATGATATGCAGTCTTGTGGTATATTGATGTGCAAATTAATGTCTTATGTTGAGGCATATCATTTGGATANATCACGCTGAAATCTTAATGACTAAACCTCCAAATTGCTTTCTCTTTAAGGTTATCCCATTAAACATGAAAGAATAATATTATACATATCAAATGATGTCCAATTTTTTTTTATCTTAAATGATATGCAGTCTTGTGGTATATTGATGTGCAAATTAATGTCTTATGTTGAGGCATATCATTTGGATACAAAATTTAGGATTTTCTCAGCTTTTTTTTATGTTAAGTTTGTGTTTAAATAATATTTAATTATTTAAA
Source organism: Pistacia vera (assembly GCF_008641045.1). Lineage (NCBI taxonomy): Eukaryota > Viridiplantae > Streptophyta > Magnoliopsida > Sapindales > Anacardiaceae > Pistacia > Pistacia vera. The sequence goes on along the minus strand of NW_022196023.1, from coordinate 279,227 downwards.
TAATGTTTAAATAATATTTAATTATTTAACCATCATTAGGTGACCAGCGATTAATTAAGATTTTTTAGTGTATTATTTAAAAGGTCCTGAGTTCGATCCATCTAAGTTGTTAATAGAGGTTGTTGTTGAGGTGATTAACTCGAATGTCAATTTTAAATCCTTAAAAGACTAATTAAGATGCGCGTAAACGGACCCAAACACTTTATCATAAAAAAAATATATATATTTATTTAATAATAATAATAATCTTATTATTATTATTTGGTATTATGGACTAGTAAATAATATGTTATTAACCTTGAAAAGATGATATTGTATAATGATATCGGATTATCTAGAATACGAAAGTTAGATTATGAACTAGTGGAAAAAAAATTCTCTCTTCTCACAAAAATCAAATACCCTGTAGAGGTTGGCATCATGAATAATTCTAGTTCCTGAATTTACTTGAATGTTGGTTCTTCTTATTCCCAAGTTCCAATAAACCCTAACAAGCCCCAAGGACCCATTTCGATATGTATTGTACATCCACATTCAAATTTACACTTCCTCTTTGACATCGGACATGTCAAACGTCGTTGTTCTCGACAACGGTGGCGGCCTGATAAAAGCCGGTCAAGGCAGCGAGCGTGACCCCGCTGTCATAATCCCCAACTGTCTCTACCGTCCCTTATCCTCCAAAAAATTCCTTCACCCATCTCCCATCACCAGCTCCACCACCGAAGACCTCACCTCCGCCGCTGTCCGCCGTCCCATTGATCGCGGTTATTTAATCAACGCCGACCTCCAGCGCGACATCTGGGGCCACCTCTTTTCCTCTCTCCTCCACGTTAACCCCTCCACATCATCTCTCTTACTCACCGAACCGCTCTTCACTCTCCCTTCTATTCAACGTGCCACCGATGAGCTCGTCTTTGAGGACTTCAACTTCAAGTCGTTTTTCGTGGCGGACTCGCCGTCTTTAGTGCATCTTTACGAGGCGAGTCGGAGACCGTACGGACTAGTGTCGAAGGCGCAATGTAGCTTGGTGGTTGATTGTGGATTCAGTTTCACGCATGCAGCGCCTGTGTTTCAGAACTTCACGATGAATTACGCGGCGAAAAGGATTGACTTGGGTGGGAAAGCGTTGACCAATTACTTGAAGGAGCTGGTTTCGTATCGCGCTGTCAACGTTATGGATGAAACTTTCATTATTGATGATGTCAAGGAGAAATTGTGTTTTGTCTCTCTTGATGTCGCTCGTGATCTTCAAATTGCCAGGTTGATATTCTATTTCTTCAAAGAGAAATGAGATTCTTTTCCATTTCAATAATAAAATAAAATAGAAGTTTTTATTCGTGGATGTTGTTTCATGTATGTTTAGTGAAATCGACGAGGATTAAAGTGGGGTGTTTGTTTATGGACTATGCTATATAAGAGTGATAGCATGTGTAAAGACTCCTAATAATTTTGTATTTTTGGATGGTGTTAATAAACTATATAGGATGCAAGGTGTGCGTGCTTTGTTTCATAGAAAACATCAGGTATGTTCATTTATAATTTATGTTCATATATGAACATTTTACAGGAAACGAGGAAGGGACAATCTCTTGAGGTGCACGTATGTTCTTCCTGATGGCATCACACACACGAAGGGCTATGTTAAAGACCCAGATGCGGCTCAGAGGTATCTCAGTTTTGGTGATGGATCTCCATCAGAGACAAAACAGATGGAAGATGCAGAAGAGCCTAGGGACAGAAAGAGAGTCGACCTGACCAAAAATGTATTAACCCTGGTTCTTTCTGAATTTAGTCATCTTTCCAACTTTACTAATTTACACATCCTTGTTATCTATACAGGAGTTTGACTTGACAAACGAACGATTCCTTGTCCCGGAGATGATCTTTCAACCTGCTGATTTGGGTATGTATCAATGTTAGTAATGTTGATGTTCCTACATTTATTGTAGTAATTTGGTAAAGTATGAGCCAGGGGAGGAATTTGCTTGAAAAATATGGAAATTGTACAAATTTCCCGAGGTGAAGTTGGAACAGAATAACATATTTGCCATTTTGCCTGGTGCTATTTATATTTTCTTGGAAAAGTGCTAATTTGGACTATTTTGCAGGAATGAACCAGGCTGGACTAGCTGAGTGCATTGTTCGAGCTGTTAATTCTTGCCACCCTTATCTGCATTCTGTACTTTATAAAAGGTGGCTTCTTGAACTCCTCAAGTGTTGAGCTTTAAAAATATTTAATTTATAAAATTTCCATTTTTTGATTTTATTTTTGTGGATTTTGGCAGCATAATATTGACCGGTGGAAGCACTTTATTTCCTCGTTTTGCTGAGAGACTGTAAGCGCAAATCTTTATGTGTTTATAATGAGAAATAATGTTGAGGCTCATCAGGAAATATATATGTTTTGCTTTGCAGGGAAATGGAGCTACGGCCTATTGTCCCTGATGACTATGAAGTGAAGATAACTACTCAGGAAGAGTAAGTGAAGACACTAGTAATTTTTCTTTGAAAAAAAAACTAGTGCTCCCAGTTGGTAAATAATTTTGTGCGTGTCCAGTCCCATATTAGGTGTATGGAGAGGAGGATCACTTTTGGCATGCAGTCCTGATTTTGAAGCAATGTGTGTCACCAAGGCTGACTATGAGGAGCATGGATCTGCTCGATGTCGCAGGAGATTCTTTCATTGAGTGCTCAGATTTCTTAAGGTATGTCATTTCAAGGACTCCCTCTGCTGTGGCTATTTGGTGAAGAAAACTGGAGGATATAGAAAATAATTTGAGATTTTGGGCTGTACAAGCTCCAAATTTATTACTAAAAAATTAATCATGTCTTAAATTTCTTTAGCTTTGTGGCAATCAAATGAGCTCATGAGGAATTATGCTGCAGGATGTCCCTTGTCTTACCACCTCTATTTCCCACTGATGAGCAAAGGAAAGGTGGAAACAGGTTTTAATGCCTTACGATTATATATAAAGGCAGATACCTCTAAACTCCTTGTTATCATCAGCATAGCATGGTGAAGCATTACCAACTGGAAATTTGGATGTTTTCCCTGGGTGGAAGGTTCGGTGACGAGGTTGTGCTTTATTCTCCTGGCTATGAAAGCGAGCTGACAAGGCCAAATTCCAAATGTAACTTATATTTGAAAAGGGCAAACCTGAGAAGCAGCTTTAAATCTCTCTTCAGAAGAGAGGGCTGCGACTTTTAGTTTGGGTTGCAGGGTACTCGTGCCTGATTTCGTCTTATATCACCGCATCCTCACTGCTCTGATGAAATTTCATATTTAAAGATATGCAATGTAAGTTGCGTTAGGTTTTTCAAATACTGGTAGTACTTGTGATTTATAAGAAATTTCATGTGTAAGTTGCGTTATGATTTGTCAACGTCCAAGTTTTTGCTTAACGGGAGTGGAATTGGAGATGGGGGCGATGATTTTAACATTATCAGTCTTTAGTAGAAGTAGGCGTTGAATGAATATCATTTTTTAAAATGAGAGAATTTTAAAACTACCCCTGACTTTTCATGAATATCAAATTGATGGCAACTTGCAATTTCATCAAATACTACCGCCAAACCCTATGAGTGCGTTTGGTTCAGGAAATGTTGGATTACTAAAAAATTATATTATCTTGAAGATTATTAGGAATCAGAAAAATGTGTTTAGTTAGTTGGAATAAATCGGTGAGTATGTTATATTAAAATATTTGGTTGGGCAGAATAAATTGGTCAGTATGTTATTTAAATTATTAAATTGTCCTCTTTTTAAATATTAAATAATATTATTTTTATTATTAATTTTTGAATAATTATTTTAACCTTCAACATTGCATATTTAGCTAAAACATCATAGGTTATATAAAACTTTAATTTATAACAAAATCACCCCCACCACCCCAAGCCATTGCCAACCATCGTCGATCACTGCCAGAAAGTCGTCGGGGTCACTAAAAATGGCTGAGAGTTGTTGAGAGGCTCCGGGAGGCTCCGATATGATCGTATTGATGGTCGAAAACGGTCATATCAAAGTAGATCTAGTCGTTAACGGTTAGATCCATGACCGTTATCGGCCAGATTTAGGTGAGATCTAATCATCAACGGCCATGGATCTGGCCGTTAACGACCATATCTCACCCAAATATTGCTAATAACGGCATTTGGCCGTCGATCTAGTCGAAAATGGCCAAAATAGATCTGGCCATTTCAGACCAGATCTACTTTGATATGGCTATTTTGGCCATCAATATGGCTAGAAACGGTCATATCGGAGCCTCCCAACGACTCTCAACCAATGTTTAATGACTCTGGCGACTTTCCGACGGCTACCAGTGGTGGTTGGCCAATTGTTGGTGGTGGTGGTTAGGTAGCGATGGTGGTTTGTAATTTGTTTTAAATATAAGAGCATTATTGTTCAAAAATTTAATTAAACAAAGTGTAAAATGTAATGATGGATTAATGTAAATTGATTTTAAATTTTAAAACAAAGACATTATTGTCTAAAATTTTTATTAATAAGGAATAAAATTATAATAAAAATAAGATAACCTAATAATTTTACAATACTTAACAAAATAAAGGTTATAAGCTTATCTTCAATAGTATCAAGAGTAATCATTATTGATATTAAAGAATCTTATATTACTTTGATAATTAAACATAGTAATAAAATAATATAAGATGACAAAACCTGATTAATCTTGCATGCCCTTCCACCAAATGCCCCCTATATTATACTTAAGAAATTCAGCTCCACCGCATCTTGCTTTATCCTCTTCTTCCCAATAAACTTTATTTTGATTTGCTTTATCAAATTGTTACTTCATAAATTTGAAGCAAATAGACAGAAAAAAAATGTCTTTATTTCAATATTTCAACTCCTTTGTAATAAAAATCTTGATCATCAGTTAGTAACAAAATACCAATTCTTAAAGCAAGAAACCCAACAGTATAACAAACATAAAATTGGTTAGTATTTGTTCCGAGACCACCCGTTTTCATTACCATCACCCTTCTGCTCAAAACAATCGCTTCGTAGTTCAAATCCAAGAAAAGAAAAGAAAAGAAAAACCTTGAACAAAAATGATCCATTAACAGGAGAAAAACATGTTGGCTGCACCTGCACCATCACCATTTATTGCTTCTACCAGCATCACCACCACTATCATTAGGATGTTGGCGCACAACCATCACCACAGTTCGAGAATTCACTGACCAGCCACAAAATCTAAGGATTTAGTCCATCAATAGGTGATTATTGTGGAGAGTAGGAGAAAGAAAAATAATAAAAAGAAAAAGAAAGAATGGATAAAGAAAAAGAAAGAATGGATTTGAATCTCTGTAGGAGTTCTTAATTTTGGAAGAGTAGATTTAGAAATGGTTTGATTTTGTGAATTTGAATCTCTTCAATCTATCTCTCTGTACATTTCTGTGAAAATTACAAGATTACCCTTACCATACAAACAGAGTTGGACAGCGTCTGTCATCAAGGATAGTTTCTTAATTAAATTTGACAAAGCTACCGTTTGAATGAGTAATACCAAAAGTTTAAGGGTAATTTTTGAAATTATCCCTTTTTAAATATAAGTTAAATGTTGGAAGTGAAATGGTGAATGCACAAAATGTTAAGCGGGTGTGTGAAACCAGAACAAGGAAAGAGAAACAATGAACACAGGAAAGATTGTATCAGCAAATATGCCACAATGGGTGGCTAAATATAAAGTACATGGTTTGCTGATTTTTTCTATTTTATCTCATGTCTCAAAACAATTAATTTTCGGAAAGCAAAATCCGTTTTTCTATATGTAAATATACAGAATAATCACCAGCCAATCATCAAGAAGCATATGCCTTTTGAAGATCCTGTGGCCGCCAAAAAATTTTGTACAGGAGCTACAACAATATCACTCATCTTTCAATAATGTTCTCTACAACAGACTTTGTTATAAGCCATTCCGCCATTTTTGTTTTCTACAATCCAGCAAAGTCGAATCTGGGCAAAAAATGCTCAGCCTCTTTCTCAAGTAGACTAACTTCATCATGTAGAAACATCCCACGATTGCCAGAGAATTTGGCATAGGAGTTGCATAACCTGTTACCTCAATAAATGCCTCACCTTTCCGTCTCACTGAGAAACCAAGTATCACCAAAACTTCTTACTATGACGCAATGCGACCCAGGCCATTCATCAGTCATAATATGGTTGAGAGTCCATGCACAGGTGCACCAATGTTCTTTGGTATTGTCCAAAGTATTCACCAACTGCAATAACATCCTGATTCTCTGGGTTCAACCCTGGTAAATTGACCGACATATTGCTGCTTGATGACCCAGATTCATCATCTGAATTTTCTAAATTGGTGGTAATTTCTGTATAAATTTCACGACAAGCAAGTACAAACATAGCAGCTGTGTAAGGTTGTTGTGTCTCACGAAGTGCTGCCAATGCCTCCTGCAATGCACCAGCTGCGACATACAAAATAAGAGCCCTGAATTGGGCCACTACAACTTCAGAACATTACAGAAATAAATATTAGAATAGGAAGATATGGAAATAAAAATGGTGGTACCTCCAGATATTGTGTTCAACATGAAGGACATGATCGGCCCACCTCTGCAAAACCCTGCAAGAAACAAAAGATGAAATCATGGTAATCTAATTTCTAAGCATCTCTTCAATTAAGTAATAACAGATTATGAAGTGCAATGAGTAGAATTTTGAATCCTCTATACGATACACTTGTAAAATACCACCACCAGAAAAGTAAGCTAAAAGAAAATATTTTTTTACCTACCACAAATTATTCTAGGGCACAACATCTGTATGAGGCTAAACAGAGAAGTAAGGCGTTACCGAGTACTTTAAGTTTTCATTTTAAACCAAATATACTACTAATTTACTATGGCAAAGAATAAAGGGAAACAATTTCAGGAACTTGTTCGTCTAATCTAGAAGATATAAGCAACTAATCCATGGTCGGAAAGCCATTTTTGCTTTTGGTGTTGAAGAATTGTCTCTCCATTTAACTGCCTGACTAAGGAACAGCATGTTGATCTGATGCAAACACTATGGATGAGCTTGCGGCACAGAATGGATTCACATAATTAAGTTTTCACATATAGAAACAACATTGAAAGAAGCTTGGTCGATACAAATATAATTCAAACACAAAAAACCTCAAATTTGTTTCATGATAAAGGAATAATAAACCTTGCATAGTCAGATCCCTTCAAATGTGTGGCAGCTAATGTTGCAGCATCAGTCCAGCATCCCGCATCTTGCAACTGCATAAGAGTTCAGATAATAATTAATCCAGCAAATATTGAGCAATCTACATTGACCACCTTTATATCAAAAGCTAAGCCAACTGATCACTTTTTCATCAAAATTTAAGCCAACTGACCACTTTTTCATGCCTAATATGTTGTTCAGCAGGGTATCATTCTCTTTTTACCAGCAACCAAAAGGTGATGGTTTTCAGACTACGGGTATTTACATGCTTAGTCACACAAGCCTTCCATGAATCAAAAGGTGATGGTTTCCAGACTACGGGTATTTACATGCTTAGTCACACAAGCCTTCCATGAATCTGTGGATATGATTCTACCCTTTACCCATATCTTTCCAATTTGTTCTACTAGCTTTAGCATAAGCATTCATATCTTTTTAAATATCACAAATGACACTACCATGATTCCATCATAGACCCAGACCAATTTCAATTATACCTATATCATGGCTTACTTTCATCTACTCTAAAAGTTTCCACTTCCTTTCCTGCATCTTAAAAACTTGGTGCCACCAAATGAGCTAGAAAGTACCAAGAGTTCATTAATTTCTTTACAGCAGGTGAATTCTATTTTTCTTATAATGCTGCATAAAAGCTACATTAACTTCTTTGCACGTTTTTCTAAACTGAAAATGACTTGCATTACTTCAACTTTTTAAAACCAAATTTACCTGAAATTACAATAGAAACAAAGTACTAAGAAAAAATAGAAGGGATGTCAATGATTCTTTTGAAGTTTATTCTGGAAATAACAGGATCAAGAGAAATGTATGAGAACTCTAAGAAGCACACATACGCCTAGAGGCTAATCATACCCATGCTCAACTTCCTACTGACATAACCACACAAGCTAAGTTGGTGACTGGGGGAGTCATGAAGAATTTTTACCACAGTTAAAGCACATCCATAATTCTCTCATTCCCCATATTAACTCCTTGAATTCTTATTATCCCAATTCAGCAATTTGAACTGTGATAAAGTGGAAAAGAAGGGTGCTCATTTGAGATTGAATATGCTAGTATTTTTTCTATTAAGTTCTTGTTTGTAAAGTTGTGTTTATAATGTATAGATACTATACAGAGTAGGGATCAAGCTGGCGTTTGTAATGGAAACACCAACGAAGGTATCATTATTTCTTATGAAAAATGTTTTAATTGATGATAATGTGAGGAAATAGGAATTTAAGGATTGAATGGTAGAAAGCACTAGAAGGGAAGGAGCAAATGGATGAAAGAGAATAAGGGCCTCTAAATTGTACGACTTAAATGTACAAAGACCACAAATTGATAAATCCGCATGGAAATTTTACATAGAATATAGATCAAAGACACTAACCTGAGAACAGGCTTCTTGATATCTTCCAACAGCACAAAGAAGATGAGTGCCAGACAGTGACCTGTCATTCCTCACCATGTTGGCTGCAACGACCTAGAAGATCATGTAGTTGTAAAGAAGAAGCCAAAAGTCACATGACTGTAAACCATTATATCCAATAAAAATTTGAGCTTCAAATTAGAAATAATTGATTTCCAGAGTAACACTCACCTTAACTGCAAGTTCAAGAAGAGACTTTGACACAGCAGAAGAAAGAGCAACAGCACGAAGAGCATTTGCATAGAAGTAAGAGCTCTCTGGAGAAGTGGAAAGCAATAAGCTAACTGCAGCTTCTAAGTTTCCAACTGAGACAAGCCTGCCATAAAGAAAATTAAGTCTAATCATCAGAACCTAAAACACACTATAAGTGCAGAAGCCCAGCAGTTGGTATAGTGGCACCATGATTGACTTCGGTCCCTTTACATGGATAACAAGATTGGTAAGTTTGAATATATTATTAGTAGAACAAAGGACTTGCATGCCAGGGAATTTAACAAAAGCAAAGCCTTCAAAAAATAAAATAAAAACTGTTACAGTGTAAACTGGTTTCTTCATCCCTAATTTTAAGCAGTCTATATTTGGAAGATAGTCAAACCAGCAAGGATTGAATGATGGAAGCTGATAGGAACCTACTCCCAAATTAATAAGAATTGGTTGGACAATGGGCCTTTGATAGGAATTGGACCGGGTAGTGGGTCTTTTTGTGAGCTCGGATAGAACTCTCCTTGAAAAACCGACTTGCCAAGGGAGGGTGTCCAAGCCCTTATAACCCACATGCCCATCCTTTTCCTTTCTAATGTGGGATTCTAACATTCCACCACACTTCCGCAACCGATGTCCACGTCGGCCTCTTTGCCCCCGTTGGCTTCTTTACCTCTTGGGTGACTACGTGGATCCCCTTTCCCTTGGGCCTCCATGCCCTTTCTCAAGGTAGTAGCCCGGGCCCAAGATCAGTCTGCCACATATCAACTTGCCACGGAGGCAACATCCCGTGGGCGTAGGATCATATTTTGATACCATTTAATAGGAACCCACTCCCAAATTAATAAGAATTGAGCTAGGCAATGGGTCTTTTTGTGATCTCGGATAGAACTCTCCTTAGAAAACCAGCTAGCTAAAGGAAGGTGCCCAAGCCCTTATAACCCACATACCCACCCTTTTCTTTTCCAATGTGGGATCCTAACATGGAAGCTCATGTAAGTTCCATGCTTGAAGTTGATTAAAAAATTGGTATGGTGACAGATGCTCCTCTTGAGATTCAATTCTGACAGATTTCTCTTTATTCAGTATTGCCCATATCTCTCTTCTTTTACTTCTTCCTTTGGTGTTCGTGTGCGAGTGGTGGTGATGGTCGTGGGGGTGGTTGTGTTTGGTAGCCACTTTACGTATCTTTACACACGCACACACACATACAGAGTTTATATATTCAGAAAATAAACTTCACTGCATAGGGTTATCCCTTGATGCCTTCTCTATCGTGAATTTTGGTATACGATTAATCTCAAATCTTCACAATCATTTTCTGCTGTCACAGCATTACTAGTAACATGCAACAAAAGACATTTAAAGAGTAACTAAAAGTTTTGAATTTTCAAACATATAGCTGAAGATTAGAGGAGGTCATTCTAGGTATATCCATCAATCAATAGAAAATTTATCTCCAGTTTAATATCTGATTCATGAAACTTGGCTAAAGCTTAAATCTGTTATCTTACGAACTTATTAGCAACTCATAAACAACTCCATACATTATACCAATGGAATAACACAAACTCAGCAAGAACAGACGTAAGAAGACTTATAAGCGGAACTCACTCGTGAACACGGTTCTGAATAGCCTGTTCTCCCTCCAATTTCTCATGCCAAGGAATACGCTCACTAGCAGTTTCCCACAACTCTTCTTGTCCGAAAGCCATTAATCTAAGTTGACCCTGACTCTGACAACCAAAAAGTCCAATTTACAAAAGAGAAGATGACAGAAATGCAAGAAAAAATTACCTAGATCAATGTCTGAAACTTGGACAAGAAGAAACAATAACCATCAGCAGAAACTTAACAGAAAAATTCACCAAGAATCATCAAGGGTTGACATATTGACCGACTTACCAAAGAATCCCTCTTTCTGGTTCCTGGAATTGATTTTCCCTTTGATGTAATCCTACTTAGCATAGCTGTGTCATCAAGCCCTGAACTAGAAGCTGAGAGAGGGGCTTTTTGTGGAGACTTCTTTAATAACTTATTCATCAAATGATTAAGAGCATGAGGCAACTGTAACCAAAAAAGTGCTTCTGGGGTTTCACCAAAGATTGCAGCTGCAAAGGCAAACCTTGCAGCACAGCCTTTATCCACTACAGTAGCATACAATCTTGCCCTCTCATCGTCAAGCATGCAGCCTTGGGCAAGAAAATATTAGAAGAAAACAAACCAATTTAAATGAATGAATATGAAACCCTTCAATATTAGAAACAGATCATGGGAGTAGAAACCTACCCTCTTTCCTGTAAGGCTCTAATACTTTGAGGAGCATCTCTGGCACAACTGAGTCACCAATAGAAGGTAAACCAATCATGTGACTGCGAAGATCCTTCGTGGATGAAGGAGTTCCAGGAATTAAGTGGGGTCTCTTCTTTATGGTTGTGCTGCAAGTATTAAACCAAGAAGGCTTCACACCCAATTGTAAGATCATCCTCAATGCCTGCACCCAAGAAAGAACAGTAAAATTAGTCAGTCAACAGAAAACTAAATTCATAAAGATTTTCCAAAAGCTCATGTCATTTCTTGAATCAAAACAATGCTGACATTAGATGTTAATATAACTAAGTTTTTCAAAAGCACTTCTACATGACAGCTATCTCCATCAGATTATGAACAAATAAGATGCAGCTCCACACTTAGAATTACAAGGCCCAAAAATTTTCTTGCTGGCCTTGTTCCTTTTTCAAATTTGAAGGATCCATCCTTAATTTTCTTTAAAATGTCTTATTTCACTCCAGCAAAAATGGCATATATCTCCATCATTACCCTTCAAAAAGCAACTATTTCCATTGATGTTTTCCAGTAAAAAATTGATGTATCAAATATAAAAGGTGAGAACTGATATTAGAGATCCAATTTGCACAGGAATGGATAAATATTATTATTATATTATGACAATTGGAAAGGAATATACAAAGGTAGGGTAATTGTTACCAGTGCATGTGGAGTAGGAAATAATATAGGTAAGCATAAAGGCATAGGACGGAATCTCTCTCTAATAGTTCGAGTCTGGGGCGTGTGGCCAATTTTTTTCTCATTTCTGCATTGAAAGAGCAAGATTATCATCTAAAAGTCCTCATTCTTATAAAAAGCCGAAAAGTGTTAAAAGGAGTTAAGAAAGTCAAATCAAATGGTGGGTGCTTACATTTTAACCTCAATAAGGCGGAAGCTGCTGTCAGCTCCAGCTACACACAATACCAATGGGTCATTTTTATCAGTTCGCAAAGGCAGCCAATCGAGTTCCAATACAAGAGTTCCAGGAAATTGAGGTTGTAAAAGGGAATTTGCTAATGGGTCTTGTGAATCCTGCAAATGAAATAGTGGACAAAAATAGGATCAAATGAAGAAAAATCTTGGGAGAAGCGAGATAGAACAAAAAGCACTCTCAATGAATATTATTCAGTAGTATATGTAGTATGAAAGGTTCCATTATCAATACACATTTCCAGTATTGTATGTAGGAAGTGAATGCTCTCTATACATTTTACTAATGCTTATAATACCAAAAGCTCGATATAGATAACAAGAGTTGCTAGCTGATTTTGCCTATCTTGTGAGTAAAATGGGCTAAAGATCTCCATGAATACACATAAAGAAGGGTCAGTCTCAAGCTTACAAGGTCAAATACAGAAAATGTATTGTCATAAAATAGTACTGCAATGCGCCCTCGACTACGGTCTCCTGAAACGACAGGTGAGAATTTTATTCTTCGGATTCCATCTCTGTGAGTATTAAATGAGGAAGAATGTCCAGTTGTAACATCCCACCACCGGATGTTTCCTGACCTATCCCCCATAACCTGAGAAAATATGAAGCCACAGTTCATCAATATAGAAATCTTGAAAAAACCATGGTTCTGATTCAGACTACCAAACAGATCACATAAATGGGAAACATATGATACATACAACGTGGGGCAAGCGATAGGCCATGGCTGTAATCAATCCATCAGACGAAACAAATGAAGAAGATGGCCATTTTGGTCTATTGACAAGTAAAACACAGACATGGTTAGATAAAATAACATGTAGTATGAAAAAAGAGACAATTCAAAGCAATCACATGATAAGGAGCTATATAAATTCAGAATTAGAGAACCCATGTGTGAGTAAGTGGGAACTAGGGATGACGTAACTTTTCCACATTAAATTTTATATTTGAGAGGCCAAACATGCAATCCAATAACGACCAGCATAACGCATATAGGTATTAACATCTCAAATAACCAGCTTGTGCATGTGTAAAAATGTGAAGCAATTATACGTATCAATCACAGGATGATCTATTATGAAAATAGAACAAAAATAAATGGTGAAGCAAAGGTAATAGAAAAAATAGGTTTTGGTAAAGCTTTTCAAATTGGTTCTTCTTTCTCCTCTTTATCATGAGGTTCAACTCTCATTGATGAATCAATATTCAGTTTATTAACAATTAACAGCTGGATTTATCATTATTTTTTTGCATGTCCTTGGAAATTTATAGTTAGCACAAGTTCTCCCATTTTATGTCCTACATACAATCTGTATAAATAGGCATGTGTAATCTTCTGCTGTGGCTAGCAATAGTATGGCCAACTATTGTGGGTTATGGATAGAAATATGAAAATTTTAAGATAATGCTAGACGCAAAAAGCTAAAATGCAACCTATAACATAATTGAATAGTTAATATCCTATTATCAAAATGCTATTTCCATATGGCAACATTTCTCATGGAAGAATAACAATACCTAAAATCTCGAATCCTCCGCCCATGAACCTCAAAAACTCCAAGTGCGCCGTTTGATAGCGCAAATGCAAAACTTTCAGAAGCATCATCTTGGGATCCATCAGATCCCACTGCCTCTGCAGATAAAAGTTTAAATTATCAAAGAAAATGAGAACCCATATCTTATACCAGCCACTGGCAAATATAACATATTTGCATAACAAGTTAAGAAGCTCACTGGAATCTGATGAAGATGCCTTTGATGATGAAGACACTCCATCTGTAGTCATGGCTGTATGATCCTTGGAGGACATTGATGATTGCCTAAAAGGACTATTTTGACTTGGCCGAGGAACTGTTGGAAGAGTCCATTCCAATACCGTGAAGGGAAGAGCTAATGATCTAAGCTACATGGAGAATAAAGCATAATAATTATCTATGATAAACTAAATAATTAACTAAAACAAATATTGGTGTGTGAATGCCACAATGATTGATTTAGTTAGAAAAATTGTACATTAAAATTGAAGATAAAGAAACAAATGTAAAACCTATCAATCACAAATACATACAATTTTGCATAAAAAGTAAATGATATATAAATATGCAGATATATACTTGTGGCAAGAAAACTTCCACAATCATAATTAGTAGGGGAAAAGAAACACAGAAAGGATATTTTTAAGTGAGCAGGAAGTCTCTAGGATTGAGGGAAAACAATTATCAGATATTCCAAAAAATAAAAATTACATCAGACAAACAGGACAGCATTCTAAACATGTAATAATGTGGAATCATAGAGAAGACAGATAGAAAACCTATGACACATGGACATCATGACCATCTTTTGGAAATTTTGAGTTTTGTAGTCTTACAGTAGATGAGTTAACATATTTTCTTCTAGAACTTCTTGTATGGATTCATGGCTTTCAAAAGTAGACCACTATCAATTTACACAACTATTTTCGCACCATGTTATGACTTTATTTACATGTACGGGCTTTATGGAACATAATAGGGCTATAGAATCCAAGTAATACCTACCCATCTAATTTCTCCATTTACGTTTATAACCCTCCATGCAAACACCCAAAAAGAAATTTTTTTCCTTCATCTGATGAAGTAACACCTACATGCACATTAGTAAAGCCAATCTTTCATTTGTTCTATTTTTGAACAAAATACAAGTAATTACTTTCTTCCATCCCATTAAAAGAGGGCCACAATATATGCATGTAACTTAGTCCTTTCACATGTTTGGACATTAGAGTGCACAAATGGAACATCGACATGCTAAATATTCCAAGGGGTGATGAAATGCCTTGTCTGTTTCAATAGAGCACACCAACTTTTGGGTCTATTATACTAATTAAAGGTATTTTTAAAATGTATACATGTAACAATGATACAACTAGTTGTATTTTGGTCAAAAAGGTACGCAAACATCAAAGGTGTACCCTTGAAATCCTACAGTTTGTTTCACATTCTATTATACCAATTAAAGGTAAAAACATATACATGTAACAATGAAACAAATAACTGTATTTCGGTCAAAAAGGTAAGCAAACATCAAAGGTGTACTCTTGAAATTCTACAGCTTGTTTCACATTCAAACATGAATATGCTAAAACAAATTGACTATGTAGATAAGTTTCAGTAAATAAGAACAGTTCCTATTTTTATAAGCTTATTGACAAACACTATGGACAATATCTTTAAATTAGTCGAGATATTTTAATTGGAAATAGCAAAAAAGGCATGGACAAACTTACCATAATGGGATTTTTTGTCATTGCCCAAACCTCTACAGGGGCATCACGAAACAGAATTAGAAGATACCTGGAATTATTTAAACCAGAAGAAGCAGAATCACTACAAGATGCTCACGTAGTCATGAAGAATCAAAAGAGAGCATAAAGTTTGACAGAGAAGGGGTAAAAAGAAGATAAGTAAAGAGAGTGTTATCCTCAAAACATGCCAGTATTTCAACTCAGCCACACTGGAACTAAGCAAGTTATAGAAAAACGTTAAAAGTCTACCTCTAGAAACCTTTAATGAAGTCATAACAAATTCATATTTAATCAGTAACTAATTAAAGCCAAGTTAAATAAACATACTTTTTTAACATTTCCCAAACATAATATCATGTTTTCTTCAGATTTTTTTCCAAGATTCTCGTCAGACGCATAACTCCACTACCCATACTTTGTCATACTCTTTTGATATCAGCTATACTGCAAAAAAGAGTTCCACATTCTTCCCCCACATGTCCTTCCATTAGTAAGTGTTTAGCAGATACAAATGCACTCACCACTATGCTTTACCACCAAAACCAATACCCAAGGGTACACTCTTCCTAAAAGCTTCTCAATTTACACTCAACTTAAGTAATCTCCAAACATATCAACATTTTTTCACGAAGACCATATTTTTTGCTATTATATTTCAAAAATCACTACATTTAGATTCCAGCTACCCCTAGTTTTAATTACAGTTCGCCTACTCAAATACTAATTCAAAAAGAACCACAGTTTCTTGTAATCAAAATAAGTACCGCTAGATGTCTTGTTCTCAATAAATTAATAAAACCTCTTATGCCACCATCTGATCCACTAAAACTTCTTCACCTACCAATATCAATAATCCACCCACCCTCCCAGGCTGAAGTAAACAAATAAAAAGATGGCATTATGAAACAAATCATATCCAATGTAAGTTTCACACCCTTTCTAACTTAAGAACCAGTTTCTTTTCTTTGATTGGGCATTGTCAAATTTTCATATCTTACAAGAATTGTCCACCAAATCATTAACCTCCTCTCTACTACAAAATGCCTTTCAAAAGCTTCAATAATTTATATGTGATACACAAGTTCCCAACTTTTCTTTCTTCCATCAAACATGAGGATATTACCAGCACAAGAAATTAAAGTTGGCCTCATCATTTGTTTCTCACACATGACACAACCATTTATAGCAATGTAACTGGCAATGAGTACAATAATCACATAAAAGTATAAGTTCATGAGAAAGGTTAGATTCATATTCTAGCATTCCAATATAAACATTTACTTTTATGTCCAAGAAGATAATCTCAAGCTCATTATACATTGATTCTATTTCCAAAGGGAAACACAGATAAATAGAAAATGATGATACAGAAGGAGCACAAGTGCTTTTAAGTAAAAGTATGATGAATGCAAGATAGGAAACTGGATTTGAAGACAACCTTCCAGAAGAAGAAGCCCTTAAGGCTCTTATAGGTGCACGTTCAGGCTTTTGTAGAACTCGAAATGTTCTATTAAGCCCACTTCTAAGACATGTGATGACAAGCCTATTAATGTAACCTCCGGTTTTCTCATTCACCTGATTCCACAAAGTACTGGTTATATGATAATGAACATGGTATTGTTTAAAAAGAAATAAACAGAAAAGGCATCATCTAATTACAGGGTTTCTAAATTAGAAGAACAAGAAGACTACTAGAGGGAGCAGGTTGGCAGAAAGAAAATACTTGAAACTAAATAACCAATAAAATTTCAAATGTCATATACCTGAGTGTAAGAAAATGAAACCAGTCTAGAATTTCCAAGCCATCTTAGTCCCCTGACAGTACCATTATGAACAAAAAAATTTGCAGCAACAGCATTGGCAGAAACGTCAACAACATCAATTGTTCCACTTTGGGTTCCCAAAGCAACAAGTGGAACAGCTACAGCAGGATAGTTTCCTCCACCTTTACATATAATATCTCGTTAATCAACAAATAGGTATTCTAATTCATATCCATATTGATGATAACTCCTAAGCATTTAAAAAGATGGAAACTCAACAGATATAGTAAATCAGTGGCAAGATGAAACTAACGGGCCAGAGTAGCTGTTAAAGAAGGAGAAGGTACAGCCAGCATGGTCAATGTTGAAGAAAGAAGTTGAAGCTGTCCAACCAAGCTGACCTGCATAAGTGGTTTGACCAGTCATTAATCATGGAATACGCAACCAACATCATGAGCGTGTAAAGAGAACTATGTGATTCAATGAACCCTTGACAAAGATGAAAAGAATATGAAAGAACCCATCAAACTATGCTACAGAAAGAATGTTTTATTAATTATCAATTACGAAGTACAACCTTCACAGTCAGAGTTTACTGTTCAAATTCCCATATCTGTACCTAGATCAGCAAAGCTCCATATAGGCAATGTTTTTACTGAATTTATGCAATTTTGTCACAATATACCTGCCTGACCTGTGTCTCCAAAGGCCTGGACGAGTCTCAGTCTAAGGAGTAATCTAACAGGAATTTGTGCAGGTAACAGGACAACTACCAACCAGAACATAATAACCATATATGAGTTACTAAATTTTATTAATTCCAAGGATGAATTTTTCATGCGAACAACAATGTTGCATCACTAACAAGTTTTAACATGAATGTTAAAAGGTAAAAAGGCAATGGCAAGTAAAAAGTAAGGAAATGTAACGAAAAAAATTTCACGCTGCATATTGTGTGCCAGGGTCTTATTGAGCAAAAAATTAATTGAATTCCCTACTTGTAACCAAAGAAGAGACTAGAAAATTATAATATTTAGAGGTTTCCTTTGTTCAAGTCAAGTTATTGCAGTCTTCAGCAATCAAGTAAGAGTTTGTAACTACTACACCATAGAGAAAATATTTTTTCACATACCTTAAATGACATATCTGCCCGACTGGAGGTAGAATTTGATGGACAGTGTCTGCTGCCACTCACATGTTCTAGTTGCTTAACTGCTTCTGGGGCACGCACATCATTAGTAAAGTTACCCAAAACTGGAACTTCAGTGACATCAGCATGGATGCCAGGGTTTATAACATCCTGCTGAAAATCCCCAACCCCTTCAGCACTCAAGAGCCAGCTCCATACTTTTCCATCTTCAGAAATGGAGATTAAACGTGTCTTTGTAAGAAGAAGCGGATCATCAGAAAAATCGAAAGGATTGTCAAAATCTACATTGGCTGAAGGAGAACGAAATGCATGTGCATAAGACTTGCCAATATTCTGGAGGGTAGACTCTGATTGACAGACGAGGACAGCAAGAATTGAAGGTGAAGGAACAGATGTACCAATTGAAGGCATAAACTCTTCCATTGTACACATTACATGCACCTGTTCTCCTCTGTGATAATATCCAAATAAGTACAGTCCCTTAAGGCCAGAAAAACATTCATTGTATAATCGTCACTTAGACTCACATTTAAATGAGGAAGATAAGAAAAAGTCATTTATTCTTGAAATGTAAAATTACTTCAACCATATTATAATTTCAAAACAAAGGCAAAGCCCCCAAGCGTGAAAGAAATAAGAATATAGATTTGCAAAGATATAGTGTTTAATTATGTCGTCCAATACAACATTCTTTTACAGACTTTTCAGGGAGTTCAAATACTAGGCCATAATAATTCAAAAGTAATTCCAGTTGAGTGGTAACCGAAATCCAAAGTAATTAAAAGCTCCACTTAAAATAAGATAACCAGTTCTTATCACGGCCATTAGTTGAAAAGCCATACCCATTGTTAAAAAAGTTATGCAAACATCAACATCTGAGCTCCCTAAAACCCCCATAACAGTTACAAGCAAAACCACAATTTCTAATATTGCTTTTATCAAAATCATGAACGTCCATATTTTTTCTTCTAGAGATCAGACAAAACAAATTCCAACTCATAATAACCATGAAGGAACTTAGATGTCCTAAGAGCATGACCAAGATACCACCAACCCATATTACTAAAAACCACTTGTTCTTTCTAGAAGTCTTGAATATGTTTCATTCCCAGAAAGATTTAGAGTAACATAATCTAGCTCTACAATACCCTCTTCAAGCAAATTATAAGCACTATCTCTAGAACAAAAAGAGAGATCACATTTGTTCATTAAAGTTGACGCTGACAATTTGTACAGTAGTAAATGATAATACTTCAATTCCGATCAAAAGTGCTCTAGTGTCTTTCTTACTATACATTAAATTGTAGGCACTTTTGGATGTAACTTCTGAAAAATAAAAACATATCATTGCAAATATTTTAATGAAAGAATAGAAGAACTGGACTGAAATGTGATCGTACTCTTTCCGGCGCCATATGCTGAGCTTCCCATCAAGATGAGCGCAATAGAGTAAGTCATTATCGGGATCAGGAGACACGTCTAGAAACTTGGCGCAGCCTCGCGGCAATGCTGCAGCAGAAAGTGTGGTCTCATACTGCAAATCAAACACAACTAACTCCCTCGGAAATGTCACAAATAAAATGTGCCTCCACTGTGGCGAAAAAGCAAATTTCACCATATAAAGCGGGAATAACCCAGCAGCAGGCGACGTGGAAGAGAAGCCGCCGCCACTCACATCCCTCTCCAGCTTCAGCAATTCCGTACAATCCGTTGGAATCTTCAATTCTTTGATTACAACTTCATCCTCTCTCTGTCCTAAAACTTTTACCGACAATAGGAAACCTTTGTAACCAATGACGCAAAAATGGCGGGAATCAAAAGGATCGCGGCGGATGCAGGAGAGGTATTCAGGCGAGGCGTCGTATTTCCATATACACGCGGCGGGAGTTGTCGTGCTGTAGAGAGAGAGAATGGAAGTTCCGTTAATCGCAGCGAGGAGGTAGGAGTCGGGTTTGGATACGATCCAGCAGAGGTCCTGGATCCCAAGCCTGGGATTAGGGTCAGGGTCGAGCCAGAGGATGACAGAGCGGAGGCGGAAGTCTAGTAGAGCGATGCGGCCGTGGCGGTCGCCGGCGGCGAGGAGAAGATGCGAGGTGGAGGGTTCAGCGGAGAGTAAGTCACAACGGAGGGTGAGAGTAGTCCAGCGAACGGAAGTGACGAAAGGAGAGAGAGATGAGGTGGAATTGGTGGCGGTGGGTGGAGGAATAGGAATTGTGGAGATGAGCTGGAGAGAGCGAGAGTCGAGAATGGAGACAGAGGAACCGGATGCAAAGGCTAACAAACCGGAGGAGCTTAAATCTGCGGATCCGAAGTTGTTGCGACTGGGTGGACCTGGGAGCATGTAATTGCAATTCCAGGAATCGGGCGGTGGTGGTCTTGTAGAGATGGACATTGTCGTTTGCTCTTAAATTGTAGATGATGTAATGATGTGGTTTTAGTGAACGAATTTAGTTGTGTAGAGAAGTAGACATGGTGAGATTTGATGGGGTTGATGGGAGTAACACAGTATTGTTGACTCCGTCCGATCACTGCGAGTGAGTTTGAACTTTGAATGAAGACTGGAGGAGGGATTGGTAATGGTCTCTAAACAAATACAAAATTTTATTTTTTATAAAAATAAAATTCAGATATTAATTATTATTTATTAAATTCATTTCACTCGCATCGCATTAGCATGCGTATGAATAATCATACGAACGTCAACCTGCTTTGTCATAATTGTTGTTATATTAATTTCCCTTTTATTACAAAATAGGATTTGATATTTGATATTTCGATTACAAAATATCTATAATTATTTTAGAATTAATGAGAAAAATAACCCAATTGGAGGATTTTTGAAATTAAACAAAATCTAAATATATTGATTATTGTTTTCATGCTCAATTCACTCAACCACATTGATATTGAACATGTCAATATTTTGATCGTAACTGTGTGATATGCCTAAAAAATGAGAGTTTACATAAGTTGTTGTCAGCAACACCAATCAGAGTTTAGGAAGACTTGCGTCGTTCAAAGTTTGTCATGTCATCCAAGACAAAAAAAATATAACCGTCAACAACTCAACCGACTCAAGTTTTGTCTGTGAATGAATTTAGTTCGCACACATGTCTAAACCTCATTTAATTTAAAGATATTTCTTAAGTTTTCAACTAATGGGAAAACATGGGAGATTTGCACAGCACCAACCCACCTTTATAAATGTAATCATTACCTTGAGTTCAGCGGGTATAAATAGACAGCTCCCCTCACAAAATTGGGATCAGAAGTTCTGAATTCAACAAAGAAAATAGCAAAGACACACCACAGTAAAGAGACTAGCTTGATATTCTCTAAAAACACTTAAAACACCAAGCACCTGTAACCCAGATCGCAATTCATGACCTCTTGTAATCTTGGTTAATAATTAGGAACACACCAATATAAAAGAAAACAGTGGAGGTAGGAATCGTTTTAAGCATCCGCACCACTATAAAAACCTTTGCTATCTCATTTTATTTTACGTCTTTGCATGCTATTGTAAGAACAGTACCCCATTCAATTCCCATAATCATTCACATGTAATTTCTAAAATTTTCTTAGTACTTTGTACGTACAAAGTTATTAGTGTATTAACACTGTTTGTTTTTAACCCACCCGAACTGAGGTTAAGCATACTTATTATTAAAAATAATTAAGAGGATGAGTTATTGAATAAAACCTAAAAGAGTGGACAAGAGAATGTATTGAATGACCCAATCACATTCCCAACTATCACCACTTAATGACTTTAGATTCTGTCACGTATATGTCTGCATCAATACATTAACGTAATTATATATATATTAATGGCAATTTCTCATTAATAATAATAAATGATCTATTAATTCGACATAAAATCAAAATCCATACATCTAATTTTATGGAATTGATTATATTATATATATGGTAAACAGTGTATGATATATCATAACTAATACCACCCACCCCTGATTTATATGTTTGTCAAGTGTTGATCACCCTAACTTCTCCCGGCTAAAGTTGACAGAAGATAGTAGAGGAATTATCACACATACTTGTGTGTGCGTAGGCGATATGATGAGCATGATTGTAATTTGAATGATAGATCTGTTAAAGATTAAAACAATTCACCCACCAGGTTTGAGTTAATTAACAAATACACCCTGAGAATTCCAACAATACCCTAATTATACTTTTAAGTTTTATTTGAATTTACATATAATGTGTTTTTATAAATTTGCATGTGCTTGAAATGAGATTTTGAAGATGATAATGGATTTTATGTAGGAATGCGTAAATTATATTTATCATTTTCCAAATCTCTTCTCTAAACACACAAATCAAATAGCATATGAAAATTTAATAAAAACATATTATACATCAAGTTCAAATAAATTTTTTAATATTTTTAGTTTTTTAGATTAAAAATTGGATGGATTTGTCACTTTCTAAATCCTTTAGGTATTTTAAACTTAACTCAAACATGGGTGATGTGTGTTCTAATCTCAATTTTGTTAGGAACTGATACTCAGAGTGTATGATTGTTAATTTAATAAAAGGACATGATATTTTAACTTAAAATTTTGACTTAAATTGAGAAACAAATTTTCAGTCATTGATATTTATAATCAATGGATATGAAAAAAAAAAAAAAAGGTTTGAAATAGTTATAATTACCTTCTCAGCAAATCTATACCATTGGATTGTACTAAATCACGGCTAAAATTTTAGTAAAAATTGAAGTTAAAAGACCCCCATTCCATAAAGTAAAATGCAACTTCAACGATTAACTCTCTCTCGTTAATTTAAAGAAAAAAAGACATTATAATTTACTATGTTGCATTACACACAAAAAAAAAAAAAAAAAAAAAAAAGCCTTATTTACTATATCTATATAATTATTTAAAAAAATTCCTACAGCAACATCACAATTAAATACAGTTTTACTAAGGATTACATTTGATCATCATAAGAGAGATAAATCCATATCGAGGATTTCCGTATCTATCAGATTAGATTGAACAATTTTCATTGGAAGGAATTATTGATTTCGATGTAAATATTTAATATAAAGTAAAAAGTAAGCGGGGAAGATAATGAAAGAAAGGAGAAATGGGGTACGAGGGATTCTAAAATGTATTATTCGTCGTCCTAGTCCTAATACCAGAAAGGGAATTTTCCGCATCCCTTTTGGTATCCTAATCGAAAAATAATGGTTTTTTTATTCCATTCATCAAATTTTCCTTTCTTATATTTTAGTTTAGATTTTTTTCCAGGCTTATCTAACTTTTTTTTTTTTGTATTCTTATATTTAATCAAAAGAAATCTATATATGAGAATTGTGATTTTGTGATCCAAGAAAAAGAAATTGAGTGATTACTTACTTTTTCTAATCGATAGATACTATCGGAACAAATGTTCTAAATCAATTAAGCAAGTCATTACAGAAAAATCATCAGAAACTAAAATGAAATGGAATTTTTTGAAGCATCAGAAGAGTGATCTATATTGTCATTTATACTTATACGAACAAAACATAATATTATGATTATTAAGAACTCGACGGAGCCTATCACTTATTTTTTGTATGATTCGAGGCCAAGTGTTACTCATTTTACATTTAATAACTCATAATCAGATCTGGTAACTAAATATTTCAAACTTGACAATTTAAACAAACTTTTCAAGTATTTATATTATTTAATGGTAAGGTTTTAAACCAACACGAGGTGAAGCCCGGCAAAGTGGCCGGGTCTCAGGTTGATTGATTAAACTGGTTTGACCAGTGGGTCAAATCGGTGATGTTAACGTGTCAAGAAGTTTTGAAATCTAGCAAACACAGCCTAAAAATTATTAGAAGTCTATATAGGTTTGAAATCTAACAAACAAACCCAAATGCAAGCGGCAATGACTAATTGGCCGCGACGATATATCAAATGCAAATCCCACTCATCATTTGAGTCATTCCCTAGCAAATAAGCCCAAGATCGGGCCGAAATAGAAACATTTTGTGGCAAAAAAACACCACCTGTCGACAACACTCCCCAACCATCAAAACACCCCCCCTCAGCCTTCTGACCAAAGCCAATCTCACCTCCTTGTTCTCCCGCCAATTGTCGACAACAACTGCTATTTTGGTTGTGTGACTTTTGCCTTTTTCAGTCGTTTACTCACCAGAAATCACCTCCGTTGCCACTTTCAACTTGCCGACACTTCCTCTCCAAAACCCCCAACATCCCTGCCATCGTCTGCTTGTCGATCACTGCTCTCTTTTCTAGGGTTTGAGATTGAAATGGATGGACAGTGGAAACGATGAACAATCAAATGGGACCCGCCCGACGAAGGCCTCAGCCCTCGGGTCATAGTTAGACGGTTAAACTAGTCAGACTGGGAAGTTTTAAGATAGAATTAAAATCTAAAATTAAGAAATTATAAAGGGGTCCAATTATACCAATTTAATGGGTGTTTTTATTTTTTAAAGAAAACGACAGCATGTACAGATAATTTGAAGGCCCATGCAGATGCAGTTAGGTGTGTATCTTGCTTCCAAGTACCTTTTTTACCTTTGGTTTGGTTTTACTTTATAGATACCAAAAATGCAAATTTGTATCTTACAACCTTTGTTTTTTCCCCCCTTTAATTCTTATCGACAATGTGGCGTTGGTTAGCTCCATTTATTTAAAACATCAAATTGTGCATAAATAATAATATGCATTTCAATTAAACTTTGTTTAGTAGAATACCTAAAGTGCTTTTTAAATATTAAAGATACTAAAAAATAAAAAAATAATAGTTTTAAATATATGTTAAAAACAAGAGTAAGCTTCGATTCATGGCTTAGAACTTGGACTTGTATCAGCGTTTCTGACCACCTCAAAATCTCTTGCTATCCTACCAATATGGCAATATCCAAGCCCATTGAATTAACAAGTTTAAACTCGTGTAAAGTAGTATGCTAATTACACATTTGTTGACCTGTACTTGAATGTTGGGAATGGGAGGAGAGGTAAGTAATCATTTAAACTTTTTGAAATTTCAGGGGAGTTCGTTAAATAGCCCTTTGGAATCCCAATCCCATCAAACAAAGGTGTGGCTAAGATTAAAAGAAAGTTGGACACAAAAAAAAAGTCAGTGCTTGTGTTGGGAAGGAGCCAGGAGGTCTAATCTGTATTAACCATGAAGCCAGGGATTGCTGCTTGGTTTCTCTTCATCATATTGATGTATGGTGATGATGACCCCATATCACACATCTCATATGAATGGATGGGTTAGTTTCACTATCCTTTTCTACAAATGGAACAGGAGCTTTCAGATATGACGTGGGTGAGTGAACATACAAGTAGAAATAGAACATGACAGTAGCAACCCTAGTGTTCCTCCTGATAGAGGAAATTATGTTATCAATATTTCCAATAGAAAGAAAAAGCTAATAAATCCAAATGAAAACTAGACTCAATTCAAAATCTGGTGTTGCACTTTGTAAAGCAAGTTGAGCATACAGAGATATCACACCAAAGCTTGATCAACTCGTACATATATAGGCAACACCAACACCCAGGCAAGCATTCAATCCTTTTTATTTGGTAGGATCACAACAGGTAAAATATTTGGTGAAGAAGATTTGTCTGTAACAAGATATTAAAGCAAAAGGGACACTATGGTTGTTTAAGAGGATCCATGATGAAGAGTTTGAAAGATACTGAATGGTGTGACAAGTAGAGGAGAAAGTTTGTGTGTTATCATAGAGTGGATGCATTAGGTTTTAACTAAGAGAAAGAGGATTATGCTTATGCAATTGACATTCATGGTGATGGATATGGATATCTTCCATTCTTCAAGGTGGCTGTTACATCCATCAATTGGCCATAGGCATAGAGGCATTTTCCAAAAAGAAAGAAAAGTGATAAGTGAATGAGAGTGAGTCCCAATGTGGGTAGTGTAAGCACAAGTTGCTTTACAGTGACTGTTGCAGAGGAAGAGGATTCAGTCTGAAAAGGGGCGGTTAAGATGTCAATTTCTGTTTGTGACCATGCGGGTAATCAATTTGCAAATTGGTGACGGCATGGGCAGGGAGATTTTAATGGTAGACTTTAATCCAGGCACTTTCAGATGCCCACCCACACAATGTTTTCCCAAGAAAATGACCTAACCTCTTGTATTATTAAATTAATTAAAAATAAATAAATAATGAACTAACTGTATCAAAAAATGGCAAACATCTTAAATATTGGGGGAAGACAAAGCTAGTCTGGGAAAGCAACTCTTTCTCTCTCTATTGTGTACAACTCCCCAGCAAAAAAATCCCCATTGCAAAACTGGGGATTGAAGTTACTCACACCCAAAACACAGCACCAAGACTTGTCAATCTTTGTATCTATTCTCTATGTAGACTCTCTCACTCTCTTCTTCTTCTCTTTGAAAAAAGAAAAAAAGAAAAAAACACAATATATACATCTTTTCTGTAGGCAAAGATTTAGGTGGGATTTCTGATTGAAGATGCCAAGGCAGGGCCAAGACCATATGAGTGTGTGAGAAGAGCAGGCACAGCGAAGACATCAACCCATGAGAGGTTCTATATTCAACAGATTTTCAGGTTCTGGGTCTTCTCTATGTTGCTTCTTTTTATTTTAGCTGTTTTCTGCATTTTTATGATTGTCCACCATGTGTTTGATTAGGGTCGTCCATGAGAGTCATAGCCCTCGAACTAAAAAAAACAGGGAGTGGCAAGAAAAACTACTGTTGTAGTTATAAAAGCCGAAGAAATCATGTACTCCAAAGCTAATTCTGAGGTTACTCTTCTTGATTTTGCTTTCAGTTCTTGGATCTCTAACTTTTTATATTTATTTTTACTTTTTATTTTTTTTTCGTATTCATCTTTGCATGCTTTCATTACTTAGGGTGAGTCACTAATCTTGATACATTATGGGACCGTGTAAATGATGCCATTAACACGATTATTAGAAGAGACGAAAGCACTGAAAACTGGAGAGCTTTTACGCCTTGGTTGAAGGTAACATTATATTGTTATTTGCCCTGCTATTTAGATCCAACTCTCAAATTATGCTCTTGGAGTTGTTTCATTGTGGATGCATATTAGCTCAAACTTAATTAAATTTTCAAGTAGTTCATAACAAATAGACCGAGGTTTTAATTTCTGTTGTTCACAATTTTTCTTTTTTGTACTTAGTGCCCTTAATTTGGGCTGCATTCCGGTGAGAGCTCAAGAAGCCAACGGCACAGTAACCCTAGGACTTATCTCAACTTGAGACCACAAGATTCTCCATCCATGCCTCATAGAATTGGGATAAATCTGTTGATGAACAGTGCCCTAAGTTATCAGCACTTCATTCGGAAGTTCATTAAACTTTGCAAGATCTTCTGTGAACGTGAATTCAACTTTTCCAGTTTCACAATCAAACTGCCATGTTATTGGAAATGAAACCTAGCGGCTTCTCATAGTAACCCTTCTTTTACTATCCTTCTGGCCATAACAAGGCGATGACAGTGGAGACTAACATCCCAGTGAAGTGGGTTCGGTTTATCCATTGTACTATGGAACTCACTTTGGAACTGAAGATCCCAGTTAGGATTCCAGGTTCCAGAAAATATTAACGCTGCCCCAATTTTGTTGGCAAACCGTTGGTATGTCAATTCCAGAGCCTTCAGAAATGGGTGTCTTGCAGAATCTTTTCTCCTGTCCAGGCTCTGATGTTGCTTCTAAGAGAATCACACAACCAGATTTTAGGGACACCCACAAGAGGCCACTTGCTACGAATGTGATTTATCCTTGCGATTGGGCCTTGTTGCAGACCCCGTATGAGCATGGATAGAAGTTCTGCTCGTGAAATGGAAGATGCTGGTTCAAGTAGTTCTCAGGAAGAGAATAGGTTCAGCAATCTTTCGTCACAAAGAAATAAGGAGTTCAGTTTCTTTCCTGGGAAGAATGCTGATGATCCCTTCGAGTCCTGTTCAACTAAGTGGTTTCCTGAGGGTGAATTTCACAATTAGAGGCAACTATTGGAAAGTCTAAGGCACCATTCAATGAACTTGGACAATGTACAATTTTGCTTGCAGCCAGGGCTTCCGTCCAACCAAGTCATTGGTCGAATAAGAGGACCAGGTGTAGACATTTTTTCAAGTTGTAGCTTATATACTTGAAATGGAGATGCCTCAAATCTAGCGGAGAATCATTTTGCAACTTCTATTTCTATTTATTTCTAAACATAAAAATCTTTCATGTGGATTATAATAGCAATATGGGATGCACAGTAAAGTGAATTGTAAATAAAATCTGAAAATCATATGAACTTTCGGCTTGCACAGAGTACAGCACGTAGACAACAAGCCACAAACGATCTCTGAACTTAAATTTTTTGGTGTCACTTTAACACCACAGACATTTAATTGAATGATCTCTAGCTTTTCTGGTTAAATAAAGACTCAGCTTGGTAAAGGAGAAAAATTATGTTGGTGATCTAAGAAATTTGAACCACAAATTCATTGATTGGAATAGAAATTGAACTTACAAGCAGTGTACTGAACTGCACTGAAAGTAGTCTACACTAGATGTCACACCAGGCTCTACTGAATGAATAGAAAACAGGAACTAGTTACCATGTACTAATGATTTAGATACTGATCTAATATTTGTTGTGAGTTAAGGTAGTTTATAACCGTTAAATTTTGGAATTGAGATGAAAGACTTGATGTGGGACTGGTTCCTGGTCAATTTCCTAATCGTTCTCTCCTGTTTCTATTTGGTCAATTTATGTGTGCAAGTGGCATTGGTTGCCAGTTAAAGAAATATTCCATAGGCATTGCACTTTTGTGTGAGGTGGAGTAAGTTGGGCTTTGCTAGGCACTGATTGTGGAGATAGGATGGTATGAGAGAGGGTTTTGCGAAGTAGCCTTAACTTGAAAGTATGTTCTAAGAACTTATCTTCTAAGAGACCTAATGTCTTGTCACCTTTCCTACCCCTCCAGCATGTTTTAGCTACTTCGTTCGGTGTGGTTAGTTCTATAATTTCAAACTAGAAGCTATTTCTTTCATGCATTCACCGCACCATATGTTTTAACTTTTGCCTGTTCAAATGACAAGTTTGTATCTAAATACTGGGCAGACAAGTTGATCTTGATTTGGACTGCTATTTTGCCTGCTTGATCACTGAATCTTTCTGCCATCACTATTGAATATTGTGTGACGATTTTGAGATTAGGATTTATATTCAAGACCCAAAAGGAAATACAACACTATATTCAATTTCATTAAATTTTGAATCGACAATGTCTCTCATGTCATATTAATTGTATGTGATTGCGAAACTGCTAAAACAGATATTGCCGGCAAAGACACTGACACGGTCTTGTAAGTTGTAATAGTATGTCAGCAATCCTGTAAAAGCAATAGTCCAAGAGTCGTGTATTTACTCAAAACGAAAACACCAAGCAATAACACTGACTCGAATAAATAGCTACACGATGTGAGACACTAAAAATAATGACTCGAAGAAAAATAATACTAAACATATATTATCTCATAAATTATATGATAAGATATTGATCTAAAGTTTAATTTAATTTTAAATTAGTTTATATATTTTACTATTATATTGTATGAGAATAAATATATATATGATTACTAAAAAAAAGATAATGTAACGTCGAGAAAAGTGCAGACATGGAGCTGACCGTCATTGATGAAGAGAGCTGTAGTGGCCAATGTTGATTGTCACCTTCTGGCTACGTTCACAGTGAATCCACGGTGCAGATGAAATGACGACTGCCGTGCTGAATCTAAAGTAAAAGTTGCTGGGCTATTTGTTAGATTTCACCGATGGGGTTTTGGTTCTGCATTTATCATAGTCACCCCTGGATAGTTCAGCCACATTGTGTGTTGCAGTCCAGCTAAAATACTGGAAAATAGTTGGAATGTATATTATAAATCGTATACACTTGAATGTGAAGGGGAATTATGAACTTTAAGAAATTATAGGTATGCTTCACCGATCTCGAATGCAGTAAAAACTAACAACCCAATCTGATGGGGCCTTTCCTTAAATCACATTTTACAAGCACTAGACAGAGCAAACTCCTATCTTGCAAAACAGGGCTCTTAGCATCAACTTTATAGAATCTAGAAGTTATTTGATGTTGATAGCTTCGGCACTTCTTTTAATTTGGGACCCACATACGAATTTTTGTGAAATGGTTACATCAAATGTTCATTATTGTTCTCAAGCCAAGCGACATGTATTATCGACAGAAATAATAGCTGGTGCAGTGACAACTTAAATCTGTCAGGAATTTACAATACTCTGGTCTTTGTCAAAGAGGCGCCACCTCCCACCAATTTGCAGCTAATTTCTTATCTTGGCTGTCTGTCTCTTTCGTCAGGAAACAAACATGTACCTGATATACCTTGATTTCTTAAAATTTCTTTGAGCCATTGTGAAATAGCGAAAAATTATCAAGTATAATAACATTTTTATCAATATGTTAGCTTAGCTGCGTCTGATTAACAAAGGTTAGGTAAGTTGTGTAAATAAACACCCTTTCAGACCTTTAACTTAGGTCTTCCTTTGCAACCGGCCAACCCCACCACTCACCAACTTCAATAAGATTTACGAAAATTAAGATTGTGTACAGATAAGTCCAGAGGTTAAAAGATTAAAATCTTATCATCATCTGCTCATACACCTACATCCATCTAAATCAAACCAAAACCGCAGTTGTAATATCCAAGATCCTTTATTGTAATGCAAATCAGCTACACATGGACATGGACAAGGGTGCATTAACTCAAGAATAAAAGACAAAAGTGAAGAGAAGTAGAGATAATAGGAAAGCAATTGCAGTAAGAGATTGAGCGAGCCAGTGTTGATATGACGTTGGATTTAATTTGATAGTTTATGTGTTAAATAAAAATTCTATTGAAAATTTTGAATGAAAAATACCGAACAGCAAGTGTTTACACTGAATCGCAGAAAAAGAAATGTCTTATTGGTAATCCAATTTAGCATAGAAATCAGTGGAGTGTTGGAGGAAACAGCCCAATCAAAATGATCTCCAACTTTATATTTGGATTTGCTTGCTGCTATTGCACCATCTACTTAAGACATTACAGCAATCCAGCACCCAATTAAACCAACACCGCTACCCAATCTTAATTATTCTGTGTGTTCT
Organism: Pistacia vera; assembly: GCF_008641045.1. NCBI lineage: Eukaryota > Viridiplantae > Streptophyta > Magnoliopsida > Sapindales > Anacardiaceae > Pistacia > Pistacia vera. Next base: position 247,721 of record NW_022196023.1, on the reverse strand, counting down.
GTCCCTGGATAATCTTCTCTCTTTCAAATCAACGAAAAAGGAAGATAATATGCATGCATGGTTGGATATATTTATTTAATTAATTATTTAGAAACAGAGACGCATAAAGGTGAAGATTCATGATCTTCAAACACCGAATCACCTCCACCCACGTGCTCAGCCTCCCTCGTCTTTTATTACTTCTTACTTGTACAAGGATTTACGTGTCTTCTTAAATCATAGCCATCTCCATCTGGCACGACCTTTACTTTGAATATTCCTCTAATCAGCCTAATAATCTGTCCCTTATTTAAGAAAAAAATAAATTAAGCTAATAATTAAATAGGAACACCCATCACAATTTTAACATAATTAATAGGGTAATACTACACTTATAACCTCTTTTCACAAATTTTTTCTCACAACCCTAATGTGACAGCTCACAATTAATCAGTTCACAAATGGTTATTGCCTACCAATTTATAAATTGATTATTCATGAACTACCATGCCAAGGTGGTGAGATAAAATTTATAAGAAGAGATTGTAAAAGTAATATTTTTATAATTAATATAGGCTTACAGGCCAAATCTCCAACATTAAATGCCTTATTGCTAGCCCATTCAACGTAGAAGTTACTGGAGCCGTTTGGAGGAACGGCCCAACCATAGCTGTCTCCAACATTGTATATCTCTGCTGTGGTTTCACCTTCTAGTAAACTCATTACAATAATCCACCACCCAATGAAACCAACGACAGTAGCCATTTCCTTGATTCTGTAGCCGGCCGGCCTGGAGGCACTCCCTTCTTGTTACTTTCTCTTTTGAAGTTTGGCATCAATAGACAGTTCTGGCTTAAGGGTGAGGCTATTTTTTTGCAGTCACTGAAGGTGGCCCTATTTTCTCATGTATCCTTAAAAGCCATACCACACACACACACACACACACACACACACACACACACACATATAGATCAATCAATAAAATATAAATTGTAAGTCAAGTGTTTGCTTAAACAATTTTAATCTAGATTTATTATTATTATTATTATTTTGAAGCAACCAACTTCAATATACTGTTATTAACCAATACTGTGTATCATTTTTATTTTCTTATTAGAAATTATAAGACTTAAAACATCAGTCCCAAACAGAACCTGAGAGAGGAAGTGTCTATTAGCAACATCTCTTTATATGGCAAAACCAAAACTACATGTAAATGACACATGATCTTATTGTATATATTACAAACTCCATATTCTTATCACTGCAACAGAAAGGTGAAAGCGAACTACTACTCTGCTACAATAAGGGAATGAATATATATAACCCATGTAGCTTTAGCTTAGACATTGTAAATCAAGAAAACCGTGAGTAAGAAGGTGAAAACCTCAGATGACGCAGGAACAGTCACGAAGGGAGCAGAGGAGGAGTTGTTGTTTACCGTACCTTTAATGAGGAAAGCCACCTTTTGGCCTTGTTCACAGTGTGAGTCAACAGTGCAGATAAAATAACGATTACCACTTGAGCTGAAGTTGACCTTTATAGGATCATCGCTATCAAGAACCGCCCTTACCTTTGTGCAATTTTCATAGTCTCCCTTGGATACATCAGCAATATTGTGCGTTCCAGTCCAGTTGAATACTGGTGAAATAATAATAAAAATTAATGTACCGTGTAATTCAATTAAGTTCTTTTGAAATAATATTGAATGTCTGAAACTCTAGACGATGAACTATTAAGTTAGATGCATTCTTGAAGATAATGATGTAAACATTAAGCTGGTGATCACTCTAGAGGTTGCAAGAATTGTATCTTGTTTGATTTGATGCTTGCTAAAACATAAAATGGGTTATCTGCACCATTCTAGAAGTGCTCTCAACATCAAATTCCATTNTATTAAAGTAAAAAGTAAGCGGGGAAGATAATGAAAGAAAGGAGAAATGAGGGTAACGAGGGATTCTAAAATGTATTATTCGTCGTCCTAGTCCTCAATACCAGAAAGGGAATTTTCCGCATCCCTTTTTGGTATCCTAATCGAAAAAATAATGGTTTTTTTATTCCATTCATCAAATTTTCCTATTCTTATATTCTTAGTTTAGATTTTTTTTCCAGGCTTATCATAACCTTTTTTTTTTTTTGTATTTCTTAATATCTAATCAAAAGAAATCTATATATAGATGAATTGTGATTTTGTGATCCAAGAAAAAGAAATTGAGTGATTACTTACTTTTTCTAATCGATAGATACTATCAGGGAACAAATGTTCTAAATCAATTAAGCAAGTTCATTACAGAAAAATCATCAGAAACTAAAATGAAATGGAATTTTTTGAAGCATCGGAAAAGTGATCTATTTTGTCGTTTATACATATACGAACAAAACAGAATATTATGATTATTAAGAACTCGACGGAGCCTATCACTTATTTTTTGTATGATTCGAGGCCAAGTGTTACTCATTTTACTATTTAATAACTCATAATCAGATCTTGGTAACTAAATATTTCAAACTTGACAATTTAAAACAAACTTTTCAAGTATTTATATATTATTTAATGGTAAGTGTTTTAATACCCAACACGAGGTGAAGCCCGGCAAAGTGGCCGGGTCTCAGGTTGATTGATTAAACTGGTTTGACCAGTGGGTCAAATCGGTGATGTTAACGTGTCAAGAAGTTTTGAAATCTAGCAAACACAGCCCTAAAAATTATTAGAAGTCTATATAGGTTTGAAATCTAACAAACACACCCCAAATGCAAAGCGGCAATTGACTAATTGGCCGCGACGATATATCAAATGCAAATCCCACTCATCATTTGAGTCATTCCCTAGCAAATAAGCCCAAGATCGGGCCGAAATAGAAACATTTTGTGGCAAAAAACACCACCTGTCGACAACACTCCCCATCACCATCAAAACACCCCCCTCAGCCTTCTGACCAAAGCCAATCTCACCTCCTTGTTCTCCCCGCCAATTGTCGACAACAACTTGCTATTTTGGTTGTGTGACTTTTGCCTTTTTCAGTCGTTTTACTCACCAGAAATCACCTCCGTTGCCACCTTTCAACTTGCCGACACTTCCTCTCCAAAACCCCCAACATCCCTGCCATCGTCTGCTTGTCGATCACTGCTCTCTTTTCTAGGGTTTGAGATTGAAATGGATGGACAGTGGAAACGATGAACAATACAAATGGTGACCCGGCCCGACGAAGGCCTCAGCCCTCGGGTCATAGTTAGACCGGTTAAACTAGTCAGACTGGGCCAAGTTTTAAGATAGAATTAAAATCATAAAATTAAGAAATTATAAAAGGGGTCCAATTATACCAATTTAATGGGTGTTTTTATTTTTTAAAAGAAAACGACAGCATGTACCCAGTATAATTTGAAGGCCCATGCAGATGCAGTTAGGTGTGTATCTTGCTTCCAAGTACCTTTTTTACCTTTGGTTTGGTTTCTACTTTATAGATACCAAAAATGCAAATTTGTATCTTACAACCTTTGTTTTTTCCCCCCTTTAATTCTTATCGACAATGTGGCGTTGGTTAGCTCCATTTAATTTAAAAATCCATCAAATTGTGCCATAAATAATAATATGCATTTCAATTAAACTTTTGTTTAGTAGAATACCTAAAGTGCATTTTAAAAAATTAATATTAAAGATACTAAAAAATAAAAAAATAACAGTTTTAAATATATGTTAAAATACAAGATTTGTAAGCTTCGATTTTCATGGCTTAGAACTTGGACTTTGACCAGCGTTTCTGACCACCCCATAATCTCTTGCTATCCTTACCAATATGGCAATATCCAAGCCTCATTGAATTAACAAGTTTAAACTCGTGTAAAGTAGTATAGCTAATTACACATTTGTTGACCTCTACTTTGAATGTTGGGAATGGGAGGAGAGGTAAGTAATCATTTACAACTTTTTGAAATTTCAGGGGAGTTCGTTAAATGGAAACCCAATCCCATCAAAACAAAGGTGTGGCTAAGATTAAAAGAAAGTTGGACCCCACAAAAAAACGTCAGTGCTTGTGCTTGGGAAGGAGCCAGGAGGTCTAATCTGTATTAACCATGAAGCCAGGGATTGCTGCTTGCTTTCTCTTCATCACATTGATGTATGGTGATGATGACCCCATATCACACATCTCATATGAAATGGATGGGTTAGTTTCACTATCCTTTTCTACAAATGGAACAGGAGCTTTCAGATTACGAGGTGGGTGAGTTGAACATACAAGTAGAAATAGAACATGACAGTAGACAACCCTAGTGTTCCTCCTGATAGAGGAAATTATGCTTATCAATATTTCCAATAGAAAGAAAAAGCTAATAAATCCAAATGAAAACTAGACTCAATTCAAAATCCATTGGTGTTGCACTTTGTAAAGCAAGTTGAGCATACAGAGATATCACACCAAAGCTTGATCAACTCGTACATATATAGGCAACACCAACACCCAGGCAAGCATTCAATCCTTTTTATTTGTTAGGTAGGATTTCTATAAGAAAGTCGAGATCAAGGATCACAACAGGTAAAAATATTTGGTGAAGAAGATTTGTCATGTAACAAGATATCAAAGCAAAAGGGACACTTTGGTTGTTTAAGAGGATCCATGATGAAGAGTTTGAAAAGTACTGAATGGTGTGAGAAGAAAGTTTGTGTGTTAAATATGCAATGGCATTATCAAAGAGTGGATGCATTAAGTTTTTAACTAAAAAGAAAGAGGATTATGCTTATGCAATTGACATTCATATATGGATATGGATATTTTCCATTCTTCAAGGTGGCTGTTACATCCATCAATTAGCCATAGGCATAGAGGCATTTTCCAAAAAAGAAAGAAAAGTGATAAGTGAATGAGAGTGAGTCCCAATGTGAGCAGTGTAAGCACAAGTTGCTTTCCAGTGACTGTTGCAGAGGAAGAGGATCCAGTCTGAAAATAGGGGCGGTTAAGATGTCAATTTCTGTTTGTGACCATGCTGGGTAATCAATTTGCAAATTGGTGATGGCATGGGCAGGGAGATTTTAATGGTAGGCTTGAATCCAGGCACTTTCAGATACCCACCCACACAACGTTTTCCCAAAGAAAATGACCTAACCTCTTGTATTATTATTATTATTTAAAATAATTTTTTTTTTTTTTAAATAATGAACTAACTGTACATCAAAAAATGGCAAACTATCTTAAATTATTGGGGGAAGACAAAGCTAGTCTGGGAAAGCAACTCTTTCTCTCTCTATTGTGTACAACTCCCCAGCAAAAAAATCCCCATTGCAAAACTGGGGATTGAAGTTACTCACACCAAAACACAGCACCAACTGACTTGTCGAGGGATTCTAAAAGGTATTATTCGTTGTCCTAATCCTCAATACCAGAAAGGGAATTTTCCGCATCCCTTTTTGGTATCCTAATCGAAAAAATAATGGTTTTTTATTCCATTCATCAAATTTTCCTATTCTTATATTCTTAGTTTAGATTTTTTTCCAGGCTTATCATAACTTTTTTTTTTTTTTGTATTTCTTAATATCTAATCGAAAGAAATCTATATATAGATGAATTATGATTTTGTGATCCAAGAAAAAGAAATTGAGTGATTACTTACTTTTTCTAACTTTGAAAGTCTCGATAGATACTATCAGGAACAAATGTTCTGAATCAATTAAGTAAGTTCATTACAAAAAAATCATTAGAAACTAAAATGAAATGGAATTTTTTGAAGCATCGGAAAAGTGATCTATATTGTCATTTATACGTATATGAACAAAACATAATATTATGATTATTAAGAACTCGACGGAGCCTATCACTTATTTTTTTGTATGATTCGAGGCCAAGTTTTACTCATTTTACTATTTAATAACTCATAATCAGATCTCGGTAGCTAAATATTTCAAACTTGACAATTTAAAACAAACTTTTCAAGTATTTAAATATTATTTAATGGTACTGGGTCTCAAGTTGACTGATTAAACTGGTTTGGCCAGTGGGTCAAATCGGTGATGTTAGCATGTCAAGAAGTTTTGAAATCCAGCAAACATACACCTAAAAATTATATAGAAGTCTATATAGGTTTGAGATCTATCAAAGACACCCCAAATGCAAATCGGCAATCGACTAGTTGGCGGGAACAATATATCAAATGCAAATCCCACTCATCATTTGAGCCATTCCCTAGCAAATATGCCCAAGATCTGGCTGAAATATAAATATTTTGCGGTAAAAAACACCACTACTGACATCGACAACCTAAGTCAAATAAGGCATTTTTCCGGTGTCGACAACACTTCCCATCACCATCAAAACACTCCCCTCAGCCTTCTGACCAAAGCCAATCTCACCTCCTTGTTTGCCTCGCCAATTGCCGACAACAACCTGCTATTTTGGTTGTGTGACTTTTGTCTTTTTCAGTCGTTTCACTCACCAGAAATCACCTCTGTTGCCACTTTTCAACTTGCCGACACTTTCTCTCCAAAACCCCCAACATCCTTGCCATCGTCTGCTCGTCGATCACTGCTCTCTTCTCTAGGGTTTGAGATTGAAATGGGTGGATAGTGGAAATGGTGAACAATACAAATGGTGACCACGCCCGACGAAGGCCTCGGGTCCTAGTTAGACCAGTTAAACTGGTGAGACCGGGCCAGGTTTTAAGACAGAGAATTAAAATCATAAAATTAAGAAATTATAAAAGGGGTCCAATTATACCAATTTAATGGGTACTTTTATTTTTGAAAAGAAAACGACAGCATGTACCCAGTATAACTTGAAGGCCCATGCAGATGCAGTTAGGTGTGTATCTTGCTTCCAAGTACCTTTTTTACCTTTGGCTTGGTTTAGACTTTATAGATACCAAAAATGCAAATTTGTATCTTACAACCTTTGTTTTTTCCCCCCTTTAATTCTTATCGACAATGTGGCGTTGGTTAGCTCCATTTAATTTAAAAATCCATCAAATTGTGCCATAAATAATAATATGCATTTCAATTAAACTTTTGTTTAGTAGAATACCTAAAGTGCATTTTAAAAAATTAATATTAAAGATACTAAAAAATAAAAAAATAACAGTTTTAAATATATGTTAAAATACAAGATTTGTAAGCTTCGATTTTCATGGCTTAGAACTTGGACTTTGACCAGCGTTTCTGACCACCCCATAATCTCTTGCTATCCTTACCAATATGGCAATATCCAAGCCTCATTGAATTAACAAGTTTAAACTCGTGTAAAGTAGTATAGCTAATTACACATTTGTTGACCTCTACTTTGAATGTTGGGAATGGGAGGAGAGGTAAGTAATCATTTACAACTTTTTGAAATTTCAGGGGAGTTCGTTAAATGGAAACCCAATCCCATCAAAACAAAGGTGTGGCTAAGATTAAAAGAAAGTTGGACCCCACAAAAAAACGTCAGTGCTTGTGCTTGGGAAGGAGCCAGGAGGTCTAATCTGTATTAACCATGAAGCCAGGGATTGCTGCTTGCTTTCTCTTCATCACATTGATGTATGGTGATGATGACCCCATATCACACATCTCATATGAAATGGATGGGTTAGTTTCACTATCCTTTTCTACAAATGGAACAGGAGCTTTCAGATTACGAGGTGGGTGAGTTGAACATACAAGTAGAAATAGAACATGACAGTAGACAACCCTAGTGTTCCTCCTGATAGAGGAAATTATGCTTATCAATATTTCCAATAGAAAGAAAAAGCTAATAAATCCAAATGAAAACTAGACTCAATTCAAAATCCATTGGTGTTGCACTTTGTAAAGCAAGTTGAGCATACAGAGATATCACACCAAAGCTTGATCAACTCGTACATATATAGGCAACACCAACACCCAGGCAAGCATTCAATCCTTTTTATTTGTTAGGTAGGATTTCTATAAGAAAGTCGAGATCAAGGATCACAACAGGTAAAAATATTTGGTGAAGAAGATTTGTCATGTAACAAGATATCAAAGCAAAAGGGACACTTTGGTTGTTTAAGAGGATCCATGATGAAGAGTTTGAAAAGTACTGAATGGTGTGAGAAGAAAGTTTGTGTGTTAAATATGCAATGGCATTATCAAAGAGTGGATGCATTAAGTTTTTAACTAATGAGAAAGAGGATTATGCTTATGCAATTGACATTCATGGTGATGGATATGGATATCTTCCATTCTTCAAGGTGGCTGTTACATCCATCAATTGGCCATAGGCATAGAGGCATTTTCCAAAAAAGAAAGAAAAGTGATAAGTGAATGAGAGTGAGTCCCAATGTGTGTAGTGTAAGCACAAGTTGCTTTACAGTGACTGTTGCAGAGGAAGAGGATTCAGTCTGAAAATAGGGGCGGTTAAGATGTCAATTTCTGTTTGTGACCATGCTGGGTAATCAATTTGCAAATTGGTGATGGCATGGGCAGGGAGATTTTAATGGTAGGCTTGAATCCAGGCACTTTCAGATACCCACCCACACAACGTTTTCCCAAAGAAAATGACCTAACCTCTTGTATTATTATTATTATTTAAAATAATTTTTTTTTTTTTTAAATAATGAACTAACTGTACATCAAAAAATGGCAAACTATCTTAAATTATTGGGGGAAGACAAAGCTAGTATGGGAAAGCAACTCTTTCTCTCTCTATTGTGTACAACTCCCCAGCAAAAAAATCCCCATTGCAAAACTGGGGATTGAAGTTACTCACACCAAAACACAGCACCAACTGACTTGTCAATCTTTGTATCTATTCTCTCATGTAGACTCTCTCACTCTCTTCTTCTTCTCTTTGAAAAAAAGAAAAAAAGAAAAAAACACAAATTATATACATCTTTTCTCTTGTAGGCTAAAGATTTAGGTGGTGAGTTTCTGATTGAAGATGCCAAGGCCAGGGCCAAGACCATATGAGTGTGTGAGAAGAGCATGGCACAGCGAAAGACATCAACCCATGAGAGGTTCTATCATTCAACAGATTTTCAGGTTCTGGGTCTTCTCTATGTTGCTTCTTTTTATTTTTATGCTGTTTTCTGCATTTTTATGATTGTCCACCATGTGTTTGATTAGGGTCGTCCATGAGAGTCATAGCCCTCGAACTAAAAAAAACAGGGAGTGGCAAGAAAAACTACCTGTTGTAGTTTTAAAAGCCGAAGAAATCATGTACTCCAAAGCTAATTCTGAGGTTACTCTTCTTGATTTTGCTTTCAAGTTCTTGGATCTTCTATTTTTTTTTTTTTTTTTTTTTTTTTTTTTTTTTTTTCGTATTCATCTTTGCATGCTTTCATTACTTAGGGTGAGTACACTAATCTTGATACATTATGGGACCGTGTAAATGATGCCATTAACACGATTATTAGAAGAGACGAAAGCACTGAAACTGGAGAGCTTTTACCGCCTTGTGTTGAAGGTAACATTATATTTGTTATTTGCCCTGCTATTTTAGATCCAACTCTCAAATTATGCTCTTGGATTGTTTTCATTGTGGATGCATATTAGCTCAAACTTAATTAAATTTTCAAGTAGTTCATAACAAATAGACCAGAGGTTTTAATTTCTGTTTGTTCACAATTTTTCTTTTTGTTGCTTAGCTGCCCTTAATTTGGGCTGCATTCCGGTGAGAGCTTCAAGAAGCCAACGGCACAGTAACCCTAGGACTTATCTCAACTTGAGACCACAAGATTCTCCATCCATGCCTCATAGAATTGTGGATAAATCTGTTGATGAACAATGCCCTAAGTTATCAGCACTTCATTCTGGAAGTTCATTAAACTTTGCAAGATCTTCTGTGAACGTGAATTCAACTTTTCCAGTTTCACAATCAAACTGCCATGTTATTGGAAATGATAACCTAGCGGCTTCTCATAGTAACCCTTCTTTTACTATCCCTTCTGGCCATAACAAGGCGATGACAGTGGAGACTAACATCCCAGTGAAGTTGGGTTCGGTTTATCCATTGTACTATGGAACTCACTTTGGAACTGAAGATCCCCAGTTAGGATTCCAGGTTCCAGAAAATATTAACGCTGCCCCAATTTTTGTTGGCAAACCTGTTGGTATGTCAATTCCAGAGCCTTCAGAAATGGGTGTCTTGCAGAATCTTTTCTCCTGTCCAGGCTCTGATGTTGCTTCTAAGAGAATCACACAACCAGATTTTAGGGACACCCACAAGAGGCCACTTGCTACAGAATGTGATTTATCCTTGCGATTGGGCCTTGTTGCAGACCCCTGTATGAGCATGGATAGAAGTTCTGCTCGTGAAATGGAAGATGCTGGTTCAAGTAGTTCTCAGGAAGAGAATAGGTTCAGCAATCTTTCTTCACAAAGAAATAAGGAGTTCAGTTTCTTTCCTGGGAAGACTGCTAATGATCCCTTCGAGTCCTGTTCAACTAAGTGGTTTCCTGAGGGTGAATTTCACAATTTAGAGGCAACTATTGGAAAGTCTAAGGCACCATTCAATGACACTTTGGACAATGTACAATTTTGCTTGCAGCCAGGGCTTCCGTCCAACCAAGTCATTGGTCGAATAAGAGGACCAGGTTTGTAGACACTTTTTTCAAGTTGTAGCTTATATACTTAAAATGTGAGATGCCTCAAATCTAGCGGAGAATCATTTTGCAACTTCTATTTTCTATTTATTTCTAAACATAAAAATCTTTCATGTGGATTATAAATAGCAATATGGGATGCACAGTAAAGTGAATTGTAAATAAAATCTGAAAATCATATGAACTTTCGGCTGTGATCACAGAGTACAGCACGTAGACAACAAGCCACAAACGATCTCTGAACTTAAATTTTTTTGGTGTCACTTTAACACCACAGACATTTAATTGAATGATCTCTAGCTTTCTGGTTAAATAAAGACTCAGCTTGGTAAAGGAGAAAAATTATGTCCTGCACAGGTGATCTAAGAAATTTGAACCACAAATTCATTGATTGGAATAGAAATCTGAACTTACAAGCATGGTACTGAACTGCACTGAAAGTAGTCTACACTAGATGTCACACCAGGCTCTACATGAATGAATAGAATTAACAGGAACTAGTTTACCATGTACTAATGATTTAGATACTGATCTAATATTTGTTGTGAGTTAAGTGTAGTTTATAACCGTTAAATTTTGGAATTGAGATGAAAGACTTGATGTGGGACTGGTTCCTGGTCAATTTCCTAATCGTTCTTCTCCTTGTTCTATTTTGGTCAATTTATGTGTGCAAGTGGCATTGGTTGCCAGTTAAAGAAATATTCCATAGGCATTGCACTTTTGTGTGAGGTGGAGTAAGTTGGGCTTTGCTAGGCTACTGATTGTGGAGATAAGGATGGTATGAGAGAGGTTTTTGCGAAGTAGCCTTAACTTGAAAGTATGTTCTAAGAACTTATCTTCTTAAGAGACCTAATTGTCTTGTCATCCTATTCCTATCCCCTCCAGCATGTTTTAGCTTACTTTCGTTCGGTGTGGTTAGTTCTATAATTTCAAACTAGAAGCTATTGTTTCATGCATTCACGGCACCATATGTTTAAACTTTGTGCCGGTTTCAAATGACAGGTTTGTATCTAAATACTGGGCAGACAAGTTTGATCTTGATTTGGACTGCTATTTTGCCTGCTTGATCACTGAATCTTTTCTGCCATCACTATTGAATATTGTGTGACGATTTTGAGATTAGGATTTATATTCAAGACCCAAAAGGAAATACAGCACTATATTCAATTTCATTAAATTTTGAATCGACAATGTCTCTCATGTCATTAAATTGTATGTGATTGCAGAAACTGCTAAAAACAGATATTGCCGGCAAAGACACTGACACGGTCTTATAAGTTGTAATAACATGTCAGCAATCCTGTAAAAGCAATAGTCCAAGAGTCGTGTATTTACTCAAAACAATAAACATCCCAGCAATAACACTGACTCGAATAAATAGCTACACAATGTGATGCCACTTAAAAATAATAACTTGATATAAAGAAGAGTAAGGTTAACGCGGAGAAAAGTGCCGACATGGAGCTGACCGTCATTGATGAAGCAGAGCTGTAGTGGCCAATGTTGATTGTCACCTTCTGGCTACGTTCACATTGTGAATCCACGGTGCAGATGAAATGACGACTGCCGTTTGAATCCAAAGTAAAAGTTGCTGGGCTGATTTGTTAGATTTCACCGATGGGGTTTTTGGTTCTGCATTTATCATAGTCACCCCTGGATAGTTCAACCACATTGTGTGTTGCAGGCCAGCTAAAATACTGGAAAATAGTTGGAATGTATATTATAAATCGTATACACTTGAATGTGAAGGGGAGTTTATGAACTTTTAAGGAATTATAGGTATGCTTCACCCATCTCGAATGCAGTAAAAACTAACGACCCAATCTGATGGGGCCTTTCCTTAAATCACATTTTACAAGCACTAGACAGAGCAAACTCCTTTCTTGCAAAACAGGGCTTCTAGCATCAACTTTATAGAATCTAGAAGTTATTTGATGTTGATAGCTTCGGCACTTCTTTTAATATTGGGACCCCCAATACGAATTTTTGTGAAATGGTTACATCAAATGTTCATTATTTGTTCTCAAGCCAAGCGACATGTAATTTATCGACAGAAATAATAGCTGGTGCAGTGACAACTTAAATCTGTCAGGAATTTACAATACTCTGGTCTTTGTCAAAGAGGCGCCACCTCCCACCAATTTGCAGCTAATTTCTTATCTTGGCTGTCTGTCTCTTTCGTCAGGAAACAAACATGTACCTGATATACCTTGGATTTCTTAAAATTTTCTTTGAGCCATTGTGAAATAGCGAAAAATTATCAAGTATAATAACATTTTTATCAATATGTTAGCTTAGCTGCGTCTGATTATACAAAGGTTAGGTAAGTTGTGTAAATAAACACCCTTTCAGACCTTTTAACTTAGTCTTCTCTTGCAACCGGCCAACCCCACCACTCACCAACTTCAATCAAGATTTACGAAAATTAAGATTGTGTACAGATAAGTCCAGAGGTTTAAAAGATTAAAATCTTATCATCATCTGCTTCATACACATACATCCATCTAAATCAAACCAAAACCGCAGTTGTAATATCCAAGATCCTTTATTGTAATGCAAATCAGCTACACATGGACATGGACAAGGGTGCATTAACTCAAGAAATAAAAGAACAAAGTGAAGAGAAGTAGAGATAATAGGAAAGCAATTGCAGTAAGAGATTGAGCTGAGCCAGTGTTTGATATGACGTTGGATTTTAATTTGATAGTTTATGTGTTAAATAAAAATTCTATTGAAAATTTTGAATGAAAAATACCGAACAGCAAGTGTTTATCCACTGAATCGCAGAAAAGAAATGTCTTATTGGTAATCCAATTTAGCATAGAAATCAGTGGAGGTGTTGGGAGGAAACAGCCCAATCAAAATGATCTCCAACTTTATATTTGGATTTGCTTGCTGCTATTGCACCCTCTACTTAAGACATTACAGCAGTCCAGCACCGCTATTAAACCAACACCGCTATCCAATCTTAATTATTCTGTGTGTTCTGTCCCTGGATAATCTTCTCTTTTTAAAATCAACGAAAAAGGAGGATAATATGCATGCATGGTTGGATATATTTATTTAATTAATTATTTAGAAACAGAGACGCAAAAAGGTCAAAATTCATGATCTTCAAACACTGAATCACATCCACCCACGTGCTCAGCCTCCGTCGTCTTTTATTTCTTCTTACTTGTACAAGGATTTACGTGTCTTCTTAAATCATAGCCATCTCCATCTGGCACGACCTTTACTTTGAATATTCCTCTAATCAACCTAATAATCTGTCCCTTATTTAAGAAAAAAATAAATTAAGCTAATAATTAAATAGGAACACCCATCACAATTTTAACATAATTAATAGGGTAATACTACACTTATAACCTCTTTTCACAAATTTTTTCTCACAACCCTAATGTGACAGCTCACAATTAATCAGTTCACAAATGGTTATTGCCTACCAATTTATAAATTGATTATTCATGAACTACCATGCCAAGGTGGTGAGATAAAATTTATAAGAAGAGATTGTAAAAGTAATATTTTTATAATTAATATAGGCTTACAGGCCAAATCTCCAACATTAAATGCCTTATTGCTAGCCCATTCAACGTAGAAGTTACTGGAGCTGTTTGGAGGAACGGCCCAACCATAGCCGTCTCCAACATTGTATATCTCTGCTGTGGTTTCACCTTCTAGTAAACTCATTACAATAATCCACCACCCAATGAAACCAACGACACTAGCCATTTCCTTGATTCTGTAGCCGGCCGGCCTGGAGGCACTCCCTTCTTGTTACTTTCTCTTTTGAAGTTTGGCATCAATAGACAGTTCTGGCTTAAGGGTGAGGCTATTTTTTTGCAGTCACTGAAGGTGGCCCTATTTTCTCATGTATCCTTAAAAGCCATACCACACACACACACACACACACACACACACACACACACACATATAGATCAATCAATAAAATATAAATTGTAAGTCAAGTGTTTGCTTAAACAATTTTAATCTAGATTTATTATTATTATTATTATTTTGAAGCAACCAACTTCAATATATTGTTATTAACCAGTACTGTGTATCATTTTTATTTTCTTATTAGAAATTATAAGACTTAAAACATCAGTCCCAAACAGAACCTGAGAGAGGAAGTGTATATTAGCAACGTCTCTTTATATGGCAAAACCAAAACTACATGTAAATGACACATGATTTTATTGTATATATTACAAACTCCATATTCTTATCAGTGCAACAGAAACGTAAAAGCGAACTACTACTCTGCTACAATAAGGGAATGAACATATATAACCCATGTAGCTTTAGCTTAGACATTGTAAATCAAGAAAACTGTGAGTAAGAAGGTGAAAACCTCAGATGACGCAGGAACAGTCACGAAGGGAGCAGAGGAGGAGTTGTTGTTTACCGTACCTTTAATGAGGAAAGCCACCTTTTGGCCTTGTTCACAGTGTGAGTCAACAGTGCAGATAAAGTAACGATTACCACTTGAGCTGAAGTTGACCCTTATAGGATCATCGCTATCAAGAACCGCCCTTACCTTTGTGCAATTATCATAGTCTCCCTTCGATACATCAGCAACATTGTGCGTTCCAGTCCAGTTGAATACTGGTGAAATAATAATAAAAATTAATGTACAGTGTAATTCAATTAAGTTCTTTTGAAATAATATTGAATGTCTGAAACTCTAGACGACGAACTATTAAGTTAGATGCATTCTTGAAGATAATGATGTAAACATTAAGATGGTGATCACTCTAGAGGTTGCAAGAATTGTATCTTGTTTGATTTGATGCTTGCTAAAACATAAAATGGGTTATCTGCACCATTCTAGAAGTGCTCTCAACATCAAATTCCATTCTTAAATTTTTTCTAAGTTAATAAATTCCAAAACAAGAAATTAAAAAAAAAAAAAAAATTCTACTAAATTTTTTTTAATTGAAAGCTGTGTTGAAAAGAAAAATCATTTCTAAAAAGTACTTTTTAATATATCACAACATTTATAAAGATTTTATTCTTTTTTTATTTATTAAATTTAAGTATTTATATATTAAATTTGTCTTTAGTATATTCTAGAATTATGAAATTAGGAATTCATTATAAATCTAATTTTGAAAGTTTTAATGATAGAAGTGTACATACATAGAAAGCAATTCAAACCGGTGTTAAGAGGGATAAAAAAAAAAAAAAATCCTACCTAATTGAAACTGGGGGTGTGCTGAAGAACCAGTTGAACCAGAACTAGTGGGTATCCGGGGTTTCCATTTACCACTGCAGGAACCAGAAAGTAGAGCTGGAACCAGAACTAGAAACTAGAGCTGGAACTGGAACCAAGATCCGGGTACCCGAGTAGGAGCAGGGATTGAATTGTAATTTTTGTAAACTATTGGACATGTATTCTACTTTTTAGAGGGTTTGTTTGTCATTTTCTAAAAAGGGTAATTGAAATTAACTTGAGTAGCCAGAACCGGAACATAACCTATGTTTTTGGTTCCAATTTCGATTCCAAATCCAAGAAAGTTGCCGATTCCGGTTCTAGTTGTGGTTTCTTTGAATTTGGGCCCACCTTCAATTTGAAACTTTACCTTCTATGAATATCCGATGCTTTGCATGAAATTAGTTTACTACTCTATATATATAAAGAATTAGAATTAGACATTCATACTGGATTAAATAGTATCTATTATACTTATTTATAGGCTTCCATAATTTAATTTGAAAGACAAAATAAAGGTGCAAAGGGTTTTACGAATGCTTACTCACTGCGTCTCCAACCTCAAAAGTCGTTCTACTCCAATTAGAATAAAAATCGAGGGAAGGGGGAACAGTCCAGTTCAAATGATACTCTGCAGCAGCTGCAGCCTCTATCAAACTTACTGCAACTATCATGTACCAAACCATATCGAAGCGCAAACCCATCTTCCTATTCTTCTTGTGTTCTTCAGGTCCACCCTGGATATATGCACTCTGTTTTCCTTTTTCTTTTCTCTCGACAACTTAATTAGAAGCGTCTTTGTTTCAAACTTTCAGCAAGAATGGATGCATGATCAGTATGCTAACTGGTTTAATATACTTACAGAGATCAGCAATAATGGAGCTGGCTGGCAAGCCTGACCATTGGACGTAAAAGCTAAATGATGTGACTGAAGTAGGATAAGTTTCTTTTTCTTTCTTTAATTCAGAAACTGCCATCTGGCACTCTGTTGAGTAACCTAACCAATAGAGAATTTGATCAGACAGCAAACGCAACCATATCCTTATGCAGGCTAAAGTTTTCAAATTGCTTTTTGTATGTTCTGGTTGCTATTTAGATTTAATTATATTATAGTAGATACTAGCAAATTCTAAATCTAAGAAAGCGAAAAAATAGTACGAATAAAAGACATAAAATAATCACACATATAAATACAAGATTTATAGTGGTTCACTCTTTGTATGAGAATTACATCAATTTTATTGCTGCAGAATTTTACTGTGAAGAAAAAAAAAAAAATTACAAGAATCTCTCGCAAGCTTCACAAATTGGCTTATTCATTAAACCTTATTTGGTGACTCTTACTTTTAATTGTTGACTTTATCTTTTATTCAATTTGCGATCTCTAATTCTAGGACTTAACCCATTTTTATAAGTAATATATGAGACACAATTCTTAATAGAACTCAAATCTCATATCCTAATATGAATTATATTTTAATTCCTCATATAATTATAATCATATTTCCAATAATATTCTTAAAAGAAAATAATTCTACTTAAATATAAATTAGGAAAACTCATATTCTAATCCAATTCTAATTTAGATTGAATTTAGCTCCACAATCTCGAACACTCCATACAGTTCACTTAGGCTTGCTTGTGTTTCTCTTTAAACTTTGAAGTACCTCTTCCTCGATCGTACTGTAATTGTTTTCAGTGGACCTGTTCTGTTAACAAAAAAGAAAATGGGTGAAATCAGTGAGGATTTTGTTAGCATACCCTATTGAAAACACTAAAAATAACTTTTTTATTATTATTTTAGTATACCTTATTAACAGAAAATGAAAAAAGAAATAAGAAAAATTTCTGAGAAGCATTTTCACAGACATTTGACTAATGGCTAATATATTAAAAAATGAAGACTGTAGGCACATGATTCTACAGGGCGAATCCTCGCAACCATGCACCTCCCTATGTCTTATCTGAAAAATGAATTTAGAAGATGACTTATCCAATCTGATTCAATAGTATTGGCCCAGCCAAACCCACAAAAAGACACCTTCTTTTCTTTCTTTTGACTATTTTTAACAAAAGGCATAAGGATGGAAGATTCCCAAATCTGTAAATGATATAATTCGTAAATGCTATATGGCCCACTTTTATAATCAGTTTTTCACTTGAAAGTTCAATATTTTGACAAAGTACAGTATGTAGGATTAGCAATCAACTTCTGTTATTGACCCATAAAGGGAATTTAATCACTGTTTTACTTGAAAGTTGTATATTTTTTGTATTCAATGGTTCTTTCATTATGTTCGATGAGTGACGAGATGGAACAAATATTCGAGGTGGAACAAAAGGTTAGACGGGTCAATCCTAACCTGACCCGCATTAAGGAGGGTTCAATCTGGACCGTTAAAAGGCGGGTCGAGTTGAACCCGACCTATATGTACCTCGCTGGGCAGGCTAGGTTGTATTATGATAACCTGGCGACCCGACGGGTTACTTTTAAAAAAAAAAAAAAAAACCCGCCAACCCGTTGGGTTGGACAAAAAAATTTTAAAAAAAAAAATATATATATATATATATTTTTACAAATACCCATTTTACCCTTGAAATATAACCGTTTTATAACAGTTAGAGGGGTTTTTTTAGTCATTTTTTTTTCCTATTTTTTTTTCTTCTATAAATAGCCCCTAAACTCATGTTTTCTCATTTTCTCTCATTTTCTCTAATCTCTATTGAAATCTCTCAATTATTCTCTTTGTTGTCATTTGTCAATTTGCTCTCATTTTAATTTTTATTAGTTTATGCAATTTTCAATTCATATTTCCAAATTTCAACTATCCTTCTTTAATTTTTTATTTCTTCTATAGCAAAATTTTTTTTTTAACTACAATGGATAGATATTTTCATCCCATCGATTTCAATGATGAAGGAAACTATCATAGTCCCCCTGAATTTACTAACATAAATGCAGGAGATTCAAATAGTCCCGCTTTCCCAGTCTCAGAATCGATACACCTCATAATATTCCCCTGATTCCTCCCCATGCTGCTACAGCTCTCGGTGGTTCTAGAAGTCGTCCTCGTCCAACTTCATCTCAAGCAGAAGCGGGTTCATCAATTGCTGTCGAAACCGACCACAGGCACACATCAGACGTTTGGGTGCATTTCGATAAGTTTTACGAGACAGAAAATGGAGTTCAAGTGAAGAAAGCAAGATGCAAGTATTGTGGAAATATTTATAAAGCTGATTCAAGTAATGATACTAATACTTTAAAAAGGCATGCTAATAAATATATTACTCAACATGGAAATACAGAAACCAATCAAACTCAAATAACTAATATGGGTACTACTTGGCGTTATAATTTTGATGTATATAGGGAACAATTAGCTTTATATATTGCTGTAACTGATTAATCTATTAATATGGCTGAAGATAAATATTTTAAAAGATTTATTAAAAATTCATTTTTTTCTCGGATTTAAAAGTTATTCTAAAACTGCAACTAGAAATAATTTAATAAAATTGTTTGGGAAAATGAAATTAAAATTAAAAAATAAAATACATACTTGTCATGTTAATGTGACTCTAACCGCTGATATTTGGAGTGGTAGAGCTAAATAAGATTATATTTATGTGACTAGTCATTATTTTGATAACGAATGTAAATTAAATAAATCTTTATTGGGATTTAGATCAATGGATGTAGATCACAGTGGTCAACAAATTTATAATAAAATTGTTGAAGTTTTAGAAGATTATGATGTTATTAATAAAGTGATAAGTTTAACTTTAGATAATGCAAGTTCTAATAGTACAACTATAGATTTTTTTAAAAGTAATTATCATTTTTATGATAATTTAAAGTTTTTTCACCAACGTTGTACATGTCATATTATTAATTTAATTGTGAAAACTGGTATGAAAATAATTAGAGATAATATTGATAGAATTTGAGATTCTTTAACTTGGATTACTGGTAGTAATAAAAGAAATGCTCAATTTCAAGATGTTTGTATAAAATCAATTATGTCTCCTAGAACTTTTGCATTAAACATACCTGTTAGATAGAATAATACTTATTTAATGCTTGATTCATGTTTATATTATGCAAATTTAATTAGTTATTTTGTAGCAAATAATAGAGGTCCTTATTATTTGGTAGAAAATGATTGACATATAGTTAAAAAATTTCATTCTTTTCTTAAATTTTTTTACCAATCCACTTTACAACTTTCTGGTGTGTATTATCCTATTAGTCCATTGGTAATACATACAATTATAAAAATTTCAGATTTATTTAGAAAAAAACAGAAACAATGAAATTTTAGGAGGACCAATAAAGACTATGAATTTTTTTCTTTTTAAATATTGGAAACCCATTCCTTTTCTTTATTGTTTAGGTGTTATATTTGATCGTAGAATTAAAGTTGCAGGTTTAAAAAATGGTTTAGACACATTAACTGAAAATGTATAAAACGAAGCATATGCCAATCAATTAGGCAAGGTAAGAGAGTGTCTTGCAGAGGTATATTTGCAATATGAAAACAGGTATGAGAACGAGCAAAGAGGCGAAATACTCAGGGAAGTTGCATCAGAAGAAACAAATGAAGACTTCGATTCTTGGAGTGCACTTAATAGGCCGAAGAGGACCCGAACCCGAAGCATAACTCCTTTTCAGAAGCACCAACAACGAATGTACTGTCCTCCATGCAGTCACAGAGTAATGAGCTTCAGCAATATTTTGGAACCCCCAAAGTGTTACCAGCAGATCCACAACAAAGAGTCAACTTTGATGTCTTAGAATATTTTAAAACCAGAAAATATATTTATCCGGTATTATCAAAACTTGCCTTGGATGTTTTCGCTGTTCCTGTCTCAACTGTCTCATCCGAACAAACATTTAGTGCAAGTGGAAGAATTTTAAATGAAAGGAGGACTAAACTTTCACAAAAAATGATTGAAGTCCTTACATGTCTTCGAGATTGGGAACGGTCGCGCCATCAAGATCAATACGAGGTTGTCGACGATACTTTAATAGAATCATTTCAATTTTATAATATAGATGATACGAATGAGAAAGGTCCTAGTCAACCCCAAAATTAGTTGTTTTGTAAATTGTAAATTAATTATCAATTATTGCACTCTTTTTTTCTTACTAAGTTTTTGTCCCATTGGGTTTTTTTTTGGTAAGGTTTTTAATGAGACAATATTTGTTGTAATTTCTTATTTTATTTTTTGATAAATGAATAAATCTAATTTTTCTTATATTACAATTTTATTGTATTAAAATTGAATTAATATTTGAAATGTTAATAAAAGAAAAATTAATTTAATTGAATTATTGATATTTACAAAGTTAACTAAAAACAATTACACAAAAGAAAAAAAAAAAATTGTGGGCTAACCCGGCTCGGCCTGCATCATAACCCATCGGGTTAGGGTTGGCGTGCAGGGTTAGGCCAGCCTCTCTGGTCAAGAGACGGGCCTAACCCGACCAACCCTTGTTACCCGCCGCAGGCCTAGCCAGACGGGTTATTTTTCCACCACTTCTATCCTGTGAGTCTGTGAGAAATATCAAAGAACCCTCTTTGAGAATAGAGATAGAGTTGTGGTCATGGCAACAAAGTGGTGTCATCACTTTTCAGACAGATACCAATCAGATACTTATGTCAGGGCAAAAGTGAAGAACGGCTGTTGGGAATTATGATGGCAATGCATAAAAATTATCGTTAGTCACAAACTAGAGTAATTAGTGCATTTGTTTCTTGAGCTTTGGCGCGTATGTTAAATTACAAACAAAATTAGAGATGGCAAGGGCCCCATATTTTTGGGTACCCGGCCAGCCTGGCCTAAAAAGGTCAGGCTTTATCCGATGTTCACAGGCTTAGGTTTGGACCTAGGCCTGATTTTAAGGCCCGATCTCAGGTACGGGTCGGGTCTGGGTATGTCTTCAGGCCCTGCCTAGCCCGATAATTTTAGTATTAATTTTACTAAATTATCTTTATACTATATATTTAATTACAAGATTATCTTACGTATATACCAATTTTTCTCAAACCCTAATCTCATCCCATTTGATTGGGTATTCAAAAATAAATTAATATTTAAAAACTATTTTTAGAATTAAAAATATAAAAAAATTGAAATTTATTAATATTTAGAAATTCACATTATAAAAATGGGTGGGCTTGGGCCGGGCTTGAGGTTACAAAAAACTCATCGGACTGGACTTAGATTTTACCTATCATACCAATGACAGGTCCGGGCCGGACTTGGGCCTTTGTCAGGTTGGGCTTGGGCCTGAGTCAAGGGGTATCCAGTCCTGGCCCGGGCCATTGCCATCACTAAACAAAATGCAGATATCAAGGAANCTCTTTTTTCCTTACCAAGTTTTTGTCCCATTGGGTTTTTCTTGGTAAGGTTTTTAGCAAGGCAATAATTGTTGTAATTTCTTATTTTATTTTTTGATAAATGAATAAATCTAATTTTTCTTATATTACAATTTTATTGTATTAAAATTGAATTAATATTTGAAATGTTAACAAAAAAAAATTAATTTAATTGAATTATTGATATTTGAAAAGTTATCTAAAAACAATTACACAAAAGAAAAAATTAAAAAACAAAAAACAAAAATTATGGGCTAACCCGGCCTGGTCCGCATCATAACCCGTCGGGTTAGGGTTGGCGGGCAGGGCTGGGCTAGCCTTTCTGGCCAAGAGGCGAGTCGGGTTAGGAGGTCGAGTCAGGCTCGACCCACCAATCCCTATAACCCGTCGCAGCCGGGCCGGGTGGGTTATTTTTCCACCTTTACTCAGCATGGTAACGTACTGGTTTATCAAGACAATGAACCTCAAACCTACGGTGACGTTATATCGGATCTAGATTCCACAAAATGGCTTGAAGGCATGAAATTGGAAATGGACTCCATGTACCAGAACCAAGTATAGACTCTGGTGGATTTACCCGAAGGCTCAAACCCATAGGATGTAAATGGGTCTTCAAGAAGAAGACAAACATAGAAGGTAACGTGCATACCTATAAAGCACGGTTGGTTGCCAAATGTTTCAAAAAAAAGCATGACATAGACTATAATGAATCTTTTTCACTAGTAGCAATGCTAAAGTCCATTCGGATTATGCTTGCAATAGCTGCATACCGTGATTATGAGATTTGGCAAATGGATATCAAAATTGCTTTTCTGAACATAAACCTTGAAGATGATGTCTATATGACGCAACCCGATGGTTTCGTTCTTGAAGGACAAGTAGAACAGGTATACAAGTCGCAAAGCTCAATATATGGACTTAAGCAAGCATTAAGGAGCTAGAACATTCATTTTGATGAAGCCGTTAAAGAATTCGATTTCATCAAAAACAAAGATGAGCCATGTGGTTATAAGAAGTCCAATGGGAGTGCAATGGCATTCCTAATATTATATGTCAACGACATATTACTAATTAGGAATGATATATCGAATTTACAAACGGAAAAGACTTGGTTATCCAAGTGCTTTTCTATGAAGGTCTTAGGTGAAGCAGCCTACATCCTTGGTATCAAGATCTATCAAGATAGATTATATAGGTTGCTCGACCTAAGTCAAAGTATATACATTGACAAGGTGCTAAAGAGATTTAGTATGGAAGAATCCAAGAAAGGACTTCTTCCTATGTCACATGGTTTTTATCTCTCAAAGGACATGTGTCCAAAATCATCCGAGGAGAGAGATAAGATAAATAGGATACCATATGCATCTGATATTGGATTCATAATGTACGCCATGTTATGTACTTGGATTGATGTCTCATATGCTTTAAGCATTTGTTGTAGATATCCATCGGATCCAAGTGAGAATCATTGGATAACAATCAAGAACATTCTTAAGTACCTGAAGAGGACTAAGGATATGTTCTTGGTTTATGGAGGAGAGGATGAACTCACTGTAAGAGGATATAGTGATGCCAGTTTTCGAACTGATAGAGATGACTATCGATCACAATCAGGTTTTGTCTTTTGTCTCAATGGAGCTGTAGTGAGTTAGAAAAGCTTAAAGTAGAGTACTATAGTTGATTCTACAATGGAGGCTGAGTACATTGCATTATCAGATGCAGCCAAAGAGGCGGTATGGATCAAGAAGTTCATTACTAAACTTGGTGTGGTTCCAATCATTGTTGATCCAGTACAATTATTCTTTGACAACAATATGGCCATTGCTTAGGCCAATGAACCACTGTCTCATTAGAGATCCAAACATATACTCAAACGATTCCACCTAATCAGGAAAATTGTTTAGATAAGAGATGTGCAAATAAGTAGAGTACCTACCGATGACAACATCACAGACCCGCTTAAAAAAGCACTGTCGCAATAGAAGCATGATAGGCACCTAGCTTCAGTTGGTATTAAATATGTAAATGATTTTCTATAAGTGCAAGTGGGAGATTGTTATAGTAGGTGCCCTAGAGTCAATCATACTGTTGTATGTTAACTCTATGAATCATGTTATTTTATTAATAAAAGGCATCATTTATATTATGTAAGGTATATTCCATATGTATGTGATAATATATGTCCTTAGAGTGGTTGAACCATAACAAGGGAATCAAGCAGTGTTAAGTCTTGATTGTGAGATCCCTATGATCACATTTGGTGGCTATTCTAGAAATGTCCGTAGCCCCAGTATTATCCTGACTTAGGACATACATAATACAATAAGATTATCATAGTGTTGAACAACCCTACCAGAAGGTAGTGACAAATCTCACATGTCAATGTTGTTTGGTGACAACTTAGTGCGACGCATGGGTGCTTGTTATTCACAAGTTCATCGAATTGGCCCATATAGATGGTAACCCCAATGTCTAAGGAATACATCCTCTAACGGATGGTGGTTCATGTGGTACTTAGACTTGAGATCACCAAAGCATTGTGTGTAAACATTGGTGTAGTTTGACACTAGTCTAACATAATCCTATTTAGGGTTATCAGTATGGTGGTGATTGGCTGCATTGAGAAGTACACTATGGCCATGGTGGATTGAGAAAGGATTCATCACCCCTGAGTATAGGAGAAATTATCTCGGTGAGATATTTGGTAAGAGACAACGACCTTAAATCTGTGGCCACGGTGGAATCAAGTTTTTGCTCGGTTAGTCGATTAGTCCAATAACCGAATCTGAATATGTCAAGGTGGCTCATACTTGAAGCTGACATTATTTCTATGCTTCAAACCTTGATAAGATAATAGATGATGAAAAGATTTGATTGCATGGTAACCATACTATTGATAGGTAGGGAATACGTTGAACCCGAATCTGTTAGGTAGCCATGATGCCTTGCTAGAGGCCAATCTTGGTATGTGTGTAATGAGATGATTA
Source organism: Pistacia vera (assembly GCF_008641045.1). NCBI lineage: Eukaryota > Viridiplantae > Streptophyta > Magnoliopsida > Sapindales > Anacardiaceae > Pistacia > Pistacia vera. Next base: position 222,636 of record NW_022196023.1, on the reverse strand, counting down.
ATAGGGTGTTGATCATAATATTACTCACTGCTGATATGATAAGGAGTCTGCATGTCACACATTTAAAAGGCAATTTAAAGAAGATAACAAGTGAGGGGCATTTTCATCATTTACTGATAAAAGGGTATTTTGGTAAATGTTAAGGAGCAATTAAATTTGTTGGAAAGGTTGTTGCCTGGATCTAATCCCGTATTGGATTTAATTTATAAGATTGAAAATATCATTAGTTAAATATATATATATTGGTGTATATAAGTTTTAAATATTGAATAATTATTATTGGATGAATAAAATAATAATTGCTTAATACCCGGTTAATTAATTTCTTCGAAAATCATAATATCTAATTATTTAATTAGATGGGGGTATATTAGTAATAGATCCTAATAAGGGGAGATTAGGGTTAGCCTATAAAAAGGCATTTTTCCTTAAATATCCCATATCCCTTCAATTGCCGCCAAGCTAAAGGTTGAGAGAAAAAATTCTCTAACATTTTTCTTAACTCTTTTCTTCTTTAAACTACACAAATCACTCTAGCAAATTGATTATGTGTGGTTCGGGTGTGCAAATTACCCGTTACCCAAACCGAACACGATAACCGAACTAAATTGAACCAAATTTTTCGGATACCCAAAAATCTAGGTCAGGTTCGGGTAGTACATTAGGAAATACCAAATTTTTGGTTTAGGTACCGAGTCAGATTAAGAATAAATTGAATACCCGAATTATACCCGGTTTAAATAAAAAAAAAAAAAAAAAAGGAAAATCGCAACTTCTCCAATTCTCTAGTTCTCATCTTCTTCTTCTTAAATCTCAACTTCTCCAAATCAATTTAACCTAACCAACCACCACCCTTTTCTTCCTTGAGCCTCACCCATCAAAACCCTTCAACACTTGTCCTTNAGTGATCAAGAAACATATAAAATAAGTTTATCAAGTATTCCATGTCAAACATAATTAAACATAGACTTGAAGATAGAAGAGCAGGACCATTGCGTACACTTGGCTTTGACTTTTTGATTAGAATTGTTAATTTTCTACCCCAAAATATCGCTTGTCGGGTATACAATTAAAAAAAAAAAAAAAAAAAAAAAATTCTTGATACCTACCAAACCTACCCTTATCTGTGAATGATAGAAACTGCTGCTTAGTAATCTTGTCAAATCCAGATCCTCAATCGATATATCAGACAAAAGATTATCGTGATATGGGTTGAAAATTTGAGATCTAGTTAGTACGATCATTAATGTTTAATTAGAAAATAAAATCACAAAGCCAAAATGTCAAAATCTGCTTTATTGTTGTAATACAAAAATCTCAATTTCTGTAACATGTCAACTTCTGGTAAAATGAATCACATTGATAATGGCTAATACATTGAACTTACAAAGAAAATGACTAACTCTATACCACGTCTAATACAACAAACCTATAACGATAATGGCTAAGAAAGTGATAGATAAGCCGGCAGCATTTAGAGACTTAGCAGAGTTTCCTGATTGATCAGAAGGGGTGGTCGCACCTGTTGGAGATGGCGCTGAAGGAGTGTTTGTAGAAGGAGGAGTGGCAGTACTGGGTGATGGTGGCGTGGCAGTACCGGGTGATGGTGGCGTGGCAGTACTGGGCGATGGTGACGCGGCAGTGCCGGTTCCGGTGACGTTGATGGCCAGCTCTTGGCCAGCTGAACAGTGATTAGGGAAGGTACAGATGTAGAAATGTTCGCCAGGAGTTGTGAGAGTAATTCTTGTAGGTGGGTTTGAATTGAAAGAAATGGTGTTGTTACTGTCGCATGATCCGTATGCTTGTTTTGACACCTCGGCCACATCGTGAGCATTCATCGCATAGTTGAAAACTGCAAATAGAAATAAGAGAGATTATTCATGTTAGATGTGTTTAGTGTTTTCAAACACATTCAATAGAAAATCAAGATCATTTAAAAAAAATATTAAAAATCTAATTGTCCTCACCTAGAATATCTCCAACCACGAAGGTCTTGCCACGAACCCAGTTTTGGTAACCAGCGGAAGTGTTTGGTGGAATAATCCACCCCATATTATCTCCAACAACGTAAGTCACTGGTGCTCTTGTGGGAGATGGTGTTGGTGCAGTTGTTGGTGTTGGTGTTGGTGGTGGTGGTGGTGCAGTAACGGGTGTTGGTGTTGGAGCGTTAACGGGAGAGGGAGCAGTGGAGGGTTGAGGAGCCGGAGAAGCAGCTGCAGCACTAGCGTTGATCATCAACTTTTGGCCGCCACTGCAGTGGCCAGGAACTGTGCAAATGTAGTAATACTCGCCTGATGAAGTCAGAGTAATGTTTGCAGGACTATTTGTTTCTCTCGAAATGGGACTACTAGTGTTGCATGCATTAAATGCACCATCTGTGACTTGAGCAACGTCATGTCTTCCAGCGGCGAAATTGAACACTGAACAAACCATAAAAATTAAACACATTAAAATTATACATATAAAACTTTTGATCGATTCATTTACAACTGTGAAGAGACCATAATTTTAAAAAAGGAAAGTTACCTAGAACGTCACCAACTTTGAAGGTCTGATTTGCAGCCCATGTTGTGTAAGTATCAGTACTTGGAGGGACAATCCAGCCTAGGGCATCACCCACTATATGTGTTGTCTGTGCCTTGGAGCTATGAAGCAGAGCCGCTATAGCAACAATTGCTACAACAAAAATTTTGTTCAAACTTCTAGCCATTGCCTAGTATGTGTTCTTAAACTCAGGTCGCGCCTGCTTTGTTTTATAATCAAGTCGCCTCTGCTCTGCTTTCTCTGTTTTTGGGCTCTGTTTTTTCTTTATAAGAGGATAAGAACTCAAGTTATATAAGTGTTTGGGATATCATATCCCTATATATATGTCAACTTTTATAATAAGATAAATTATTTAATAAGCATATTCCAGTTACTTTATATTTATTCGGATTTGCATCTTTTGTAATGTCTACAATTATCATATTTTCTTATTGAATAGACTCAGAAATTTTGATGGAGTCTGAGACGTTGGATGGACGAAACGTGCATGATATTTGACGGTGTGATCAACGAACCGATTTGTTTGGAGTTAGCTGATTCTACATTGGCTGCGTTTACTTTGAAGTTTGCATAATTTCTTGACATTGCCGCGTTAGAATACACCAAACTTTGAGACTAGAGGCGTTTACTGGTCAAATATTTGAAGCCGTGTTAGAATTGATACACACAACTTTGTGATTTTGGGCGATTATTAGTCAATGCTTTTTTAATGTTGTGTAAAGTGTAATTGTCATTAAAGAAGAATATAACAACCATGGAGTATGGAGCATGATATGCGCGGTTGGTTCCTAGAAAGGTTAGGTGAAATGGGGGAGCATTCCAGAATACTATTAAAAGTCCGATCTGTATTACAACTCAATCTAACATTTAATGGAATTGACTTGGCAAGTCAATGTTTGCTGATTATACTTTGGTCATGGGTTATGCCGAGAGGGTAATTTTACCCTCTCTTGTGGATTATCAGATGACTTAATGGTAACCATCCAGAAAAGGTACTTTACTTCCACAAAATCCTTCTGTTTTTGGTAAGGAATCAAAATAAGGTAATCCCGTACATATATATAAATGCCATTTAAGTTGAATACTTTGACAATAACAAGGTATCCAATGTGAAGTATGGTTAAGTTTTAAATTTCACAGCTTAAACCTCTTCTCTCTAACCATAGAAGGTGATTCCCCTATCTTACCAGAATCTCTTAATCGCTAAACTCGTTGAACACTGTAGACAATACCCATGTGAGGAACCATCTAGATTCAACATATATTGCACAATACTCGTTTAACACGCTAGACATCACTATAAATGATAATCTTATTGTTCACTTTAATATATTTACAAGTTATTTCTTTAACATGATTATTCCTTTCACATACAAACTTGATGAGACACAAAATAAATGGATTAAAGCATGAACATCAATTCAATGTATGTGGATGATTGATTCTATCACAAAAGATTCATAACACATCAATTATGTACAAGAGTTTGTTTTCTTAGTACATATATATACTAAAAACTCTTATATGTTTTAGTTTTACTATAAATTATTAACATATCTTTTGAATTGAAGTTTTGAATTAAAAATTCAACATTAAATTCTAATCATTCTATGGAGATTTGATAATTAAAAAGTAATATTTAATATTGTCAACTCAACAAATTTATGAACTCACGAATGAACGGTAAGTATTTTGTTTAAAATGAATAAAACTGTAATAAGGGTTAAAATGTAATTTAGGTTTCTATTTTTCTAAAATTTGCTTCTCGGGGTATTTTAGACTTTTCATAATAGATTATGTAATTGATAACAGAGTTTAGTAGGGACTATTTTGCAAGTGAAAAATATATGTGGCCTGAATTTTTGTAAAAATATAACCTAGGGATGTCAACTTTTTTTTTTTCCTGTGATAGACTTTCTCAGAACACCTTCTTTCTTGAATTCAGCCTTGTGTAGCACTTTTTGTGGCGCCAACTTTTCAACATGCACCGGTACCTCAAGTCTATCTGGATGTGTCCATTCATCAAATATCATGAGCCTTGTTATGCCTAGAAAATCAGGGCTGATGCGAGCTTACGTCAACCAGCGCCAATCAGAGTTCAGAAAGACTTTGTGCTGTCTAAGAGTTGCCACGTCGTCAAAAGACAAAAAGAGTATAGCTGTCATCAACTTGGCAGACTCAGGCTTTATCTATGAGTGGATGGGAGTCGTCCACCTGTCTGAGCCTTGCACGATTTAAGGATATCTCCTATGTAATCAGCCAATGGGAAGCGCGGTAGGAATTGTATTACACATGCTCACTTGCAGACTTGTAATCATTACCCTGAAACCTTCTACTATAAATAAATAGAGGGCTCCCCCTCTCATTTTCGGGAATTTGATTAAAAAAAACTGCATTCTGATTGTAACCTATTATTCTCAAAGCACTGATAACCTACGAGAAAGAGACTGACGTGATATTCTCTCTGAATAATCAGTCATGTGTACCTCTGCTCACTGTTCGCTATATGCGAGCTTCTGTAACCTCATATGTATAAAAGAACAGTGGATGTAGGATTCGCTTTAAGCATCTGAATCACTTCAAAAATCATCTTCCATTTTCTTCATTGCCTCTTTCACTCACCTGTAATTTCTAAGTCAACTTAGCACTTTACACGTGCGAATCGTTGGTGTCAAAATCAAACATCAACAGTTTGGCGCTAGAAGGAGGGCGTGATTTGGTATCCACTCTTCATCAAGAATCTCTGATCAATTAGCTCTACTTGCTAACAAATGACTTGTGGTTTCAAAATCGAGCGAACCAGCCCCAACCCCGAGGAGATCCCCTTGGGTACAGGACGATACTTCTTTTGAAGTACCTCCCATTTTGCAAAATACCACAGCGGATTTTCCCTCGAGCTCACAGCTCTATCCAACTGTGAGGAGTTACCGGAGAGGTTCAACAATACTCTCGAAATGGTTAGCCGAAGGCTAAACCGTTTGGATCAGGTCGTACTGCTCAATTCTGATAAGGTGGTGCCGCCACCAAAGTCGCCTGTAGATCACGCTAAAGCGTGAAAATGGGCGAAAGCCAATACCGCGTGCCCTACAACGCTTAAAGACAAGGGAAAACAGGTGGCAGATAATGGGCCAAAGGGCTTAAAGGGACCAACGATTGCCAATCATGAAGCAGGTAGCATACCCATGGCTTTACAACTTGGCGATATGTCGTATCAGGAGTCGTCCCACGCCACATCGCTTGGGCACCTTCGAAAGAGTACAAGGCAGGGAGATTCCCTTCATCGTTGGCATAATGGTCCTGACCATCACCACAAGGGAAATGTTCACCATACACGGGTCGGTTTTGACCACCGTGGAGGTCGGGATAAGTCCCCTGGCCATTCAATGCCCACACATGGCTCTAGCTAGCGTGTGTCGAGGAACGTCGAAGGCTCTGGTAGAGATGAGGAAGAGTCCGACCTGCAGTCTTTCCTCAACCACAATCGTGAAGGCCGAACCCACGTTGCGGAAAGCGATCCCCAGATAGCTCTGCTTCCTTAGATTGAGGAGTTATAACGAGTTCTAGATCAACTTAGAGCTCGGCTGAATGAGCGTAGGTGAGCCGCTGAAGCTCCCCTTTTTCTCTAATAGTGTTAGCTGCTCCTCTCCCGTTAAAGTTTAGAATGCCCGATATGTGAGCATTGGATGGGAATTCTGATCTGCAGGATCACCTCTATGAGTTTAACGACCTCATAGAGCTTCACCAAGTTTCCAACTTAGCCAAATGTCGCTGTTTGGCATGACTCTAACTGCCCATGCCAAGTGCTGATTTAGATTGCCCATGCCCATGCCCATGCCTATGCCCATGCCTATGCCAAACGTCGACGTGGTTATCTCCTTCACATTAAATGTGCCCTCATCCACACCTAATGCTTTAAAAGAGAATGTTGTTTCAGCATGACTTGCATTTAATGCTTATGGTTGACACTTATTACAGAAAGACACGTCTGTCAGATAAAACTTATTTTATTGACCAAGACAACTGTCAAGTGCAACGAATAACATCTGAATAGGTCATTTGAAAAAAAAAAAAAAACACTCTTCCCCATTTATCAAACTCGGAGTGAAGTGATTTTCAACTTTCGACAGCAAAATACTCTAAGTACTTTCAGGTCGTGGATGACATATAGAGTTCGAAACACATCGGTATAGCACTAGGTAGGATCCGACATAGGTTGCTGAACCTTTTGGGACAATCACCTCAGGTCGCTTGTGTAACTCTCGAAGATCCATGTCGCAACCTCTATTCAGTTCATTGGTCGAGTGAAGTCATCGACCTTGTTTCAATCAGGCTGTTCTCAACTGATAGTTCGAGCAAGTGCTCTTAGAAATAAGTCAGGTTGCGGCATAATCATGAAGTTCTCAAGATTCAATTTTTGAACCTTAAGAACTGGGGAGCTTCTGTTATACCTAGAAAATCAAGGCTGACGTGAGCTTACGTCAACAAGCGCCAATCAGAGTGCAGGAAGGCTTTGTGCCATCCAAGAGCTGCCATGTCATCAAAAGACAGAAAGAATATAGTTGTCATTAACTTGGCAGACTCAGGCTTTATCTACGAGTGGATGGGAGTCGCCCACCTGTCCGAGCCCTGCGCGATTTGAGGATATTTCCTATGTCATCAGCCAATGGGAAGCGCGGTAGGAATTGTACTACACCTGCCCACTTACAGACTTGTAATCATTACACTGAAACCTTCTATTATAAATAGAGGGCTCCCCCTCTCATTTTCAGGATTCTGATTGTAACATTTTATTCTCAAAGCACTGATAACCTGCGAGAAAGAGACTGACGTGATATTTTCTCTAAATAATCAGTCATTTGTACCTCTGCTTACTACTCATTATTTGCTATACGCGACTTCCTGTAACCTCATATATATATAAAAGAACAGTGGATGTAAGATTCACTTTAAGCATCCGAACCACTTTAAAAATCATCTTCCATTTTCTTCATTGTCTCTTTCATTCACGTGTAATTTCTAAGTCAACTTAGCACTTTACAAGTGCGAATCGTTAGTGTCAAAATCAAGCATTAACAAGTATGTTTGGCCGAGCTTATGAAAATTAAGTTCCCCTCAACTTATATTTTTTGGCTTATAAGCTTTAGAGTTTATAAGTTGGTTTGACCAGCTTATAGCTCACAAACACGATTTAAGGATATCTCCTATGTAATCAGCCAATGTGAAGCGCGGTAGGAATTGTATTACACCTGCTCACTTGCAGACTTGTAATCATTACCCTGAAACCTTCTACTATAAATAAATAGAGGGCTCCCCCTCTCATTTTCAGGATTCTGATTAAAAAAAACTGCATTCTGATTGTAACCTATTATTCTCAAAGCACTGATAATGTAGGAGAAAGAGACTGACGTGATATTCTCTCTGAATAATCAGTCATTTGTACCTCTGCTCGCTGTTCGCTACACGCTAGCTCCTGTAACCTCATATGTATAAAAGAACAGTGGATATAGGATTCGCTTTACGCATCCGAACCACTTCAAAAATTATCTTTCATTTTCTTCATTGCCTCTTTCATTCACCTGTAATTTCTAAGTCAGCTTAGCACTTTACACGTGCGAATCGTTGGTGTCAAAATCAAGAATCAACAGTTTGGCACTAGAAGGAGGGCGTGATTTGGTATCCACTCTTCATCAAGAATCTCTGATCAATCAGCTCTACTTGTTGACAAATGGCTTGTGGTTTCGAAATCGAGCGAACTAGCCCTAGCCCCGATGAGATCCCCTTGGGTACAGGACGATACTTCTTCTGAAGTACCTCCCATTTTGCAAAATACCACAACGGATTTTCCCTCGAGCTCACAGCTCTATCCAACTGTGAGGAGTTATCAGAGAGGTTCAACAATACTCTCGAAATGGTTAACCGAAGGCTAAACCGTTCGGCTAAACCGTTTGGATCAGGTCATACTGCCTAATTTCGATAAAGCGGTACTGCCACCAAAGTCACCTGTAGGTCACGTTACAGCATGAAAACGGGTGAAAGCCAATACCGCGTGCCCTACAACGCTTAAAGACAAGGGAAAGCAGGTGGCAGATAATGGGCCCCAGGGCTCCAAGGGACCAGCGATTGCCAGTCATGAAGCAGGTAAAATACCCATGGCTTTACAACTTGGCGATATGCTGTATCATGAGCCGTCCCACGCCACATCGCTTGGGCACCTTCGAAAGAGTACAAGGCAGGGAGATTCCTTTCATCGTCGGCATAATGGTCCTCACCATCACCACAAGGGAAATGCTCACCATACATGGGTCGGTTTTAACCACCGTGGAAGTCGGGATAAGTCCCTTGGCCATTCAATGCCCACACATGGCTCTAGCTAGTGTGTGTCGAGGCACATCGAAGGCTCTGGTAGAGATGAGGAAGAGTCCGACTTGCAGTTTTTCCTCAACCGCAATCGTGAAGGTTGAACCCACGTTGCGGAAAGCGATCCCCAGATAGCTCTGCTTCCTTAGATTGAGGAGTTATAGCGAGTTCTAGATCAACTTAGAGCTCAGCTGAATGAGCGTAGGTGAGCCACTGAAGCTCCCCTTTTTCTTCAATAGTGTTAACTGCTTCTTTCCCGTTAAGGTTTAGAATGCCCGATATGCGGGCATTAGATGAGAATTCTGATATGCAGGATCACCTCTATGAGTTTAACGACCTCATAGAGCTTCACCAAGTTTCCAGCTTAGCCAACTTCGCTGTTTGACATGACTCTAACTGCCAATGCCAAGTGCTGATTTAGATTGCCCATGCCAAACGTTGGCGTGGTTATCGCCTTCACATTACATGTGCCCTCATCCACACTTAATGCTTTAAAAGAGAATGTCGTTTCAGCATGACTTGCATTTAATGCTTATGGCTGACACTTATTGCACAAAGACACGTTTGTCAGATAAAGCTTATTTTATTGACCAAGACAACTGTCAAGTGCAATGAATAACATCTGAAGAGGTCATTTGAAAAAAAAAAAAAAAAACACTCTTCCCCAGTTATCAAACTCAGAGTGAAGTGATTTCCAACTTCCGACAGCAAAATACTCTAAGTACTTTCAGGTCGTGGATGACAGATAAAGTTCGAAACACATCGGTATAGCACTAGGTAGGATTCGACATAGGTCGTTGAACCTTTTGGGACAAGCACCTCAGGTCGCTTATATAAATCTTGAAGATCCATATCGCAACCTCTATTCAGTTCGTTGGTTGAGTGAAGTCATCGACCTTGTTTCGATCAGGCTGTTCTCAACTGACAGTTCGAGCAAGTGCTCTTCAAAATAAGTTAGGTTGCGGCATAATCATGAATTTCTCAAGATTCAATTTTTGAACCTTAAGAATTGGGGAGCTTCTGTTATGCTTAGAAAATCAGGGCTGACGCGAGTTTACGTCAACAAGCACCAATCAGAGTTCAGGAAGGCTTTGTGCCATCCAAGAGCTGCCATGTCATCAAAAGACAGAAAGAGTATAGTTGTCATTAATGGCAGACTCAAGCTTTATCTACGAGTGGATGGGAGTCGCCCACTTGTCCGAGCCCTGCGCGATTTGAAGATATTTCCTATATAATTAGCCAATAGGAAGCGCGGTAGAAATTGTACTACACCTGCCCACTTACAAACTTGTAATCATTACACTGAAACCTTCTATTATAAATAGAGGACTCCCCCTCTCATTTTCGGGATTCTTATTATAACCTTTTATTCTCAAAGCACTGATAACCTGCGAGAAAGAGACTAACGAGATATTTTCTCTAAATAATCAGTCATTTGTACCTCTGCTTACTGCTTACTGTTTGCTATATGAGACTTCCTGTAACCTTATATATATATAAAAGAACAGTGGATGTAAGATTCACTTTAAGCATCCGAACCACTTTAAAAATCATCTTCCATTTTCTTCATTGCCTCTTTCATTCACATGTAATTTCTAAGCCAACTTAGCATTTTACAAGTGCGAATCATTAGTGTCAAAATCAAGTATCAACAAGCCTGTTTGGCCGAGCTTATGAAAATTAAGTTCCCCTCAACTTATATTTTTTGACTTATAAGCTTTAGAGTTTATAAGTTGGTTTGACCAGCTTATAAGCTCACAAACACCCCCCTTTTAGCCACCTTTTCCACTGCTCTTGTTGTAATGCCCTTGCCCCAATATTTTGAGGCTAAAACGTAATCAAGTTCACCTCTTGGTTTACTCTCACCTGAATTTTGTGTCACTGAAATTAAACCAATTGCCCTGTCATTTATGCAAAATTACCTGTGCCAAGGGTGGGATTTAGCTAGTGTATTGATGAAGTTAATGTCATCTTCTCTACTATTGTAAGAATCCCAAAGGCAAAAACGAGTCACGTTATCATCAGTAGCCCACACCATGAAATCATCAATGTCTCTGAAACCTCCAATGGCCTCAGAGAGACATCGGATAATTTGTCGTCGCCTTCTTTTACATTTGATTCCAAAGAATAATCCTCCATCTTACTCCTTCAACGAAATAGCTAGATTGCTTAAATGTTCACTTCTGTGATGTTCCCGTGGCCGATACCTTTGTGATGCATAGAAAAATGCAGAATGAGAGAGTTGTGGGGTGCTTAATTACTCTGATATACTAAAAATATGATAAGATAAAACTACTTGGAAATAAGCTGGAACTTAAAAAATTGAAGACCTTTCAGGGTTTACTTTTTATTACTTAATGAACAAGATAAATTAAGCAATTGCGATAAAATATTACATGTTTGCATTTGTTGACTGGGTCATATATATATATATATATATATACAAACAGAGAGAGAGAGAGAGAGAGAGAGCGCACTTATATTATTTTGGCAATTTATATATCGGTCAATTGCTTGAGAAGGGTAGAACCATATGAATAAGCCATAACTTCCTTGTCATTTCCTTTCAAGAGGTGACTGGTAATACCTCAGGGTCAGGTTTATAAAATAAGTTTTATTAGCAATATAATTTGTATATATTTGTAATGAGAAGCAGTATGTTATTACAATGTGTTTGTACAGTTAGCAGCAGATAATTAGTTAGTAGCAGAAGTTCAAACGGTTAGTATAGTTAGTTAGTGCAGTTAATTTACAGATATAGTTAACTGATATTGAGTTTACTTTTACTTATAACACTACCTATTCTCGAAATGTCTTCAACCTCACTGGTTTAGATTAGAGTGAATTGATACGGAAGCAATAATCAGAAATATTGTAATTTTTTTTTTTTTTTTTGTTGACCGAAGGTGTTTGGGCCAGCAATGTTTGATAGACATCTTGCTTAATTATAAATGACTCATCTTCAACAATATATCAATTTTAGAGACCTTCCCTCCACTTTCGGATCCGCTACTGCCTAACGTTAATAACGGGGGATCGCCATAAAAAAAATGAATTCTGGAGGTGTTACCTGTATTTCCTAGAGTTGGGGTTTAATTTTTTTTCATTTTGTATTAGTAAATGTTGGAATGTGAACACATTTTGATAACCGGTGAATATGTTGTTGTAGAAAAAAAAGGTAAGCAAGAAGAAGCGAAGGTTGAAGAACTCTGGAAACCAGAAACTCGTGGAGAAAGCAGTTCCAAAATTTGAGTTTTAGGAAAATCCTATTTTAGGAGTTTGAGCTTGGGAATATTTGTTTTCCTTTTCCTATCGTGAGATGAATTAGGAAAGTAGAATTGGTTAATGACTTTACTTTGAATTAAAGTAAGAGAATGAAATTAAAATATGGGAGTCCTATTAAGAATAAAAATATGAATCCTATTAGAAATTGGATGTCTCATATACTACCTAAAAATATAGAGGTGATAACCAATTCATGATTATGAGAAAAAGAATGTGAAAACACAAGGGTTTTGATGTAAGGGTTATTAAACACCATAGGGTAAAATGTCCTAGAAATTAGGATTGTTCCCGTCTTATATACTAGGTTGATGGTGTTATGCACTATTGTATATCGTGTTCATGAAATTATAATAAAATTCTCCCATCCATGGAGGTAGCGAGTTATGCTAAGTCAAGTAAATATCATGTTTATGTGTGCGTGATATTCTTCACATATTGCCGTTCTTTATTTTACTTTTACTCCTCCGATTTCTAACAGTAAAGGGAAGTGCCATGACTTCTACAATGTTTTTTCTGCTTAGAAGTGCTTAGGAAATCCTACAGATTGCATAATGAAATTTGATTTGCGTCATTTAGGATGTCAGTTTAGGTCACTATGCAACCGGGTCTTGTTGGCAAGAAAGTAGCTCTGGATTTCATAGTCAACATCAGTTGGTGAAGTTGTTCTTTCATACTAAGGAACTTTAGTCGTTTACTCAGCCCTGAGTAGATAATAGTCTCACTCACACCAAACCTTATTCCTTTGAGCAATGGCTTTTCCTTCCGCTAACAAAATCTACACAAGTTACAAAGACATTTCTTGAAAATATGAATGCAATTCGTTAATTGTATCCAATTTCAGTTGATTGAAGCCCGTTTCCACCCACCCCATTTGCTGCCTTTCTCTTGATTACTTACATCGCTACAATGGTTAAAATCCCTTTTCTGCTCAGTAATTTATGACTGCAGTGATTGAGTCTATTACAACAATACTATAAGCAAGGTCCTGTATACTGTAAATAATTGAGAGAATTTAAATCTCTTATCCGGTGAATCAACTAGAAAAAAACTGCCATAATCAAAGTAAAACCGCCGATGCAAACAGCCTTATTCAAATATACAAAACCAATATCATGATACAATGACTAGTATAAATCCGGAGCATATATATAAAACTAAAAACCCAAATTCTATATAGATTCAAGCAATACTATCAAGTTGAGGAACTAGCAGAATAAGCCGATGACAATAGACATTAAGAAAGCAAAAGTAAGGCCACGTGATGATGAGGCGGCGCTGGGAGGAGTTGTGGTGCCAGAAGGAGTGGTGGTGCCAGAAGGACCAGGGGATGTGTTATTATCAGAGTCAGCAACAACGTTAATGGCAAGCTTTTGGCCAGCGGAGCAGTGTCCAGAAATGGTACATATGTAGTAGTGTTCACCAGTGGTATTGAGGGTCAAAGTCACTGGTCCAGTTGTTAAAAGTTGGGAGGGATTTGCGGTGTTGCAGCTGTCATAAGCAGCCTTTGTGACTATGGCCACGTCATGCGCTCCTGTAGCGAAGTTGAAGACTGCAAGAAAGAATGGTGTTAATGTTAATCTTATCACAAATTTAACATAAACAAATTAAACAGCCATCAAAAGAGATGGATCAGTTATCAAGTACGCTTAAGAAATTAAAAATTCACCTAGATTGTCACCAATTTCGAAGACTTTATTAGCAGCCCAGGTGGTATAATCAACACCAGAGCTCGTCCAGCCACTTGTGTCACCAACAGTGTAATCATCGGCATATGTGACCTGCAGCATCGCTGCCGATAAAACTAGAGCTATAACAGCTTCTGCCATACTGATCCTAGCCATAGTTTGTTTGTGTAGTGTTCACCGATCTCAGGTCGCCCCTGGTTATTTCCGCTCTTTAATTGGTTTGGACTTTGGAGTTTGTTTGCTGGGCAGTTAATGTGTTGAGTATATATAGAAGAACTCAACTGTGGTTGGGTGCTTTCTGGTGCACAGATGGCTTTGCTTGAAGCCGTGTAATATGATGTCAGTTGTCCTTATTTGACCGGAGATTTCCTGCAGCGGGGCAGTTGTTGAATGGCATCAGCAAAAGCAAACTAAGTCAATTCAGAGAAGGGATCCATTATTTTTTATTGCTTGATCCGTAATTTTTGCTACAGCCTACACTTCCTTATCATTTTTCAATACGAAAGAACAATTGGGATGATTATATTTTAATTATGAACACTGTTCCTTGGAATTCCCAATAGTCAATAATGGACATATTATTTTAGATATAAGCCGACCAGAATATATATCCGTAATTTAATATATCATTATTGATTTTGTCAGCTTAATCCATCTGTGATGTCTATGGCCATTCATATTGGGGCAGCTTGGCATTTGGTGAGACACTGCCACACTGCTTATATAAATGGCGAAAAACAAATTATTGGAGCTGTGACCTCATAGCTAGAGCATCATGATCTCATGAACACACATAAAAAACAAAAAAAACAAAAAAAAAATTTTTTGCTGAATCACTTTGAAACATAAATCTAAATTTGGTGACAAGATCTCGGCCAGAATTTAGCCAAAATTATAAACTTTTCTGTTTGGGTCATAACCCTTCATTCACATACCATATATGTGGGGCAGTGTGCATTTTTATACTAGTATTTGTGTTTGAGAAGTTTCAAGGAAATAATTGCAGGGTCTTTCAAATCTTTCCTTCACTCATTATTAAAAACTAGCTGGGAATGAATTTTCGGTGTGCATATTATAGAACGATGTAATCCTTTGACTAAAGTATAGACGTGGTTGTCGCAATGTCCGTTGGGTACGTTCTTCCGTTCCCATATACAATGTAAACGCTGCCTGTAGGTCATCTTCAATCTTATAAATTTATTTAAGGCCACGTTTTCAATTAAATCATTTTGTTGACACTTGATTTTGGACACCAACGACTCGCACATGGAAAATACTGAGCTGACTCAGGAGACACACGTGATGGATCCATGAGATTTGAATATGGAGCTGAGATTATATATTTTGCAGAAAAATAAATAAAAGATTGGCAAGAGGGGGTTTTTATAGTGGTTCGGATGCTCAACAAGTGACTCCTACATCCATTGTTATTTTATTTCTCACTGACTATTTCTATGATATTGCCTGTAAGGCATACAAAGAGGAAGAAATCAGTGTTTACAGAGAGAGAATGAAATGAAGCTCAAATCTCAGCCTAGCCTCCTTCTTCGGGAAGAGGAGTGCCCATTTATACACCTTTGCACTCAATATAATGAGTGTTTTGCAAGTTGCCTTGACACATGGAAGGCTCTCGTCCATTCATCTCTTGAAATGAGATAAAGTTTGTGAGAATATCTTTGGAGATATGGGTTTGGCAGCTGGTACAAGAAGATATTAAAATGAGCTGACATAGACGTGACTTTTTAAGTATAACACATTTAAACCGGAGTTCATAATTGTTTAATGAAGAAAAGAACCATGCATGATATCTTGAGTCTATATGTTCAAATTTCAGAATTGGAAGTTTCTCGTTAAAAAAGAAAAGTCTAGCATTTTAGGTAACAAAGTATTTGGGCGAACATAAAAAATGGTTGGATTGGATGTTGGTCAGCTACTTTGATAAATCATTAAACCTTGTATTACAAATTACATTGATGGGATCATCCATAAACCCAAGAAATCACGCTGCTCAATTGGTCAGAATTTATGTGCGCCTTTATACTGTAGTTTGTCAAGCAGGGAAACTTCGATAGACTCTTAAACACTCATGAATTATTACGTTTTCTGAATATAAATGTTTTTGACGAATTAGAGCATAAAGAAATTGAGCCATCATGAGACTGAACAAAATTAATGCATTACATAATCAGCAGTTATGGCCATTGACCAGGCTACACGTTGATTCCCAGATTTCTTCTTTCGACTTGTATATTTATGGCCCTTTTCTTCTTTCTGAGATTATTTTAACATATTTCTTTCTCTTTTTCCACATGAAAAGAAAAGTCCCACAAAAATTAGGCAAGTTTTCGTTACGTCATTTTTACCAATAATTTGGTCTGGCTAGGCGCTTATTAATATTTTTTTTAACAAACTTTTTGCCAACAACCAAAGGCCGAAGCTCCAACCGTGACATTTTAAATGAGCAAGACCAAGTAATACATAAATAATACGTAGACGCGTTGATGCATAACCTGACGCAATCGGAGTTTCATAGAGCCTGTTTCTTACACTTAAAAAAAAAAAAAAAAATGTTATTTTGAAAAAGCATCTTAAATTGAGTTGAGTTAAATCAAATCGAATTGAATTTGAATCTGAAAATGTATTTAGTAAAATATCTGAAAATTATATTAGAATTGAATAGAATGCTGAATAATTGTTTGATACATTTTTTAAAAAAAGTTTTTAAGACAGAATAGTTGTTTGGTATATTTTTTAAAAATATTCTGATTATTTTTCTAACCCCTTACACTTGTTAATTTAGCTAAACACCTCCACAATAAAAGTTTAAAAATTAACTAAAGCATTCCAACCACCCAAGAGGACAACCGATCACCACCGCTGGATGACAGACAATAGTTGTTAGAACGATGCATGACTGATTAGATCTAGCTAGTCGTGCGTCGATATGACTATTTTCAGTAGATCTACAGTCAGAAACTGGCTGTTGAAAGCCAGATTTTGGCCGTTAATAATGACCAGATCTCGACCGTCAACAACAAGATCTCTGGCCATAGATCTAGCTAGAAACAATCAAATCGACGCATGATCGACTAGATCCAACCAATAGAAGGAGGAAAAATGAGAAGAGAGAAAAATATTTTCAGTTGAATAGAGTTAGATAATTTAGAAACAAGTCCCACATTCTTTTCATTTTTAAACAAAAAATCTTATTTGAGTTGAATTAATTTTCAGATTGGATTAGTCTAATAAGTAAACAAACACATATTCTATTTTTTAATCCAAATAGAATAACAGAATAATGATCCAGAATAGACAGGGGCATAATTGTTTCTTAACCAGAAGCCATGGCATTCATGCTTGACCATCATCGGCAGGCCAAATTTCTGAAATATTTAATCAGAAATTTCATCAAGGATTATTTCTATTTCTTGATGTGTGTTACAATAGCAAACAGGGCAGATACATTGGACCTCAAAACACTAGTGATCATCAACCTATCACTCCTAATCAATGTGAATCATTATCATCAACAAGCACAACTCAAAATGAGAGAGAAGAAATTTGTCAGTGAATCACTTTTTCAACACCCAAAATATGTCATCTTCCACATGATTTTGATACACATTTAGTAAAATAAAAATGATTTGCCATTTGAATGCAACAAAACAATAAGTCAGCAAACAGTCCAAATGGTTATTCTACTCGGGATATGAACTCTCCATATATCACAACAACCACACCTGTAAATGATATAGTTAAACAAAGACGGTAGGTTTAATCTGACACACAATCTCTGATATATATAAAATTAATCAGCGATTTCTAGCATACATTTGTAGAGAATACAAGAGTCAGTGATGTATAGTTTTTACTCTTTCATGTATGACATGGAATGGAAAACTTAAGTTCTATCCACGAATGTGTGGTGGTTACTGGTTTAGCATTAAAATACAAGAGGAAGAGGGAGAGCCCCAAGATATGCTCAATCACTAGCTAAAGATGATCAGAGGCATTGCCACAGCAAGATTTCTAAAATCAAGGAACAGGACCTAGTCCAACCTCAGGTATCCTGTAACAAAGGGGAGATAACACAGTGGATGATTTAGTATCATAAATCATAAAAAAAAAAAAAAAAAAATAACTGCATACGCACACGTCTGCTCCCTCAATAATTTGTTCCTGTAAATAGTAAAGAGTTATCTGAGGTTGGGTATTCTGTTTTCCCATTTCTTTTATTCACTTGATATACACAGGGGTCAACTGCTAAGTATTCACCAAAACCGAATTAAATAAATAAACAGCTTTGTCATCAAATATATCATTCTCTGCAACTAGTAATTAACCATAATTTGTGCAATAATGTTGCACTAATCTTTCCTTTGCCCGATGAAAGCATATCCAGCTATTTGCAGCCGTCCGTAACTTACTGAAATAAGAAGATCAAGTCAGGGGTTTAGGCAAGAGATGCTAGCCAGCCAATCCGAGCAGAGGCACAGTGAAACAGTCTACCTAGTGGCTGATTGCACTATCATATGAATATTTACTTCTATTCCCAATGTTACATCAAACGTAAACAATAATCAGGAATTAAAACATTTTTTTAATTTTCTGGTACTTTACATTTTAGGTTGGATAAAAGAGAAGACTGGTAGGTAGCCAACACACTTGATGAACACTAGAAGCAGGTAATTCTGGATATCTAACTACTTATTTAGACGTTTCATTAAAGACCTAAGGTTTATTTCCTTCTTTAGGAATTTTATATTTATTTCATTTTCTAGTATTTTACCTTTCTTAGTTAAAAATGATTCTCTTTTATTTTAGATGGTGGTATGATTTTCTTGGATATTTCATTTGATTGTCTTTGAATTTGAATTAATTTCATAGTTAATCGTCTTCCATTTGAGGTCTAATTAATTGGTGAGAGACGCACTTGAATGTAAGATGAATCAAGTATTTCCTCCCTCTAATTTTTCTTAATGTTCCTTCCATGTCTTAAAATTTCTCCTTCCCATTTCTTACTGTCTTTTGAGGCTTAGTATAAAGAGATTCATTGAAGAAAAGGGTTGATGTTGAAGTGTAATGCGGCAAGCATTTGATTATATAAAGATGAAGGAAGATCATTAGATCAAGGAACGGAAAGGCATGACGAGAGATGGTATGAGATGCAATTTGTGAGATAAGAAATTGATAGCAGTTAATGAAATAATAAGAGTTATTTGGGTAATGATATTCAGAGCAGCTCTTCTCCTAATCGATTTCCAATTGCTTCTCATAAAATGCTATCTTTCAGTAGTCAAATGAAAAGATGCATCAGAATCCTAAAATGGTTGAAGGATAATACAGTAAATGAATCCATTACGGAATTTATCAGCATTTAAGAACGTTAAAAGTCATTATATAACTTTATGATTTGTCTGGTATGAAACAGCTTGCAAGTAATCTTTTTATTATCATATCTTTTGCAGTTACTATGTTAGTAGAATTTAGAAAGATCCATGCATATTTTAGAGATATTTCTACGCTTCATTTTCACCCTTTCAAATGCCAACAAGATGAAGAAGTCATGCCATGGGAAGACAGACTCAGAGATACAATAAAATTAAGTAGTTCATTCTGTCCATTTTTCCTTTCTTTCTTCTCGGATAGAATATCATCTATTGAGAAAATCTAATGCCCAAAATATTAGCAAATTCAAAATAACATATATGGCATGTGGTGAAGAACCTAATACCTTCTGCAACGAATCAGCAGATGAAGATTTCAGCCCATGATATCCAATGTCATATGCAATGCTCCCATCAGGCTTAAATAGTCCAAAATTCCTCTCGGAAGTTGGCCCCGGTTTCAAATTTTCATTAAAAATTGCAAAAATATAAGCTTTCACCACACTCTTCGGCCTAAGTGGAGTTCCTTTCTTCTTTGCAAGCCTTTTCCGCAGATTATAATTGTATGTTCTAGCATTATCAACTGTTGCAGCTGCTTCATTGTCATCTCCACGTGAAGCCCACCCAGTCTCAGTAATTATAACTTCCATCTTTTTAAATCCAGCATCTTCTAAAGCAGCATAGGCTGCATCGATCTGAGCATCAAGCATATTATCATAATGCAGATTAGTTTTTGAATCGTCAATCCCCTGAGTTGACAGGAAAAGAGCATAATTCATATCTATATTCTCTGGATCACCCATGTAGGCCAAAAATGGGTAGGCATTCAGACAGAAAGGAGAGCCAATTTGAGCGAAAAATTCCAATAATGGCTTCATATACTGAGCAACATCATCTTTAAATATACATGATGAGGGGGGGTAGGACTTATCAAATACAGCCTGTGAATGAGCTGTGGTGATCTGAACTTTATCAGCTAAATCAAGCTTCTTTATAGAATTGTAAACATTTTTAACTGCACCTAAAAGAGCTCCCCACATTTCATAATCACCCCCTCCCAGAACTTCATTCCCCACAGCGATTCCAACAATTTTTGTCCCTGGAAGAAATGACTGCACATTTTCTTTAACCCAACTCATTGCATGACTCTCATTGGCACTCATTTCTTTCACATATCCATTTGGAAGTCCAACCACAATTTCAAGCCCAGTCCCACTGAAGGCCTGGAGAACACTGTGATCGGCATCATAAATACGAACATTCTTTATCTTTGCTGCCCTCAGAAGGGTAGCAACTTCTTCAGGTGATGGAATGTTATCTGCAATCCTTCCATAATTTATTCCATAAGTACCAGTGAAGGCTTGCACTACCTTAGGTGCTGGAGAAAAAGAACAAAAATGTATCGATTAATTAGTCAATCATTTGATTCTACATATCGATAACATGAAAAATCACCATTATGTATTGAGTTTAAATCTGACAGCTACAATTTTCTCAACATAACTGCAGAAAAATGAGGAAACTTGATGGCATTCATTATATTGGTGAAGCAGTATATGGAGATCTTCCAGCAAAATATTCAAACATTCTTTCAAGTCCTATAAATTACAAGTGTGTTTAGATGAAACTGTGCAACTAGTCCACGATGAGCATGACAAAAAAGTAGACTTCACTTTAGGATCCAAAAAGTAAGAACCAATAAAAGTTTTACATATGTATTACATGGTAAATTGTATTGATATTGTAATCCAATTTCCATATTGACTTAAAACATAACAGGTCGAAGAGAAGAGAGAAGAGAAGAGAGATACAGATTAAACAAAAATTTTCTCCATACCAATACCTCAAGAAAAAAATCATTACAATCTAGATATGGAAACCAATCACCATAATTGACAAATACAAATAATTCAAGATACAACCAAAAAAAGACAATAATGTTATTGTTACTCTATGATTAGGCTAAAGAATCTATAATCATTAAAAAGGGAATAAAAAATCAATTAAATTTAAGTATCAACAAACTCATAAGCTAAGAAAATTTAAAAAGGAAAATCAATCTTCAGACACTGCAGAAACTATATGAATTCGAAAGAATTTTCAA
The DNA here is from genome assembly GCF_008641045.1 of Pistacia vera. NCBI lineage: Eukaryota > Viridiplantae > Streptophyta > Magnoliopsida > Sapindales > Anacardiaceae > Pistacia > Pistacia vera. Next base: position 201,274 of record NW_022196023.1, on the reverse strand, counting down.
TAATCAGAATTCTAATCGGAAAACTATCCGTTTTAATTTTGGATAATAAAACACAGAAGAATTGAAACAGCAAATCGCAACTGATCTTCAAATTTCTATGATCAACCCAAGTAACATACATATACAAAGTTCCAATATATATAAATAACTGAATTAACAAGAATTTTCAAAGAACAAAAGAAGAAAAGAGAGAAAGAAATTACCAATTGTAGTGAAGAAGAGAAAGAAGAGGAGATGAAACCGAAGAAAGAAGCGCAAGCTTTTCCTCATTTGTCTTGGTGAAAGAATCAACAATAATTTATTCAACTTTCTCAATTCAGTAACTGAAAACAAAAACGAATCCGAATTCAAATTCAAATTCAAATTGGAAGAAGTGCTTCTTGTTCCTCGGCCATAACATAAAAGAAAAAAGATTCCAGCTTTATCAGTTTGTAAAGGCTTAACATACAAGTTTCAGAGAAGCAAAAACTGGAAGAATGGATCTAAGTGTTGATTTGTTTGGAAACGTAACAGATTGAATATTGATTGAAGGACTGTTTTTGGCGGTCGTTTTCTCTGAGAGAGTCTCAGAGAGAGGGGGGTTTTGTTTGATAATTAATTAAATTAAATTTGTGATGTACTAATATTATGTGATTGATCACTACTTACTTACTAATGCAGTGTAACTAGTTGCCCACTTTCTTATTCTTTGTTCAACCCAAAGACCACGCGCTTTGTCGGCTACCGTGTGCTTTCCTTTTTCTTTGTAAGAGTAAAGAACATGTTCCCACGCAAGGTAAAGCCAAATCACAAGTCCTCACCCTGATTTCCTAAATTTCACATTTCCATCCTTATATCAACACCGTTACTAATTTTTTAACTCTAATGGAATATAGCAAATGATATTACCAAACTGCCCTTAAAATAAATTAATAAATTACTTTTTTAACCACCACTCCAGTAAAGTTTTTTTTCCGTTTTCCACCCTCTTCTTCCGCGCATCTTTCTTCCAATTTCTCTCTCCTGAACCTTCATTTCTTTCCAGTCAACTCCTTCATTTCTCCTCCTCTTTCATTTCTTTCTTCTCTTCTTCCTTTCTTTTTTCTTCTTCACTCTTTCCTTTCTTTCTTCTCTCCTCTCCATGGTTGCTTGGCCCTCGCGTGGGTTCGGGTTGCCGCATAAGGGCCTCGCCGCGGCTGAATTTTGGCCAAATCGCGGCGGCCTGATTTGGACTGAAGAGACTGTTGATTGGATTGTTAAGGTGGGTTTTCATAAATATGAATTTTGTGTTGTTTGGGCTTTGATATGGATGGTTAATATTCGTGGTTCTTCCTTTGAAACATTATATTACCTCATTTTAATGTGTTTGATGGTTTCATTGAGATGAAATTATGCGTATGTGCTAGGGATTCGTCACTGTTTTGATTGATATTGATAGTTGGGCCAATATTGATAGTGTTTTGTTCCTATTCTAGCTCTTTGTGATTGGCAATTTGGCATTGATGTCAAGCGTAACAGTGATCTGATGAGAAGGAGAGAAGATAGAAAGGGAGGAGATGAGAAGAAAAAAGAAGGGAAGAGGAAGAATAAGAAGAGAAGAAAGCAAGGAAAGAGGAGAAAGGAAGGAGTTAACGGGAAAGAAATGAAGGTTCGTAAGAGAGAAAGTGAAAGAAATTTGAGATGGGGAGGGTGCTTGTAGGGAGATTTGAGACGTGGAGGTTTCTGTAAAATTTTTATTTTCATTTCGGATTTGATGTTGTTCAAATGATTATTTTACCCTTCGACCGTCATATTAAACGATTTCTGTCCATTTAAGGGTGGGAAACTGGAATTTATAAAACCAGGGGTGGTTTGGTAGATTCGTGAAACCTTGGGTGGGAAAATGTCGTTTACTCTTTCTTTAATTTTCTTAAGTATTCCCCTACATACTTAATATTTTAAACATTGGTGTAATTAATGAGAAAAGGAGGGTGATTATTTTTATTAAAATAAATCATAAATGATAACAAAGACGCGTTATATATTCCCTAAAGGGTCGGTTAATTAAACTTAAGAGAGAATCAGTTAGTAATTCTTCTTCTCCTATTCACCTGAAGCTGAGCCATCAAAGTTGTCAATTATAAACTTTGGTTTGACAGTCATTCTCTTTCTTCAGTTATCCGCTTCAAATTTTGAGGCGGTCTACCATAATAATTTTATGACTTATCTATTATTTCGGCTTATAGAGTGTTCAATTGACTCCACTCCTGAGTTTATAAGATGTTCAATAAATTTTGAAGATTAATTGAAATACATATAAAACTAGTGTTACCCAAGAAAAAAAAAAAAAAAAAGTTATCAATTATAAAAAGGTAAGGAAGCTGAAAAGTTTAAGTCAAAGTTATGTTAATATGTTGGTTGACAGGTAGATCACTTAGTAAGTAAGAAAAAATGTTATGAACAAGAGTAAGCATTGGACAGAAAGGGACTGAGGAATAATAAATATTTATTAAAAAATTAATGTAGGGTAATATATCATTTCCATAAAATTAGTGATTTGATTACAACCTACCATGTTTAAAAAAATGAAGCTGCTTAATTGTGTCAATCAAAGAAGCAAAAAAATTGAGCTTTGCTTACAGCACAAGACTCCTCCTACTTGTTAGCTTCAACTAACATATTTTGTCTTTTCCAACTCTTTTTCCCTTTCACAAACCTAGTAAAGCCTTGCATTGCAATTATAATTAATATGATTTCATACAAATATCCCAAAAGCAGTCCAATTATTTATAGGCTTAACCAAGTAAAGAAGCATACATGGAAGCGATGTGAGAGGGAGAAAACAATTTCAGTGGACACCCTTTTTGTCGTTGTAATGCGCTAGAAAGTGGGGAAATTTAAAGTGATGAGTGTAAAAAGAAATTTGCATGGATATTTCAGAGTGTAATTTTCTGGAAATCGGTATGAATTCGTGGTGAAAGAGATGTGAGAGATGTTGTGGTAGCGGAAATCTGACATAAAAGGGTTGTCTTTATAGCTGGCTTGAAGGGATTATGTGTTGATTGATAAGGGTAGCTTTTGTATTACCAACTACTTCAATCCACGTATGGGAATCTACTTTTACAATATCTTCTGCTTGTTGAGTTGATTAAAAAAAAAAAAAAAAAAAAAATTGTCGTAAGAATAGCACTAGCATATATGTATGCGCGTATCAGTTCTTCAGGGACCCCATTAACATTCCCCTGTTTTTCTTACAGAAGAGCAACTTAAAAGGAATCAAAAAGAACAAAAGATAACTAGTTTGAGCTTTTAAATAAGCGTGGTGATTGTCCAAAACTTGGAAGCAACTACTGAGCATCTGAATTATTGAACCATTTTTTAATCCCTTTTGTTGATTGTATGTCTGTGTTTAGGGTTTGGGGTGAATTATGGGATGAAACGTATATTTATAGTTTAAGTTATTATAAAGAAATTTGATCAGTGACCAGTACATTCCTAAAACTCTCCAGAGTCCACCTCTCATAAAGAAGAAAGGATAAATATCTGTCAACTGTGTAACTATTAAACGACATCTACACCCTTAAGCAAATAAAAAATGACTGGATCAGATAACAGAATCCAGCAACCTTATCTTCTGAAAGTTCCAAATTGCCAGCGCCACTAATTTTTTTCCCACCAAAATTACCAGAAAACACAGAAGAACAAACCAAAACACAGAAATGGCGACATCATTTCTCTCAACTGCAAACAGCTTCCTCTCTTCCACTATACCCTCCTCCTCCTCCTCCTCATCATCATCATCATCATCACCATCTTCTTCTTCTTTGTTAGTTTACCTTCACAAACACAATGCCTAAAGGCAACAACAAAGTACTCTTTGCAAGGCTTTCACTGAGTCGCCATCACCTTCACCATGTTTAACGAAAAGAAATCTCTATATTAGCTTCATCGCCAGCTTTGTTTTCTCATTGGGTGGTAAAGGCTGTTTTGATGCCAATGCAGCTATATTAGAAGCCGATGACGATGAAGAGCTCATGGAGAAAGTCAAGAGAGACAGAAAGAAGAGACTTGAAAGACAAGGTGTTATTAGCTCCTCCAAAGCAGAAACAGGTTTCCTTTAGTCTCTTCTTTATGTTTACATTCAAGCTGGCTAATAAATTGCATAATTTGGAATTGGATTTGCCTACATTGCAATTATGTTAACAGTTTTGCTTCAAGTAAGATAGGGGTTTGGGATTACAAGCTCAGAGTTTAATTTGGTCATCTTCAAATGTGTTATGGTAGAAAATTTGGGTGGTAAATGTCCTTTGATTTCTTTAACTAAATTAATCCAATCCGGGGTGCATATATTGATGTGCAGGAGCTTAATTTTGATACTCTACCAATTTACAATGGCCATCGAACATTCAAATACCACTTTTTGCCTTGGCTGTGATATATCAAACGGCTTTTGATATAGCAAAAGCTTTGAAAAATTGCTCTTGGCTACATATGCGCTTTGATTTGGCTGCACTATTACCATAAAAATTGATTCAACGCTCAATTTTATTTTTCCCTATAGCCATCAAAATTTGTTCCAAGTAGAAAATCAGGATATGTGATATGCATTTCTATTAAATCTTTGATCGAGTCATGCATTTACTCTTCTTCATTTGCTTTTGTTCCCCCAGGAAAAGAAATCATTATAATTATATTAATTATTGAAAAGAGGCGGTGATTTTCCTCTAAGCTTACAAACCAAAATGACTTGTTGCAGGATATTTGCAGGATCTAGTATACAAGCTGAGTAAAGTGGGTCAAGCCATAGACAACAATGATCTGTCTACCGCTAGTTCAGTTCTTGGTAGAAGCACTGATACAGATTGGGTCCAAAAAGTCAATTCAGCCTTGACCAAGGTCTCGCTAATTTGTGATGCTATGTACACCAAATTGTCTGTGCATTACTTGTAATCAGTGGCATGAATGTTCATTTTTGTTTTGCTTTTGCATCTGAATGACCATCAATTCTGATAGTTCTCAAATTTTCATTGTGAGGATACCGTAGTTTTGTCTGGAGTGGGAAAACTTTCTCAAAGATTAGGTGTTGCGTGCGGCTTTTATACAATGGCTTATATGTAGTCTATGCTATTCTTCTTCTGAGTGTTTATGTGCCTCCTCTTAACAGCTGAGCTCTAGTCCTGAAGCAAAGACTGAGGTGGATACGTTCAATTCCTCGCTAGCTTCATTAATTTCTTCAGGTGGGCTACTCAATAACTAATAGTTTCTTAATTTGATTTCTTAAGCTTTTTCCATTTCTATGTTGGATAGAGCAGCTTCAAGGTATCATTTAGTGTATCAAAACCTAATATATTTCAGAGAAATCTTCAAGTAGGAGACGAAGTGTTAGAACTTAAGCCCAAGGACCTAGGCTTGAGTAACACTTAGTGGATGTGAGATCTTGACGTGAGATCCAGAGCTGACGTCCACCCTAGGCATAAGTACCCAACTTAGCGGGTGTAAGATCCCGATGGGGATCCAGAGGATGCCGACTTTCACTTTATTGACATTGACTTGACAGTAGCCCTTTCCCCCTATGGATGAGTGAAATCCCTTTCTCCCTTTGGGTGGAGGGCAGCTTCACTCACACTACACCTTAATTTAACCTATAGTTAACATTTTCTACATCGCAACTTTTAACGAAAACACTAATGTTAGAACTCAAGCCTAAGTGAGAACCCAACCTAAAAGACTAATATGATAAGTGGGAAAGCCCGTAGGCTTAAGTACTATATTTGGTGTATGTGAGATCTCAATGTAGGATCCTAACACGAAACTCTAATTCAGCTGAAAGCCATAATTTATTTTTAGTGCTTGTGCAGCTTAACAATGTCTTTTTTCCTTTTTTTCCAGTTACTAAAAATGATATCGAGTCCTCGAAAGATGCTTTTGTGGCATCAGCCAGCGCATTTGAAAAATGGACATCCTTGACTGGACTGGTTGGACAGCTTAAGGGACTTTGAAGGAAAGGAAGGGCAGATGAAAGTTTTATTCTTTTTCTTTTTTGTTTCTTTTCGCTGAGAGAACAACATGAAGCTTCATTTATTCTACACCAGGTGAATTTATTTGTATCTTCCATTAACTTACTACACGGTTTCCCCTAGTCCCTAAGATTTGAGATTGACAGGTTATCTCAATTGAATGAGTTTGGGTTGTAAATCATTGCTCAATGTTCTTGAGCCTCGGTTATAACTTTTCTCAATGAGCGTTGCAAATTTTGATGTAAAATATTCTTTACAATTTGAGTTACCTGCATGATTGCATTGATTCGGTATAAATTTATAATTACCACTCAATACAAAAATTCTGCAAATGTAAGAAACTTTCAAGTTTTCAGTAGTGTTCTATGGTACCGGACAACTCAAATGCTCAGTTTTCACTGACAGAAGCAGCTGAAATTGTGATTATGGCTGCACATCATACATGAGAGGCACAAAGATATCCCTTTCAATCGGACTGCATTCCATGTAAAGATGCTTCAAAGCTTTAATCATCTTATCGCCCCAATGAGAAGCCAATAACATGAATGCGTAAATCCAGCATCCATCTCCAAAATTGGCAGACTCAATTTTATACAGAATTTCTTGAATCTGAAACCTGTGGCAGTCAATTCCAGATAACCTGAAATGACCAAGTAAACCCAACATCCATCCAGAGACGGGGCACTGAGTAGTACTGAATTCATACATCTCTAACTTATTATTACATATCCATCCAGAGAAGGGGCACTGAGTAATACTGAATTCATACATCTCTAACTTATTATTACATAACTGCATAAAAACATCACATTAGCAGTATTTAACAACACAGTATTAGGGTCACTGCAACTACAAGTCTCTCCGGTAGAATGGAGGCTGACTACATTATACACCTACCTATGATTTTATAGATGGCACATCTTGTTGGATAACCAGATATCTATAATTAACAACAACAGAGGTACAGGTTTAAAGATTTCATCAGCTAAAAGAGTCAGAAAGAGGTGAATAAGAAGTCTGCATCAAGTTAATCCATTTAAGCAGTAACTGAAGGCTTGACTTTAGCACTGTCATGGCTGCCATTCTCAATCACTTCTTCCACCTTCTTGCTAATCTCACTGACACCAGATTTATTCAGTTCCTCATCATTGATATTCGCCGCATCTTTCTCCTTGAGCTCTCCTTCAGCTTCAGGAGAACTGCCATCAGTTTTCTGTTTTCCCTTTCCTTCTGCAGTCGCTAAATTTGCTTTGTCCTGTTCCCCAGATCTAAGCTCTTTCTGTGTCTCAACCTGAGGTTTACCAACCTTTTCTTGATCTTTTGCACTCTCCATGTCTATCTTATCCTCAGTTACTCCCAAACCATCATCTTGAATACCATTCTGAGCCCCTTGTAAGTTTCCAGGTTCTGCACCAGCATTTTTCTTGGATGCTTCTACAGCATCATTAGACATATCAACATCCTCTTCAGCTTTGGCTCTGTTAGGAGGAGCTTCATTTTTGGCATCCGGATCTTGTTCATCTTTATTCTCAGCTTGACTTTCCTTCACAACATCCTTTTCCTCTTCCACCTCAGCATTATCCTTCTCAGTCTTTTCAGCCTCTTTCATATGAACTTCATTAATTTCCTCATTTCTTTCAGGGGCATTTTCTATTTCTTTGTTATCCTTCTTTGAAGCTGATGATTTTTTACTACGTTTCCTTGGGGATTCACTTTCTGCTGTTGGTGATGCCTTGACTTTTTCACTAATTCTTGCTGATCTCCTTGGGGTCTCCCCGGTGCCCCAATCAAACTCTGAAGATGCTGGACCACCAGGATGTGCTTTCAGGTATTGTTCCAATCGTCTTTTGTTACTGATCTCTTCTCCTGTTGGGCTAATAAATACAATCTCACTCTTCCTTGGGGTCCCAACTTTCTTGGGCATGAACTGCAAATGGACATAAACGTTGAGGTTATACTGGCTCAATTGACTAGTGAAATAAGTGATAATGGAATCAATAAATATAAATTACTACAAAACTTTTAAACTCCTAAATCACAAATTAAGGTAATGCCATATATATATCAAAGTTAAGAAATATATGTGTGGCATAAACTTTATTCAATACAGTCAATATAAATTACACAAAACCAGCAACTGAGAAGTTCATAATGCCCATGCATAATAGTATTCTGATTTAGCTACCCAGTGATCCTAACACTGGTCCAATGCTCAAGCACTTGAACACTAATAGGAAAACTCTGACTCACCCACCTACAGCCATAGAATCATGTTACTTTTATTTTCATTTTATTTAATACAGTCCATTAGAGAACTAAGTACTTTAGAATTCAAACTTTTAAAATCATGATGTTCTAGGTAAGTGCTAAATTAATCGTCACATAATTTCAACTTCAAGAAAAACATATAAGATACAGTGGAGCTTTATTCTTTAACTAACCAAAATGTATCACCATCCATAAGATAACATGCCTACTTGAATTGTCATTCAACTAATAGCTCATATACTTCAATGAGACTAATATATTTAGTTTAAACTACCTGCCTAAGTTTGAGGTGTCATACACAAGATGAAGAATTAGATGATATACATATATGTTTTCTATTTCCCTCTTATAGTAGTGATGAGATACAATCAAATACATGACCTCCAACTAGTGGCATTAAAATTGACATTCGACCAAGACATAAGTCTTGCTTGGACAAAATAATATAACCTTGTAATAGAACACCAACTAACCAAGTAAAGTCTGAGAGGGGTACTGTTACGTGCGCATGTCTCTCATGTGAATTTGGGCATCAAGCACGTGGGCCTTTGTTTTCTCTTTTCAACAGTTTCCGCAGTCAATGGCTCCTTCCAGTTCGCAACCATGCAAACGTCTTCTAATTGTTATGAGTTCGGCCAGATATTCCAAGATATTAGGAAATAATGTTTAATTCTGTTCTGTTATTATTTTAGATAATCGCTAGTCAAATTTGTTTCCTTAGTTCTAGGAGTAGTTGTTGAAGTTTAGCAACTTTCTTGTCTTTCTCCGTTGCTATTCCTTTGGGATTTTTTCTGTATAAATTGGGTCGGCTCATTCAATAAAGATCATCAGATTTTAATCCAAACCTTTGAGCAATAGCTTGAACAAGGTCGTAGTCTCCTCCATCAGACTAAACAATTTTCTCATTCTTGTTAAATCTCATTTTGCCCACGGAAGGAGTATGTTCCAAGTACTGAGGGAATTAAACCTACTATTACAAGTATACATGAAAGGAAGAATAAAAATAACTGAATCAATTGCTGAGCTGGAGTTTGCTAGCAGAGAGGACCACGTGTCATCATCAAAGGAGAAGAGTTTGTTTGGGATGACTGAATATGGAAGCAAAAAAAAGAAGGGAGAGGCGGGGAGAAAAAGGAAGGGTTCAAAGTAGAATCAAATTGGGAGGTTTCTGGCACCCTTGAAGGGTTGGAGTTTACTTTCCTTTGTTATCTTTTTTTTTTAATTTTTGTCTCTCTGAATCGACTGTATTGTTTTCTCTTACGTTAAGTTGAATTGAAATAGTACTAAAAAGTTGAGTGAATTCATCCATTGTTGTCTTGCTTATATCCTAAATTCTGTTTAAATACTTGGTTTCCTATCAATTTGGTATTAGAGCTGATGTGGGTTATGGTGAATACCATAATGGAGGGAAGAGTTGAAGACTTGGAGTTAATGGTTCAAATTGAGTCAGTGTTAGCTATCAGGGATCTCTCGGATGGATCTAAAGAGGCTTTAATCTAATGGCATGATCTACCTTCCTTTGAAGCAACCTAATCCTATGATACAATTGATGCACAGTATCCTAAATTTCACCTTGGGGACAAGGCAAGTCTCCTAGGGGGTGTATTGATAGAACACTGAGTAACCAAGTGAATACTGAGAGGGGTACTGAGGGAATTAAACCTCCTATTGCACGTGTACGTGAAAAGGAAAAATAGAAATAACTGAATCAATTGCTGAGCTGGAGTTTGTTAGCAGAGAGGACCACATGTCATCATCAGGGGAGAAGAGTTTGTTCAGGATGACTATATATGGAAGGAATAAGAAGGGAATTGCAGGGAGAAAAAGGGAGGGTTGGAAGTAGAATCAAATTGGGAGCTTTTTGGCACCTTCGAAGGGCTAGAGTTTATTTTCCTTTGTTATCTTTTTTTTTTTTTAAATTTTTGTCTCTCTGAATCGACTGTACTGTTTTCTCTTATGTTAAGTTGAATTGAAATAGTACTAAAAAGTTGAGTGAATTCATCCATCATTGTCTCGCTTGTATCCTAAATTCTGTTTAAATCCTTGGTTTCCTATCACCTTGATAGCTTTATAATTCTACGCAATGAATAGGAAAGGAGACAATGTGAGCCAAGGCAATCAAGTAACATCTTTGTGCCGTCCTTGGGACACAAATTCTAGTCAAGTAACAAACTTAAAGATCAGCAAAACCATTCACGGCTCTGGATGCTATGCCAACAGCCAGTCCAAATCAAATGTTTGTCAAAAGACTTTATATGAAACTTTATTTCAATATACAATTCTGTATAAGAGGAAACTAAGAAACTGTTTTAGCCCTTTCTTTCACACTAAAACATCACACTGTGCCAATTTACTATTCTACTCTTTGAAATAGCTGGCGTGCCAAACAGAATCATTTCTCCACATGAATGCCTACACTCAAGTACACAGCAAAGCCTTCTCTAATAAAGCAGTAAAGTCCAAATTCTTTGCAAGTCAAGAAGTAAAAATACAGTGACCAGCAGCACACTGTTCACATCAACACAGTGACAAAGATGTACAGGAGAGAAAACAAGCTAAAAGCATCTCAACAGACAGTCAGTCATATACAATCGATAGAATAGCCCAGAGCTCAAAAGATTTTTTTTTTTTTTTTCCTTACCATTACAAAATCACAGGGTAATATAATTTTTTGACAGGATCATATAATTTAGTCTCCACAAATACGACAAAATTGGAAATTTCAAAATTAAAATAAGTTGTTTCATTATGGCATTCCCTATTAGACAAGCAAAGATCCCACTCCCAGAGAACTTTTCCAACCCTAAGTGCAGAATGGAAAAATAATTCATGGATTTTATCTCATGAAAGTTCAATGCCATAGAACTATTACACTGACAAAAGAAACCAATAATAAAGAACCATAGTGATTTCCCAAAGGCACAGTCGGTAGTCAGTAATATTTTACATCAAAACACCAAAGGAAGACAGTCGGCATAATTCACAAGTAGATTAGGGGCAATTCTACCTAAAGCAAACAAATACACCACTATTTCTCACAAATGTAAAAACAGAAAAGCAAACTCTAGCCACATAAACCTAAATAATCAACTTTCGATTTAAGAAATAACAATAAATTAACTCGTAATTCAGCATAAACATCATAACAACCCTGAAAACCCTAACTTAAAGTTCCTAACTATACCGTACCAAATTCCACCATGAAACCCCCATAAAATTTGACAAGTAGAAAAACCCCTAAAAAATTCACACCAAGTAACAGTAATCATACCAAAAAAGCCACATATAATCAACAAACAGTAAGTCCAAAAAAAACCATCAAAAGTAGACCCGAAAAAAAGAAAGCATATCAATAGAGAAAGAGAAGAGAGAATGAATGACCTTCTTCTTCCAACCAGAAGGAGCTGGAAGTTCAAAGCAAACTTCTTCATTTGCAGTCTCTGAGCTCGCCATTTCACCTACCATTTTCACAAACAATTATCACCAATTACACTATCATACATAAAATATTAACCAAAAAAACCCACCCAACCAACCAACAACAAAGTACACACTCACTCTTTCGGTGATATCTGCTTCTTCCGGTAATAATTTGACCCTTCTTTACCTTAAAATATATGTCTTTTACTTGAAATGCTGATGGTAGTTGTTCTTCAATAAAATATGACAAAAGCAAAGTGTAGCCCAACAGCCACGTTTCGTTCTTTCACTCTCTAAATTAAAAAATGGAGAGTTTTTCTTGGATAACTTGGTTGGGTATTTCAGATACGTGACGATGGGTGTTTTGAAGTGACACCTGTCTCTGCCCTCCGATTTGTATGTATTTATAATTTATCGCATAATATTTTTAATAACTTTGATTGTAGGACTGTTTTGTTGTTGGCATTATCTTTATTTAATTCAAAAAAATTATTGATTTTCTCCAAAATAATAATAATAATAGGATTTTATAAAACGTCCTAAAAATTACACATAAATAAATTAATCCTGACTATAATAGCCAATTCAAATGTTAGGTGGTGTTGGTTGTTTAAACACTTTTATTCAATATACAAATAAGACAGTTTAAATGGTTATATACCCAAAAAAGAAATAAATTGAAGAATTTCACTGATTAATAATATAAGATAAGATTGATCTTGATCCAATGTAAAGGAAGTACAAGTCAAAATATCTAATTGGGTTCATTGTTTTAACTTTTAGGAACTCCTGGCCTCTGTGGGATTAAAATAGTAAGTCAACCACTGTACACTTGTTATTCAATATTCACAATTTTCTTTTTATATAAATGAAATTATCACTCAATCTCAATGGGTCCACCACCTCCACCTCCACCTCCACCATATTGTTTAATTAAATGACAGTTGAACTTAAAATTCAATTATAGTCAAGATTGACAAAGACAAGAAGCCCCTTTAATACTAATAGGTGACTCTACTGTAGGTTCCTCAACCTCCCCTATTAATGTTTGATTATAATAATAATCTCATCTAATCATTTATTGACACCTCATTTTTATATATACTCATGGACCAAGCCCTGAAGCCCATTGATGGTGGGGGACCAAGCCCCGATCCTCCACATGTGTGGCCTCAAATTGATGTATTAATTGGAATATTCTTAGATAAACTTTGGCATCTAATCTATCTCAACAACACTTTACTTATTCCTTATATTTACAAAAAAAAAAACAAAAAAACATTAGGACAGGACATACCAGAAACAGAAGAATCCGGTACCAGAACTCTCTCACTCTTGATCATTATCTTCATTACCAGAACATGGCCTAGGAATTTCACAAACTTTTTTATAGGTCCTGCTATGGAAATGCAAGTATTGGGCCTCAGTACATAATCGATAATTATATCATTACAGTTAGCAATTGGCTGACTGAAACCCACCCAGATTGGGCTGACAAAACCCAATAGCATAGCCGCAAAGAAATTAACAGACTTCTTGGCTGAATTGGGTTTGGGCAATAGAGTTGAATTCCGTAAGAATAATGTCAAATTTATTACACTAGTTTTGCGTAATTATGTGCTTATTTCCACTTCTAATTCAAATCCCTAACCACCTTTGTAACTATGATCCAATATCGAATGTCGTAGTGGTAGTGGTAGTTTTAAGTTTTAACTATAAGCTAGAAGATCTAAGAACCTTAATTAGTCTCTCTTCTGGCTTCCTTAAAGAGCATGTAATTCATGCTAATATTATACATGGTTGTTCTTAATTTTACATTTCAATATATGAAATACAGTAACAGTATCATAGATCAAGATAACAGGAAATGCATGCTATAATTTTAGGCTTCTAAAAATATCTAACACTAGGAAAGGTTCGGTTAGCAAGATGCTACCAGTCTGAAGAAGTAGATGTGTCATCTGGCATCTATTTTATGTAGATATTATACACAAAAATGGCACCCAAAGTAGAGAGATTTAAGATATTTGATAAGTAAAGCTCCATGCATGCACCTTTCAAGTCGAAATCTATTTGAACCATGACCTACTTGCATGCACGCATGCTGCTGGACCCTTGAAACACTGCCCTAGCTAGTTCCACAGACAACAACTATTTATTTAATTGATTTTGTGCCTCCATCCATTTCTGACAAACGAAATACGTTATGATTAGGAACCAAAGCTCACATCACATATACATATCATCACTAAGAGATTAAATTTGATCGTACATGTTAGTTTCTGAGAGATCTGCAAATGTTAGCGACGTGTTTTCTGTNTGCTTGATTATAATAATAATCTCATCTAATCATTTATTGACACATCATTTTTATATATACTCATGGACCAAGCCCTGAAGCCCATTGATGGTGGGGGACCAAGCCCCGATCCTCCACATGTGTGGCCTCAAATTGATGTATTAATTGGAATATTCTTAGATAAACTTTGGCATCTAATCTATCTCAACAACACTTTACTTATTCCTTATATTTACAAAAAAAAAAACAAAAAAACATTAGGACAGGACATACCAGAAACAGAAGAATCCGGTACCAGAACTCTCTCACTCTTGATCATTATCTTCATTACCAGAACATGGCCTAGGAATTTCACAAACTTTTTTATAGGTCCTGCTATGGAAATGCAAGTATTGGGCCTCAGTACATAATCGATAATTATATCATTACAGTTAGCAATTGGCTGACTGAAAACCACCCAGATTGGGCTGACAAAACCCAATAGCATAGCCGCAAAGAAATTAACAGACTTCTTGGCTGAATTGGGTTTGGGCAATAGAGTTGAATTCCGTAAAAATAATGTCAAATTTATTACACTAGTTTTGCGTAATTATGTGCTTATTTCTACTTCTAATTCAAATCCCTAACCACCTTTGTCACTATGATCCAATATCGAATGTCGTAGTGGTAGTGGTAGTTTTAAGTTTTAACTATAAGCTAGAAGATCTAAGAACCTTAATTAGTCTCTCTTCTGGCTTCCTTAAAGAGCATGTAATTCATGCTAATATTATACACGGTTGTTCTTAATTTTACATTTCAATATATGAAATACAGTAACAGTATCATAGATCAAGATAACAGGAAATGCATGCTATAATTTTAGGCTTCTAAAAATATCTAACACTAGGAAAGGTTCGGTTAGCAAGATGCTACCAGTCTGAAGAAGTAGATGTGTCATCTGGCATCTATTTTATGTAGATATTATACACAAAAATGGCACCCAAAGTAGAGAGATTTAAGATATTTGATGAGTAAAGCTCCATGCATGCACCTTTCAAGTCGAAATCTATTTGAACCATGACCTACTTGCATGCACGCATGCTGCTGGACCCTTGAAACACTGCCCTAGCTAGTTCCACAGACAACAACTATTTATTTAATTGATTTTGTGCCTCCATCCATTTCTGACAAACGAAATACGTTATGATTAGGAACCAAAGCTCACATCACATATACATATCATCACTAAGAGATTAAATTTGATCGTACATATTAGTTTCTGAGAGATCTGCAAATGTTAGCGACGTGTTTTCTGTATTCCGAATTTATAATCTCCGTATATACATATAATTGAAAAGAAAATTAACCTATAGCGGAGCAGGTAGCTTGATATTTAATTGCAGGAACTCTATGCGACAATGTAAAAGTACTTGTTGGGCCACAAGAAATATATTTAGGAAATTTTTTAGGATCTACAAATTCTAAAAATGTATAGAAGAATCTAAAAAGGACAAGCAAACGCACATGGAACATGTACCAACTACCAACATGTTCACGGGCCTCGGAAAAATCATACCGCTTCACTTGCTACGGTTTTACAGTGGCTATAAAGCACAGATATATGTTCAATGCTCTTCTGATAAAGAAAGTGTTTGTCAACCTTCATACTCATTTCATAGAGACTAAAAGTTCTAGACACCGACCAAGCAAGCTTACCTATTATTATAGACTTCACCTTTTTCTCAGAAACTTGTAAAATGTGTTCCACAGTTCCCATAATTTAATTTAATTTCATTCGTAAAGAGAAGCAACTTTAATTTGCTTCTTGGTTTTAAATGAGGCCTCTGTTATCGAAAACGATTATCAAATTGAATGCAATATGATTTAGCAGGTGTGCAAGATATGTATAAAAGTCATACAAGGGAAAACAATCATTTATCCAGACACGGGTTTGTTTTTTTATTTTATTTCACATCCATCTGTCTTTGAGGGAGAGTGTCCAAAGCTGCATGGTGATCATCGATACATGGATTTTTACTTGGTTGTCTTGTCAAGAATTAAGAAGTTCATATGTATGTTCCCGAATTAGATATTTGATCATTATGTTCACATATTACTAGATCTTGTCGGAATTAAGAGGGCAAGAGAAATATTTTGAAGAATGAATTCAATTGTATTATATTGAATTATTTTGAATTGTGAATACATCATCTATTTATACAAAAGTTTAGTTATAAAATAAGGAAACAAAATAATGTATTATATTCGGTTAGAGAATTGATTGATTGAGTGATTTTTAGTGATCGACATAATCTTAGTAATTAGCCATAATCATGACATTCATATTTCAACAGATCTGTGAATGATAAAAAATTTCAAATTGATGATTTAATAAATTTACGTTAGCATTCTTATTTTTATTATACGTTTGAATCTTAGCTAGTATTAAAGAAGTAGGGTAAGTGAAGGAAAACCAATCGAGGAAATGCTGATCAAATTTCTGATTGAGTACCGTGTTGGTGATTACATTAAGAAAATGAGAAGTATTGTTGAGAGCTTGTCGGCCAATGGTCACATAATCACATATGATGAGTTGCTTCAACATTTATTAGATGATTTCGGTCTGGAATTTGATGCAATCATTGTTAATTTGACCTCCAAAATTGAGTGAAAATTTGACTCAGTCACTCTACAGGAAGCTCAATACCTATTACAAAAGTATGAGATGAGATTAGAGAAATTCAACTCCCCTAATTTTCACTAAGTTCAGCACATGTTGCCTCACTGAACACCTCCATTGATAAACCTTTTTCTGTCATCACAGGGACAGTATCATCTAGCTTCCCTATCTCACCGTCTCACAACAACTCATTTACCAACACCTTTACCACATATCTCACAGCTTCCCTTTTATACTCCTCCTGTTGGCTTCTCTAGTCCACCCCTTACTCATTACATATTCGATAAATGTATATGCAAACCTTGGGTGGGAAAAAGTCGTTTACTTTTTAAATGTATATGCAGGCCATAAATTAATTAAACTCCATGCGTAAAACTGTTAATTTTGTAATTGATCAAGGGAGTATCTTCAAATTCAAAAAGAAGTGCTTATTAGTTGTTTTAATCTCAGTTTATATAATATGGTGAATTACCTTTAACTTAGTGATGTAGACATGCATGCAAACCAACTAGACAATAAAACGCCATTCCTCCTCCTTTTAACAGTTATAATTCTATTGATTGGGTACTGGGTATCGAAGCTAAAGCAGAGCCTCTCCTACCACAAAGGAACAATCCAAATCAAGATATAGCTAGCCCACATGAAATTTGACCTTCAAAAACACACCACATGACTAGTAGGACTGTTTCTCTGTGTTTTAAACTTTTAACCTCATGCGCATTGCCATCTCGTAATAAGAGATGATCTGATTGAGATCAGTGTCTAGAAAGATGCAGAGAAAGTCAACGTAAGCTCAAGCTCACAATTCGATTGACATGAATGTATGGTAGCTTAAATGTTCAAACGTACACCATAGACTTCACTTTGATAGAGACAACTGCTCCCTTATAGGCCTCATAAAAAGATGAAATTATTAATTATTATGGCAGAGGAGAGAGACGAAGAAGACGATGGATTTATACATGTATCACTCACCGGCAAAAATTCCATTCCTTGTAATATTACAACATAATATATCCATCTGCTAATTAAACCTCGATCTATGTGGTAAATTACCATTAACGCCCCCAGATTTTCAAAACTAAAGCACCGTACAATAATTAATATATTAAACAACGGGGGAATATTTGTCTTTTTCATATTTGTTCCTATACCAACTCTTTTTTTCTTTGATTCACAGTTTGTTTCATCAAATATTTTTGTGATGAATTTGGAAAGGGTAATTTGTAATTGAATTAAATTTAACAATTAAGGGTGTGATTGTTAGTTTAAAAACATGTGGGATGTCAAATGTCGAGAATAGGTGTAGGGTGGGTGTAATGTCCTTATCCTTGCTCATTTAGGCCAATAAGAAATGAATAATATGAATGAACATGAGATGAAACTAAAAACCAGTATGACAGATCATTGCCATTAAATACCTGCTGTTCTCTTTATCTGCAGGTTTTAGTATTTACACAGGCATGAGATTAGATGTTTTACATGTAAAGTGAAAAATCTACACACCTCTCAAGATCATCTTCATTTATGTTTGCTACCTGCAATTGCATCTACGACTTCAAGAACCACATTTTTTTTTTTTTTTTAAAATTATTTTAAAGTATTAAGGGTGTGTTTGAGATTGTTCCAATTTTTTAACTTTAATCACTCCATTCTTAAACTTTATGATTAAAAGTGTTTGATGAACCAATTTTGGAAGTCAATCCACTTGATGCCAGTGGAATTACTAAGTGTATCTTGTGGCATTTGGCCACAAGACAAGAGGCAGCCTAATATATCTTCGCCTCTTGCGCTAAACGTCACAAAATATATCAACTTCTGCTAATCATTTTGCTGACAACGGAGCGCACCGTTGTCGACGGTGGCTATGATCAGGACCAAATATATTACTTATGTATATTAAATTAATCACAATCTAACTCACTTAATTTTCGTAAAGTTAAATAAAATTACTCTGATGATCTTTTAAATCAGCTACAAACATTATCGTTAAATTTCCATTGTTCATTTTTATTCTTTACCATCTTGCTTATTTCTAAAGATCATAAAACAAAAACACTTATGTTAAATTATAAGGATTAAATGAATTACATGTCTCTTTATTCCTTTCATTGTATATATTCCCATCTGGCTGGCCACTACAAATTGTCAAAAAACTAATCCTCAACCGAGAAGTTATTCTATAAGTAAAGTATTTCTGCAACTTTCTTATCATTAAAAAAATAAATGATAAATGAAAATCTTGAAGCTAGCCAATCACTTTGAAACAATAATGATTGAAAAATCTTTTTCCTTTTTGGTTTTTCGGTTTTATAGTTTTCAAAATCTATCATTGGTGCTGGAGAGGAGAGACATGAGGCTCCACTAGCCACTACTCAGACAGGGCACTAAGTTGGCTGATTCTTAATATATAGTTTTCTTTTATTTGAATTCCTCTTGAAAAGGAGTACTCAGTAATTATAAGAAAAAGAGCTTAATTAATTACAACAATCAAAAGATAAAATTCATTGTATAACTCATGGACAAAGATCAGATAATGTAGGGAAACTTATGCTTGTGACTGGAACTTGTATACCAAAGAAAATTAGATATTAACCATATATAATATATCATTTCTAATGAACACATACCATAACTAATCTACAACAATTTTGTCTAGTCCAACTATGGATTCTATCATCATTTAATTATTTATATACCCAATTGAATAATTAAGACTATATACTTGTGGAATATAGACACTCAAAATTAATGTATATATATAGTTTTATGTCTCGATTTAAACTGCGGATTACAACTATTAAAAGACAATTAAATCTGGAATTGAAAAGATTAATTAAGAAAATAATGGTTTCTTAATGTATTAATATAATTATTGTAATGGTTTGATGCCTCGGGAAGTCTACCTTAATTCTAATAGATAACTGGTGTTTCTGGTTGCAAAATACTAATTAAATAATATAAGATAGAAAATGTCCAAAAAATATATATATATAAAAATTAGCAAAGCCTGAGGACACTATTTATTGCAGCAGACATGGAAAGAGACGGAAGCTAAAGCAGCAAGCTGAGTCCGTTATCAAGTTGGGTAAGTCGACAAAGAAGAGATCCTAATAATATGGTGAATTACCTTTAACTAGTGATGTTAGACATGCATGCAAACCAACTAGACAATAAAACGCCATTCCTCCCCTTTTAACAGTTATATTCTATTGATTGGGTACTGGGTATCGAAGCTAAAGCAGAGCCTCTCCTTCCAAGAGGAACTATCCTCAAATTGAATGCAATATGATTTAGCAGGTGTGCAAGATATGTATAAAAGTCATACAAGGGAAAACAATCATTTATCCAGACACGGGTTTGTTTTTTTATTTTATTTCACATCCATCTGTCTTTGAGGGAGAGTGTCCAAAGCTGCATGGTGATCATCGATACATGGATTTTTACTTGGCTGTCTTGTCAAGAATTAAGAAGTTCATATGTATGTTCCCGAATTAGATATTTGATCATTATGTTCACATATTACTAGATCTTGTCGGAATTGAGAGGGCAAAAGAGGTATTTTGAAAAAAAATGTCCGAGAGATATCTTTATATGAATTCAATTATATTGTATTAAATTATTCTGAATTGTGAATACATCATCTACTTATACAAAAATTTAGTTATAAAATAAGGAAACAAAAAAATTTATTACACTCGGTCAGGGAATTGATTGATTGAGTAATTTTGGGTGATTGACGTAATCTTAGTGATTAGCCACAATTATCACATTCATATTTCAGAAGATTTGTGAAAATTTTCAAATTGATGATTGAATAAATTTACATTAGCATTCTTATTTTTATGATACGTTTGAATCTTAGCTAGAATTAAAGAAGTAGGGTAAGTGAAGGAAAACCGATCGAGGAAATGTGGATCAAATTTCTGATTGAATACCAATTTTATTATGTGTAAATGGGGCCTCTTAAATTAACATGAAAGGTACTACTGCAGTCTGCAGCTTATTAATTTGGTTCGAACCATGAATTCATAAAATAAAAAAGCTGTTTTGAAGATTTATATAGAGCGGTATGTTGCTAATGATCAAATTAATCATCCATCGTTGCACGTAGCCCACAAAATTAAACTGGGTGGGTGTAGCTGTAGGAATTAATGAATTTCCCATGCATGAACTTGCTGCTGCTGGTTTATATGCTGCCATTTTTATTACTAATAATAAAGGATTTTATTAGACGTTCTTCATTATAATTAATCAATCCTATATATATATTTGGTGCCTTGTTCACTTGTTCGTTAAGCAAATGGGCTAATGTTATGTGCATTCTTATATATCAGTCTTGCATATATAGCTTAATAGCCATTAATTAAAAGAGAGTACGTGAAACGGTGAAATCGGTAAACATGATATGGCAAAACAGGCTTGGCTGAGTCTGTTAGGCTGATATGAGACACTTAAGACTTTATTTTGGACTGCTTTGTCGTGTTATAAGGATGACCAATAATCTCTTATTTAATAATCAATGATGCAAAATATCTAATTTGATCTTTGTATTGTGAGTGGAATTTAAATGTAGAGTAAACAAGTTTTTCCCACACAAGGTTTGCCTTAATGACACTTTTCCACCAAAAAAGTTTCAAAATATAATTTTCCTATCCAAAGTTAATATTTCGTTACTACTCAAAGCTGATTCCGGCCAATTTTAATAGCGAAAATTCTTTCTATTACCACCAGTTAAACCTTCGATCCCCTCTCTACAAAACCCTTCTCACGCCGACACCTGATTTCTCGTCGATTGTCTTCAACCACAAAGCTAAGTTTCCTATTTTTTGCTGAATTCTAGTTGATTCCGACAGTAAATATTCAATCGGTTGTCACCATTCGATCGACCGGCTGCTACTCTAAGGACTCATCTTACCTTGGCTCTTAGAAACTTGCCGAACGTTGGCTGAGAAAGTGAAGTATATTTTGGGTATTAATCTTCTCTTTTTATATCAAGTTACTCATTAATGTCTCTAAGTGTAAATTTGCTACTGAGATTTGGTTTGCATTAGAACATGAATTCTTAACTGAATCTAAAGCTAGAGCTCTCCATTTGAAGAATTTGATTCAAAAATACACAAAAAGGAAACCTTAGTGTTGGTGATTACATTAAGAAAATGAGAAGTATTGCTGAGAGCTTGTCGGCCAGTTGTCATATAATCACAGATGATGAGTTGCTTCAACATTTATTAGATGGTTTAGGTCCGGAATTTGACGCTGTCGTTGTTAATTTGACCTCCACAATTGAGTCAAAATTTGACTCAATCACTCTACAAGAAGCTCAATACCTATTATAAAAATATGAGATGAGATTAGAGAAATTCTAACTCCCCTAATTTTCCATTAAGTTCAGCACATGTTGCCTCGCTGATGACTGAACACCTACACTAATAAACCTTTTTCTGTCACCACAGGGACAGTATCATCTAGCTTCCCTATCTCACCGTCTCACAACAACTCATTTACCAACACCTTTACCACATACCTCACAGCTTCCCTTTTATACTCCTCCTGTTGGCTTCTCTAATCCACACCTTGCTCATTACATATTCGATAAATGTATATGCAAACCTTGGGTGGGAAAAAGTCGTTTACTTTTTAAATGTATATGCAGGCCATAAATTAATTAAACTCCATGCGTAAAACTGTTAATTTTGTAATTGATCAAGGGAGTATCTTCAAATTCAAAAAGAAGTGCTTATTAGTTGTTTTAATCTCAGTTTATATAATATGGTGAATTACCTTTAACTTAGTGATGTAGACATGCATGCAAACCAACTAGACAATAAAACGCCATTCCTCCTCCTTTTAACAGTTATAATTCTATTGATTGGGTACTGGGTATCGAAGCTAAAGCAGAGCCTCTCCTACCACAAAGGAACAATCCAAATCAAGATATAGCTAGCCCACATGAAATTTGACCTTCAAAAACACACCACATGACTAGTAGGACTGTTTCTCTGTGTTTTAAACTTTTAACCTCATGCGCATTGCCATCTCGTAATAAGAGATGATCTGATTGAGATCAGTGTCTAGAAAGATGCAGAGAAAGTCAACGTAAGCTCAAGCTCACAATTCGATTGACATGAATGTATGGTAGCTTAAATGTTCAAACGTACACCATAGACTTCACTTTGATAGAGACAACTGCTCCCTTATAGGCCTCATAAAAAGATGAAATTATTAATTATTATGGCAGAGGAGAGAGACGAAGAAGACGATGGATTTATACATGTATCACTCACCGGCAAAAATTCCATTCCTTGTAATATTACAACATAATATATCCATCTGCTAATTAAACCTCGATCTATGTGGTAAATTACCATTAACGCCCCCAGATTTTCAAAACTAAAGCACCGTACAATAATTAATATATTAAACAACGGGGGAATATTTGTCTTTTTCATATTTGTTCCTATACCAACTCTTTTTTTCTTTGATTCACAGTTTGTTTCATCAAATATTTTTGTGATGAATTTGGAAAGGGTAATTTGTAATTGAATTAAATTTAACAATTAAGGGTGTGATTGTTAGTTTAAAAACATGTGGGATGTCAAATGTCGAGAATAGGTGTAGGGTGGGTGTAATGTCCTTATCCTTGCTCATTTAGGCCAATAAGAAATGAATAATATGAATGAACATGAGATGAAACTAAAAACCAGTATGACAGATCATTGCCATTAAATACCTGCTGTTCTCTTTATCTGCAGGTTTTAGTATTTACACAGGCATGAGATTAGATGTTTTACATGTAAAGTGAAAAATCTACACACCTCTCAAGATCATCTTCATTTATGTTTGCTACCTGCAATTGCATCTACGACTTCAAGAACCACATTTTTTTTTTTTTTTTAAAATTATTTTAAAGTATTAAGGGTGTGTTTGAGATTGTTCCAATTTTTTAACTTTAATCACTCCATTCTTAAACTTTATGATTAAAAGTGTTTGATGAACCAATTTTGGAAGTCAATCCACTTGATGCCAGTGGAATTACTAAGTGTATCTTGTGGCATTTGGCCACAAGACAAGAGGCAGCCTAATATATCTTCGCCTCTTGCGCTAAACGTCACAAAATATATCAACTTCTGCTAATCATTTTGCTGACAACGGAGCGCACCGTTGTCGACGGTGGCTATGATCAGGACCAAATATATTACTTATGTATATTAAATTAATCACAATCTAACTCACTTAATTTTCGTAAAGTTAAATAAAATTACTCTGATGATCTTTTAAATCAGCTACAAACATTATCGTTAAATTTCCATTGTTCATTTTTATTCTTTACCATCTTGCTTATTTCTAAAGATCATAAAACAAAAACACTTATGTTAAATTATAAGGATTAAATGAATTACATGTCTCTTTATTCCTTTCATTGTATATATTCCCATCTGGCTGGCCACTACAAATTGTCAAAAAACTAATCCTCAACCGAGAAGTTATTCTATAAGTAAAGTATTTCTGCAACTTTCTTATCATTAAAAAAATAAATGATAAATGAAAATCTTGAAGCTAGCCAATCACTTTGAAACAATAATGATTGAAAAATCTTTTTCCTTTTTGGTTTTTCGGTTTTATAGTTTTCAAAATCTATCATTGGTGCTGGAGAGGAGAGACATGAGGCTCCACTAGCCACTACTCAGACAGGGCACTAAGTTGGCTGATTCTTAATATATAGTTTTCTTTTATTTGAATTCCTCTTGAAAAGGAGTACTCAGTAATTATAAGAAAAAGAGCTTAATTAATTACAACAATCAAAAGATAAAATTCATTGTATAACTCATGGACAAAGATCAGATAATGTAGGGAAACTTATGCTTGTGACTGGAACTTGTATACCAAAGAAAATTAGATATTAACCATATATAATATATCATTTCTAATGAACACATACCATAACTAATCTACAACAATTTTGTCTAGTCCAACTATGGATTCTATCATCATTTAATTATTTATATACCCAATTGAATAATTAAGACTATATACTTGTGGAATATAGACACTCAAAATTAATGTATATATATAGTTTTATGTCTCGATTTAAACTGCGGATTACAACTATTAAAAGACAATTAAATCTGGAATTGAAAAGATTAATTAAGAAAATAATGGTTTCTTAATGTATTAATATAATTATTGTAATGGTTTGATGCCTCGGGAAGTCTACCTTAATTCTAATAGATAACTGGTGTTTCTGGTTGCAAAATACTAATTAAATAATATAAGATAGAAAATGTCCAAAAAATATATATATATAAAAATTAGCAAAGCCTGAGGACACTATTTATTGCAGCAGACATGGAAAGAGACGGAAGCTAAAGCAGCAAGCTGAGTCCGTTATCAAGTTGGGTAAGTCGACAAAGAAGAGATCCTAATAATAAAGAGACGGAAGCTAAAGCAGCAAGCTGAGTCCGTTATCAAGTTGGGTAAGTCGACAAAGAAGAGATCCTAATAATGTTATATTTCTCTTATCTTCTTTGATGTCCTTATCGTCCTCTTCCAAACTTTTAATTTATGCTATTAAATACAACTTTCTTATATATAATACTAACACACTTTTTTAATTTCTCTTGTGAAATTAAATCTTGAAAAGATCGATCCTTCCATGTATCTTAACAGTATTAATTAATTATTATAAGCACTTCAATACAAGAATACTAATGGATTCGCATGCCCATATATATATACTCTTGCCTCTTCCTATTCAAAACATAAACAGTTGAATATATGTATATAAAACACATCCCTCATATTTCTCATAGTATAGAGAAATTAATAAGTAAGAAGTGTCCCCTTCATTTCGCTCCTGATGAGATTCTTTTTTTTTTTTTTTCCGATTAAATGCTACTTTACCATTTTTAATTCTTAGAGCTCACATTATTATTGTAATAAATAGTGTTAGGGCCAAAAATCGTCTTGGGCTTGACGAGATTCAATAACAAAATAAACATGTCACGGCCCAGGCCTCAGCTCAATCCCGATTGGGCCTACGCATAAAATCACCTTGTGAACTACCCACTCTATGAGTTTGGCTATCCTACAAGTTAAGCTGAACTGAATTTCGGCTCATTAGCCTACAATAGTCTATAAATAGGAAATCAGAATCATATTCTATTTCCCCTTCTACGGAGATTCTAAATCTTCCTCAAACTATTAAACTTAATTTGATAAAGGCAAGAAATCATATTTCTTTCCTGATAGGGATTATCTCCCAAAATAAGACTCAGTGTCCTACTAAGATTCCAACCCCTTTGGTTCACTATATAAGCAGATGTCTGCCCTCTTATAAGGGATGGATCTCCCATAGTCAATATACACTACTCAAAACCATCTATTTGCGCCTAAGTTCTTGCTCCCAAGAACCTGACGCCTCCGCCGTAGTCCTAGCCTCTGACAAGACTCATGGTAATCCTTCTTCTCCTTAATTCTTATTAAATCATCTCTTTCAGCCTTGCTAACTGGAGCGTCGGAGTGCCTACGACAAACACCACCCCGGTGTTTTTTGTAAGCTTCACGCTTATCCTTCTATGTGTGTAGGTCTAGCGAATTATCAGTGGCCTCAACCTCATGGGATCAGACCCTATTTTCATGACAGTAGATTTTTTATATCTACAGTTTGGCGCCCACCGCGGGGCCCTGACAACCATCTTCCAACAACGACTTGAAACATGAGAAGACCTTCCACACTCGACTCACACCCTCATACGATCTTGCTGAGACTACTCACCACTCTGCTCAGCCTTGCTTATTAAGCTGGCTCAAACTAACTAATTAACGAAATACCAAGCATCTGACTAATCAAGTCACTCAACACCATCTCACTCGGCTCGACCTCCCTTACTGATACGAGTCGCACCAACCGTTTAGGGTGCCTCAAAAGATCCACCTTAGCTATGGCAAACATCAAGAACCCACCCAGCATCCTTCAAACCAAACTATTCACCACCCTAGCGTCTTCCACTTGGTAGGGCTGAAAAAAAAAAATCGGAAACCGAACCGAACCGAACCAAACCGGAAAACCGAACCAAAACCGGTCCGAAAAACCGGTTAACCAGTTTCGGTTTTAAAAAATGAATAAACCGGTTTTCCGGTTCGGTTAACGGTTTATATCATTTTTTAAACCGGTTTAACAAACTAGTTTTCTAATAAATTTAATATTATTTTAAATTTTAATCTTTAAAAATATTTTATTATCTAAAATCCTAAATACCCAAATCTAAATCTGAAATCCCTAACAAGAAGACGACGTATACCTCCTCTCAAACTCGCCGATCTTTGCCTCGTTGGCTCGTCGCTGCCCTCTCCAGTTCCACTCTCCATTGTCTCCAAGATTCCAAACTCTAGTCGCTGCTGCCTTCTCCATTCTCCAAAGGTGTAACATTTACATCTTCTTCTCAAACTCGTCTCTCCTCCTCTCGTCCTCTCCTCTCAAACTCGTCAACCGCCGCTGCCATCTCCAATCTCCACTCTCCAGGACTCCAGTCCCCAGCACATGTTCTTTTTTATTGAAGAAGGTAAGTTAGAATCTCCAGTTTAAATAGGGAAATAGTTGCAATTCTTTGTCATCTTTTTTTGTGATTCTCTCCCTTCCTTTCCGCCATTGAAAGGTACTACTTCTTCCTTCTCTTCATCATCTGCTTGTACTTCCTGCTGTTAAATTTTCAAATTATTTCTTTTTTTATTTATCTTACGATTTGTTGGAAATGATTTTAAATATTATTGATATATATATTTTTGCGTGTGTTGTATGCAAGCTAAGCTATGTAGCGGATTTTTGTAGAGAGAGAAGGTGAAGCTAAAGAAAATTTACTATGAAGATCTGGTGTGGATTAAATGCGTGTTTATTGCAGATTTGGTCGTTCATAAAGCTAAAAGGGATTCATTTCTATTTTCATTTAATAAGAAACATGTAGTAATTTTTATGGTACACGTCTGGTTATGCGAATCAATGATAGTTTGTGCTTTGTTGGGTAATTTAATCGTCTCTGCTGCATTCTTTGAGAACTTAAGAGCGGGTTTTAGGAGATTCGATTCTTTTTCTTTTTTATTTTTATTTTACTTTTGTTCCCGAAACATGAGTATGAAATGTTTTGAAAAGTTTCTGAGTGAAATTATTCTTTTTAAAACAATTATTTATGAATATCACAATAGGTTTCTGCATCGTCTTGGAGAGGCTGAAAGATTTTTAGAAGGATATTTTATTGATATGGAAGTTTCTATCTACAGTTATGGCAAGATTATTATAGTGGACACTCTGCTTTTGCCTCACAGTTGACTTTAATTATTAACTGCACGTTTATATTTCATTTTACCCTCATTAATATTCTTGTCGTTATAGCCTGGGAATCGTACTTTTCTTCCATAACTTTGAAATGAGCATATTTGGTGGAAAAAAGTACTTTTTGGTTTTGTTGAATGCATTTCATTTTCTTTTTTTTTTATGATCCGTAAGAGAAGCAGGACTCTTTCTGGGATGTCATCTTATGCTTTTTGAAATCCTTTATTGTATCAAAGTTTGAGTCCTTTAATGTGGATCTCTATTTTTTTATTGGTTTTCTTTTAATGGATTTACTTAAAGTAATGCTATTGCATCAAAGTTATATTCTGCACATCATGACCATGTCTTTGAAATTTTTAATTCTATTTTTTCGTGCTTGAAGTTTAGGTCTTTTATTTATATATTCCTGTTGCTGTTTCAATATTGTTCTCAGTTTAATTCTTTTCGAATTTTGCAGTATGTCATCGACTGGAGACAATACTCGTGCTTGTCAGACTTCAAGTGACATTCATCAATGAATCCGACACCTGCAAAGTGGCCACAAATCAAAACTACTTGCACGGCACCAGTGCACATCCAATCCAAAAACGTGGGACTTCTATTACTCAAAGGAGAACACTCGGAAATGTGGGATCACTTTACCAAGAATGATTTGAGAAAGGATGATGCCATGCATCATGTATTAACGTGGGAATGTTCTAGCTGTCAAGTAAGAGTGGTACAGTTGTCTGCGTAACCATTTAGTAGGTGTAAAAAGATCCCTTAAATAGGTGAATAAGAAGCAAAAGACATTAGTGTTTCAACAAGCACAACAGGCACGTGATCAGTCAAGTAACGCTCCCACATTCTTCACTTTGACTTGGAAATTGACCAGGATGGGCTTAACGGGCTTTAGCTAAATGGTCATTTTTGATGAGTTACCTTTAGGTTGTTGAGAGTGAGGGGTTTCGGGAGTTCATGAGTATGGCTCAGCCAAGGTTTCAAATTCCTAGCGAACAACGGTTGCTTCAGATTGTATTAAAATATATAATGATGAGTGCCAAAAGATGAGAAGAAGTTCTTTGATACGTTCACAAAGAGTTTCTCTCACCACGATACATGGACAAGTTGTCAGAACCTCAATTATATGTCTGACAGCTCATTTCATCGATGAAAAATGGGTTTTACAAAAAAGGATTATAAACTTCTGCCCCATTATCAGTCATAAAGGTTTAGAGTGTGCAAGGCGTGGAGAAGTGTTTGCTTGAGTGGGGTATTTCTAAAGTTTTCACAATCACTGTTGATAATGCAAGCTCTAATGATGGTTGGAATAAGTTATCTAAAGAATCGGTTGGGAAGTTGGAAGGGGAGTGTCTTGGATGGTGACTTCTCCACATGAGATGTTGTGCTCATATATGAGTTTAGTTGTAAAGAGGGATTAAAGATATAGAGGACTCCATATTCAGAATTCGTTCGGCAGTGAGGTACGTGAGATCTTCTCCGGCAAGGTTACAGAAATTTAAGGAGTGTGTGACAAAAGAAAAAATGAAAGTAAAGCTCATTTGGGTTCGATGTTGAAACAAGGTGGAATTCCACATACTGATGTGGAGACGGCTAGTAAAATTTCGAAAGCTTTTAAGTTGTTGGAAATAGAGGATAGTAAGTATTCAGATGAGTTTAGCAGTGGGGAAATGTTTTAAAGGTTTGCCTACATGCGATTGTTGGGAGTATGCACGAACTTATTGCCTTTTTGAAAGTCTTTTTGATACAACTCTAGTGTCTCTGGCTCACTTTATGTCACGAGTAATTCTTACATGCGGGGCATTTTGGCGTTGGATGAAGATTTCAAAATGGTGTAGAAGTGTAGATCCTGGGTTACGTGCTATGGCTCTAAGATAAAGGGGAAATATGATAAATATTGGTAAATATTAATAATATCAACCTCATGTTATCATTGCACAGGTACTAGATCCGAGACACAAGTTAGAATATGTGATTGGGTTATTAATGAGTCTTTGATACGGATCTTGTGAGAGGTTGAAAACAAAAGTGAAAGAAGTTTTGGTGGCTTTATTTGAGCAATATAGTTGTTTAAGGTGGTCCTTAGCTCAACCACGTGAGCAGACTCGAGTTGCAATGAGATGAGTTGATGATGAGATCTTGATACTGAGGAGTTTATAAGGTAATGTATAAGAGAAACTGCTGGACAAAAATTGTGAATGACAAAACAGAGTTGGACAAATATTTAGCGGACAATTGTGAAAATGACAACAAAGGTTTGATATCTTGCAATGGTGGAAGTTAAATTCAACAAAATGGAGCCTGTCTATGATAGCACAAGATGTATTGGCTATGCCTGTCTTACCGTTGGCATCTGAGGCGGCTTTCATTACGGGGGGTCGTGATTGGATCCATTTCGTAGCTCCTCACTCCAAGATGGTGGAGGCTCTTATTTGTAACAGGATTGGGTTCGGCTTCGCGTGTACCATTCATCATAGAGGAGAGCTTGGACGAAATATCAAAACTGACAAGGATTAAATTGTTCATTACTTATAATTTTTTGGTTATTTATTTGATTATTTTGTTTTGTTAAAATATTTTGCAAATATAACCTATCTATGTGCTTGTCAATATTGTAGAAATGCGCGTTCGGATTGGAAAGCACAAGTCATATGGATGATTGAATGATAATCCAATATATGAGGTATATTACTTTTGATTTATAAGGGTTTGTTAAGATTCTGTATCTTTCTTAATTATTTTATAAGCGGTTTGTTAAGTTGGTTGATCAATAAGTATTCAGTTGACATGTTTGATTTGTTGAGTAATTGACACGGTTTTGGGACTCATAAAATTGAATAATTTTCTGTTTTAAAGGTGTGACAGAGACAATAAGTATTCAGTTTGACATATTTGATTTGTTGAGTAATTGACACGGTTTTGGGACTCATAAAATTGAATAATTTTTCTGTTTTAAAGACTGTGATAGAGACAATAAGTATTCAGTTTGAATGTTTGATTGTGAGTATTGACACAGTTTTGGGACTCATAAAATGTCATTCATAAGCTTACGATTTTTAAAAAGTCATTACATGTTTTAGGCAAGCAGCACATTCCAAAACCCGTAGAAGATTAGTCTATTAGATGCATTAATGTAGAAAACAGATATACCTTACTGCTTCGTGAATAGATTTCAGTGTGATGGCTATATATGATTGATTGCTGATGAAATGATTTAAAGATTATCATTTATTATAATATATAAAAGCAGTGTCTATATTTAATAAAATGTATCAAATTAAAACCAATTAATTTACATGATTTTGACAGCCCTTTGATTATATTAAAGTGTACGTATGTAATGCCTGATTGACAGCCCTTTTGTGCAGTTCGGGCTGAGTTGAACTGATAGACAAATGGTGCCGTGAAATTGGTTCGCTCTGTTATAATTGTTACGTCTTTTAAATCATACTGCTGTTGCCTCATTATAAAAGTTTTGACTCTTGTATTGTTTGTACTTTCAGTATTGGTTTGCAATTTCTGTCGTAGATCATGCACATGCACTATGGAGGGAGGAAGAACAGATATGTCTGCTTCAGCCCAGAACTTCACCTTTCTGTCATGGAAAAATCTTGAAGCTGGTCTCTGAAATAGAGAGGCTTTGCCTGCAGCTTTGGGCTTGGGTAGACGATTAGGCAAATTTCTTGCATTAACTTCTTATTTAAGTATGCAGTATGTTTAGGATTATTATTTTATGTAAGTTATTCATCACACACAAGACACAGGAGAAACTAACATAATCCCTCCACATTTTGCACAGATTTTGAGCAATGTTGGGAATTGGAAGTTTGGCACCTGTAATGTATTACCTTCAATCTGATAACTACTTCATTTACAGATTAGGTGTAAAAGAAAAAAAAAAAATACATCAATAGCTAGACCTGTAAATTAATAGACATTTTTTTTTTTAATCAAAACAATAAGGATATGGGATGATAGTAAAAGAAAATTACAAAACCCAATTATTGGAATATGTGTTAAAAGTTATTTTTGAAATGTATTAAAATTGATATTACAAAAGGAAATTTTTTTTATCATAACATATAAAAAAAAGACAAAAAAAAATTTATTAATAAAACCGGTTTGCAAACCGGTTAACCGGATTGCAAACCAAAAATTTGGTTCGGTTTGCAAACCGGTTAATGCAAAAAAGGGGACCGGTTTCGGTTTGCCATACGGTTTGAACCGAAAAACCGGTTTGGTTACAAAATGTATGTATCCGGTTCGGTTAACCGGATTTTTGCAGCCTTACCACTTGGTTTAGTCATGTCGAGTAAGGACGAGCCAGCTAGGGAAGAGCCGAGTAGGGACTCTAATTATCCCCGCTAGTACCCTACTCCAAAAGCCGAAAAACCCACAAGTCCCTTTTATAAAACACCACCTTCGGGAAACCCAGGTTTCACCCTTCAAAACCCCCAAACATAAGAATAACCTTAATCTTCATTCCAAAAACACCTTACAAATTGAGTCTCCACAACTCGTCTCTAGCGGCCCCATAAGGAGTACTCAAAAGCTCACCTGCCCTACAATCCTTTCCACTCCACCCCACTTGGATGCCCTGGCAATGTGAAGTCTAAATCGCAATGCTAGAGAGCGTTAGGAGTTACCATCATATCTAGGGGTGTTCGGTTTCGGGTACCCTACACTTTTGGAAGGAACCGGAACCGACGGTTCCTTGAATTTTGGAACAGGAACCGGAACCGAAGGTTCCTTGAATTTTGGAACCGGAACCAGAACCGACAGTTCCGGTTCCTAGATACCCAGAACTAGAACTTGTAACAAGGGTTCCGGTTCTGGGTACCCTGTAAAATTCATTATCCCCCCCCCCCCCCAAAAAAAAGTTTTTAAAATGACAAAAAAAACTCTTAAAAGCTTACAAATACCCCCCACTTGGCACTTATTAACAAAATTAAAATTATAAATTTCAAATTTCAAACTCCAAAATTAAAATAATCCATTGAAAATCACAAATTCAAAATTAAAATATTACAATAATCCGTTGAAAATCACGAATTCAAAATTATAAACTCCAAAATTAAAACGATGAAATTACATAACATATAAAATTAGTAACATAACAATTAACAACATCCAAATATGAAAAACTAAAAATATCTCATGCTCCATGCTCTAAATTGCTCGCCTCATGTGTATTAATTTCTACAAAACAAATACAAGAAAATTAATTAGTAAGTTCAAAATATTGAACAAAATTATTTGGGAATAAATTAACTAAATATGAATATAAAATATTGATATTATTTTGTTACCTGAGTCATAACTTTTTGCATCCATCAAGTAATCATCAAGGGAACTTCAAAATAAGGTAGTAATTAAACTAACTCTTCCCAAAATTAAATCTTAACTCTTCCATGGTCTTACAACAAAAAGAACAAAGCTGGAGCAAATGTAAAACAGGTTGGTGTTGATAATTCCTTCCGCTCTCGCAATACATATGTTACAAGAGCTACAGTTCCTCCACCCAATGAGTGTCCAATAATCTATTAATATCCACAAAAGTTAACTCCAATATTATTCACTGGCAATCAAATCACATCAAATGTGAAAATAATTTTGAAGCATGATTATATTTTTGTACAAAATACACCAACTGCAATAGAATAATAGAGATATTGGGGTTTTGCGCACACATAGAGAGAGATGCTAAGAAATCAACAACCACTTTTCACGAATCATTGAGGGAATTTCTATGTAAAATGTGTGCAACTGAAACTACTTAGAATTCAGATTAAAGTAGAAATGAAGTTACTCTAGATCTGTAGATCAAGTTAAAATTCAAAAATAAAATTAAAAGAAAGAAATGGAAATTACCTTAAGAAATAGGAGTGCTTTAGTGTCTTCTTCTAGATTCCAAGGATCACGTTTCACAAAACCAAGCAAATTAAAGGAAAAAAAAGCTGAAGTTTTTGCCTTAATCTGAAGTGAGTGGACAGAGAGCAAGAGCAGACGAAGATCGTGAGAAGGGAAGAAAGAAAATGAATTTTTTTGCAAAGAAAAAAAAGCTGAAGTTTTTACCTTAATCTGAAGTGAGTGGACAGAGAGCAGCAAGAGCAGATGAAGATCATGAGAAGGGAAGAAAGAAAATGATTTTTTTTGCCCTAATTTGAAGTTTTTATATGTGATAGGTAAATTACAATTACCCCCCCACTCTTTAATAACATTTCATTTCAGTCTAGTCCTTGGTTCCGGTTTCGGTTCTTGATTGTAGGAACCGGAACCAGAATCGTACAGTGTCGATTCTAGATTTTTGGAGCCAGAACCTACCCGTTGATGATTAGTCCTGGGTAGGAACCAGAACCAAACATCGGGTACCCAACGGTTCCAGTTCCGGTTCCGAACGGTTCTTATGAACACCTCTAATCATATCACTCGCAGCAAGTCGGCATGGATCAGCTCGGCCACTCATTTTAGAAACGTGCTTAACGTATAAGATGGTAGAAGATAAAAAAGAAACGACCCACTCCCTAACATAACAATAAACCAGTAAGCCTAAACACAAGCATTCAACGCTAGAGCTCAAAAACTACTAGCAACTCCGAGGGGCAACCAAAAATCTGAAGAAAAACAAAAGGCTAGAAACTGCTAAAAGCAAGTTGTTGCAACAGGTAAGACAACAACCCAACAACTGAAAACCCAACAGTATCACATGAAAAGGAGAGGGAAACAGGCTAACGAGTTGCTGCCAACAGCTAGGAGATGCAGTACGCACCACAATAGGAAAGCAGCGGTTCTTGAACCTTTGCAGCACCACTTCCTTTAAGAATCAGTATCTTCGATCTTCACAAAGATGAAACAAGGAAAACAGCAGATTCAAAAGGCAGTGGCTTTAGCAACACTAGATTTGATTGTCAAAAGCCAAAGTGAAGGCTCACCCCACTCGGCTATACACTCCCATGTAGTTCCACCAATTGTCTCTAAACAACTCATTCACTCTATACGACTCGGACCTTCAAGATACACTTGGGGATATTCGGCTTTGTGCACAAGTGGAGATACCTCTTTCACCTAACTGAATAGAATATCAAAGAACCATCAACTAAGCACAATGGACAACATCAACAAACACCAAAACGACTCGGCAAAATGCACACAACGGACAACTCAAGGTCACCACCCAGAGGATGAACTCATATTCCCACTCGGTGCACCTTCTCCACTCGACATGATGAACCAAGCTAAGTTGGCCTCGAGCTCTCTCTTTCTAACAAGCATGGCACAACGCCGCAGTCATAACTAGACTTACCCAGCTCCAGTTGACTACATTTTACTTACTCAGCCTAGCTTAGTCTTCATTTGGTCTTTATATTACACATGCATGCCATTACATCTCCCGTTGGCTTATTCAATTTGTTGTTGACCCATGCATGCTGTGCATAACACCATGTGATCCTTGATTTTTTTTTTTTTTTTTTTAATCTTTTCTCTCTAATTAGTTTCTCCATTCAGTTTAGTACACATGAGGATTATCTGAAGCTAGATGATAATGATTATTCTTAAGGGGCTGTATCTACTCCTTTGAGGAAAAAGAAGGATAAACTAGATATCCATGTGGGTAAGAATAAGTTCGCTGCTGTCGAGGTGATTAAAATTGCTGAAAAGAGTGATCTATTTATCTTCTTAACTACACCTTCCTCTAGCATTACTGGACTGACAGCTGTGGTAGCAACTTCATCATCTCTACCTGCTTCTCTACCTCCACGCTACCATCCTCCTCACTCCTCCACCAACTTTCAGAGCTAATCCAAAGAAAACAAAAATCCACTTAGCTTGGCTATCAACACCATCAGAAACCCCACTCAGCATTAACAACCGAGTGAGAGTATTTGCGGATATAATGTGGCAGCAGCCACCACTCACCCAGTCACTCTTCCAGTCGTCCACTCGATCAATGTACTAAAAAAGTAGTCTCAATTCGAAACAACTCCTTCTCATCCAGCTTCTGCATGTATTCAATTTACGATAGCATTCACCTCACCAGGTGAACAAATCCATATTCCTTACTTGGTGTAGCCTGGACTCCCGAGAGTAACATCAAATAGACATTTATCATCTCATGTAGCTTGCTCATTCCCATTTGGCCCTTCACCTTTTAACTCACGCTGCATTTGGTTTATTCATTTATTTATTTTCTTCATTTAGCTTATTACTTGAACACATGCATCCCATGCATTTTTCTTCTCTATTTGGCTTCTCCTCCCAACTCAATAAAAGTACTATTCAGCGAAAAATTATGTTCAACTATTCTACTATAATCAACGCCCATCGACTCAGCACGTGACGGTAAGAAGATTCCAACTATACAGTCGGTCACACCAATTAGCTCCATCTAACCGAGGTTGAGATTTTCCACATCAAAGTCGGTCACGTCGACTCAGCTCAAATAGAAGAAATTTGTTCAACTACACAATCGATCACTTCGACTTGGGCACATTGCCCTGGAATTTCAACTGCACAGCCAGTGATATCGACTTAGACACATTGCCTTTGAATTTTCAACTACAAGTCGTTCACGCCGACTCGACCACAAGCTCTACTTAGCATACACTGTTAATCATCAACATGAGCCAAGCTGAGTGGGAGGTGCATATCACCATCTTTAAGTGATTTGGTAGAGGGCTAAGGTTCGCACATTCTTACACCTACGGAAGGAACAACATACTCTCCAAGATACTCAGTACTCCCAACTCAGGTTGGTTGAGCAAACTCCTCCCAACCCAGGTTGGCCGAGCGAGTCTTCCAATTTTTCCCAACTCAGGTTAGTCGAGCCAACTCTTCCCAACTTAGGTTGGTCGAGCAAACTTCTCCCAACTTAGGTTAGTCGAGCATTCACCTCGAAACTCAGGTTGGTCGACATTTATCTCCCAACTCAGTTTGGTCGAGCAAACTTCTCCCAACTCGGGTTGGTCGTGCAAACTTCTCCCAACTCAGGTTAGTCGAGCAAACTTCTCCCAACTCAGGTTGGTCGAGCAGTCACCTCCCAACTCAGGTTGGTCAACATTTATCTCCCAACTTAGGTTGGTCGAGCATTCACCTCTCAACTTTGGTTGGTCGAACAAATACCTCCCAACTCAGGTTGGTTGAGCAAACTCCTCCCATATCAATTTGGTTGAACAAATACCTCCCAACTCAGGTTGATCGAACAAACTCCTCCTAGCTCAGGTTGGTCGAGTGAACTTTCTCCAAACAATGGTATATCCGACCTAACGAGCTACTAGCACTAATTCGCTCAGTATGCACTCATTCGATTAAATCTAACTCTCTAAGCTAAATACTCTTTAACTTAGAGAGTGGAGGCTAACTGTTAGGGCCAAAAATCGTCTTGGGCCTAACGAGGCCCAATAACGAAATAAACATATCACGGCCCAAGGCCTCAGCCCAATCCTGATTGGGCCTATGCTTAAAATCATTTTGTAAACTAACCACTTTATGAGTTTGACTATCCTACAAGTTAAGTTGAACTGAATTTCGACCCATTAGCCTATAGTAGTCCATAAATAGGAAATCAGAATCATATTCTATTTCCCCTTCTACGGAGATTCTAAATCTTTCTCAAACTATTAAACTTAATCTGATAAAGGCAAGAAATCATATTTCTTTCCTGATAGGGATTATCTCTCAAAATAAGACTCAGTGTCCTACTAAGATGCCAACCCCTTGGGTTCACTATATAAACAGAGGTATGCCTCTCATAAGGGATGGATCTCCCATAGTCAATCTACACTACTCAAAACCATCTATTTGCTCCTAAGTTCTTGCTCCCAAGAACCCGATACCTCCGCCGTAGTCCTAGCCTCCGACAAGACTCATGGTAATCATTCTTCTCTTTAATTCTTATTAAATTATCTCTTTCAGCCTTGCTGACTGGAGCGTCGGAGTGCCTACACAAACATCACCCCGGTGTTTTCTGTAAGCTTCATGCTTGTCCTTTCATGTGTGCAGATCTAGCGGATTGTCAGTGGCCTCAATCTCACGGGATCAGACCCTATTTTTATGATGGTCGATTTTTTGCATCTACAAATAGATATGGGAAATTAATTATAGAATAATCTGTCAGCATGTAAAATGTCAATTTTATAATAGCTACTATATCCTTATTAATTTAACAGAAAAAAAAAGACTTCACGATACACTTGGGGATATTCGGCTTCATGCGTAAGTGGAGATACCTCTTTCAACCCAAATGAATAGAATATCAAAGAACCATTAACATAAGCGCAATGGACAACATCAACAAACACCAAAGCGACTCGGCAAAACGCACACAACGGCAACTCAAGGTCACCACCCAGAGGATGAACTCATATTCCCACTCGGTGCACTTCTCACTTGGCATGATGAACCAAGCTAAGTTGGCGAGCTTCTCTTTCTAACATGCATGGCATAACGCGCAGTCTAACTAGACTTACCCAGCTCCAGTTGACCCATTTTACTTACTTAGCCTAGCTTAGTCTTCATTTGGTCTTTATATATACATGCACACCATTACATCTCCTATGACTTACAATTTGTTGTTGACCCATACATGCCATGCTTAACACCATGTATCCTTGATCCTTGATTTTATTTATTTTTATATTTTCCTCCATTTAGTTTCTCTGTTCAGTTTAGTGCACATGAGGATTATCTAGAGCTAGATGATAATGATTATTTTTAAGGGGCTGCATCTAATCCTTTGAGGAAAAAGAAGGATAACTGGATATCCCTGTGGGTAAGAATAAGTTCGTTGCTGTCGAGGTGATAAAATTGCTGAAAAGAGTTCTCTATTATTACTAACTAACACTTCTCTGGTGATAAAGAGACGGAAGCTAAAGCAGCAAGCTGAGTCCGTTATCAAGTTGGGTAAGTCGACAAAGAAGAGATCCTAATAATGTTATATTTCTCTTATCTTCTTTGATGTCCTTATCGTCCTCTTCCAAACTTTTAATTTATGCTATTAAATACAACTTTCTTATATATAATACTAACACACTTTTTTAATTTCTCTTGTGAAATTAAATCTTGAAAAGATCGATCCTTCCATGTATCTTAACAGTATTAATTAATTATTATAAGCACTTCAATACAAGAATACTAATGGATTCGCATGCCCATATATATATGCTCTTGCCTCTTCCTATTCAAAACATAAACAGTTGAATATATGCATATAAAACACATCCCTCATATCTCTCATAGTATAGAGAAATTA
Organism: Pistacia vera; assembly: GCF_008641045.1. Classification (NCBI taxonomy): domain Eukaryota; kingdom Viridiplantae; phylum Streptophyta; class Magnoliopsida; order Sapindales; family Anacardiaceae; genus Pistacia; species Pistacia vera. The sequence goes on along the minus strand of NW_022196023.1, from coordinate 162,076 downwards.
ATAAGTAAGAAATGTCCCCTTCATTTCGCTCCTGATGAGATTTTTTTTTTTTTTTCAATTAAATGCTACTTTACCATTTTTAATTCCTAGAGCTCACGTTAATTTTGTAATAAATAGTGTTAGGGTTAAAAATCGTATTGGGTCTAACAAGACCCAATAACAAAAAAAATATGTCACGGCCCAAGGCCTTAGTCCAATCCCGATTGGGCCTATGCTTAAAATCACCTTGTGAACTACCCACTCTATAAGTTTGACTATCCTACAAATTAAGCTGAACCGAGTTCCGGCCCATTAGCCTACAATAGTCCATAAATAGGAAATCAGAATCATATTCTATTTCCCCTTCTACGAAGATTCTGAATCTTCCTCAAACTATTAAACTTAATTTGATAAAGGCAAAAAATCATATTTCTTTCCTGATAGAGATTATCTCCCAAAATATGACTTACTATCTTACTAAGATTCTAACCCCTTGGGTTCACTATATAAACAAAGGTCTGCCCTCTTATAAGGGATGGATCTCCCATAGTCAATCTACACTACTCAAAACCATCTATTTGCTCATAAGTTCTTGCTCCCAAGAACTTGACGCCTTCGCCGTAGTCCTAGCCTCCGACAAGACTCCTGGTAATCCTTCTTTTCCTTAATTCTTATTAAATCATCTCTTTCAACCTTGCTGACTACAGCGTTGGACTGCCTACGGTAAATATCACCCCGGTGTTTTCCGTAAGCTTCACGCTTGTCCTTTTATGTGTGCAGGTCTAGCGGATTATTAGTGGCCTCAACCTCACGGGATAAGACCCTATTTTCATGACGGTAGATTTTTTGCATCTACAATTTGGTGGCCACTGTGGGGCCATGACAACCATCTTCCAACAACAACTTGAAACATGAGAAGACCCTCCACACTCGACTCACACCCTCGACTCACACCCTCATACGGTATTGCTGAGACTACTCACCATTTTGCTCAGTCTTGTTTATCGAGCTGGGTCAAACTAACTAATTAACGAAATACCAAGCATTTGACTAATTTAGTCACTTAACATCATCTCACTCGGCTCGACCTCCCTTATTGATACGAGTCGCACCAACCGTTTAAGGTGCCTCAAAAGATCCACCTTAGTTATGGCAAACATCAAGAACCCACTTAGCCTCCTTCAAACCAAACTGTTCACCACCCTAGCGTCTTCCACTTGGTTCAGTCATGTCGAGTAAGGATGATTCGAGTAAGGACTCTAATTATCCCAACTAGTACCCTACTCCAAAAGCCGAAAAACCCACAAGTCCCTTATATAAAACACCACCTTCGAGAAACCCAGGTTTCACCCTTCAAAACCTCCAAACATAAGAATAACCTTAATCTCCATTCCAAAAACTCCTTAAGAATTGAGTCTCCACAACTTGTCTCTAGCGGCCCCATAACGAGTACTCAAAAGCTTACCTGCCCCGAAATCCTTTCCATTCCACCCCACTTGGATGCCTTGGCAATGTGAAGTCTAAATCGCAATGCTAGAGAACCTTAGGAGTTACTGTCATATCACTCGCAGCAAGTCGGCATAGATCAACTCGATCACTCATTTCAGAAACGTGCTCAACGTATAAGATGGTAGAACATAAAAAAGAAACGGCCCACTCCCTAATAGTACAACAAACCAGTAAGCCTAAACACAAGCATTCAACGGAGCCAGAGCTTAAAAACTGCTAGCAACTCTGAGGGAAACCAAAAATCTGAAGAAAAACAAAAGGCTAGAAATTGCTAAAAGCAAGTTATTGCAACAGGCAAGACAACAACCCAGCAACTGAAAACCCAACAGTATCACACAAAAAGGAGAGGGAAACAGGCCGACGAATGCAATACGCACCACAACAGGAAGGTACCGGTTCCTGAACCTTTACAGCACCACTTCCTTTAAGAATCAATATCTTCAATCTTCACAAAGACGAAACAAGGAAAACAGCAAATTCAAAAGGCAGTGGCTCTATCAACACTTGATTTGATTGTCAAAAGGCAAAGTGAAGGCTTACCCAACTCGGCCATACACTCCTACACAGTTCCACCGATTGTCTCTAAACAACTCATTCACTTCATACGACTCCGACCTTCAAGATACACTTGGGGATATTCGGCTTCATGCGTAAGTGGAGATACCTCTTTCAACCCAACTGAATAGAATATCAAAGAACCATTAACATAAGCGCAATGGACAACATCAACAAACACCAAAGCGACTCGGCAAAACGCACACAACGGACAACTCAAGGTCACCACCCAGAGGATGAACTCATATTCCCACTCGGTGCACCTTCTCCACTTGGCATGATGAACCAAGCTAAGTTGGCCCCGAGCTCTCTCTTTCTAACATGCATGGCATAACGCCGCAGTCATAACTAGACTTACCCAGCTCCAGTTGACTCCATTTTACTTACTTAGCCTAGCTTAGTCTTCATTTGGTCTTTATATTATACATGCACACCATTACATCTCCTATTGACTTATTCAATTTGTTGTTGACCCATACATGCCATGCTTAACACCATGTGATCCTTGATCCTTGATTTTTTATTTTTATTTTTTATCTTTTCTCTCCATTTAGTTTCTCTGTTCAGTTTAGTGCACATGAGGATTATCTAGAGCTAGATGATAATGATTATTTTTAAGGGGCTGCATCTACTCCTTTGAGGAAAAAGAAGGATAAACTGGATATCCCTGTGGGTAAGAATAAGTTCGTTGCTGTCGAGGTGATTAAAATTGCTGAAAAGAGTTCTCTATTTATATTCCTAACTACACCTTCCTCTGGTGTTACTGGATTGATAACTGTGGTAGCAACTCCATCATCTCTACATGCTTCTCCACCTCTATGCTACCATCCTCCTCACTCCTCTACCAACTTTCAGAGCCAATCCAAAGAAAACAAAAATCCACTCAGCTCAGTTATTAACACCATCAGAAACCCCACTCAACATTAACAATAGAGTGAGAGTATTTATGGATACAATGTGGCAGCAGCCACCACTCACCTGGTCACTCTTCCAGTCGTCCACTCGGTCAATGTACTAAAAAAGTAGTCTCAATTCGGCACAACTCCTTCTCATCCAGCTTCTGCATGCATTCAATTTACGATAGTGTCCACCTCACCAGGTGAACAAATCCATTTTCCTTACTTGGTGTAGCTTGGACTCCCGAGAGTAACATCAAATAAACATTTATAATGTCATGCAGTTTGCTCATTCCCATTTGGCCCTTCACCTTTTAACTCACGCTTCATTTGGTTTATTTATTTTCTTCATTTAGCTTATTATTTGAACACATGCATCCCATGCATTTTTCTTCTCTATTTGGCTTCTCCTCCCAACTCAATAAAAGTACTATTCAGCGAAAAATTATGTTAAACTATTCTACTACAATCAACGCCCATCGACTCAACACGTGACGGTAAGAAGATTCCAACTACACAGTCGGTCACACCAATTGGTTCCACCTAACTGAGGTTGAGATTTTCCACATCAAAGTCGGCCACGCCGACTTCGCTTAAATGGAAGAAATTTGTTCAACTACACAGTCGATCACGCCAACTTGGGCACATTGCCCTTGAATTTTCAACTACACAGTCAGTCACACTGACTTGGGCACATTGCCCTCGAATTCTCAACTACAAGTCGGTCATGCCGACTTGACCAAAAGCTCCATTTGGCATACATCGTCAACATGAGCCGAGCCGAGTGGGAGGTACATATCACCATCTCTAAGTGATTCGGTAGAGGGCTATGGTTCGCACATTCTTACACCTACGAAAGGAACAACATACTCTCCAAGATACTCAGTACTCCCAACTGAGGTTGGTCGAGCAAACTCCTCCTAACCTAGGTTGGCCGAGCGAGTCTTCCCATTTCTCCCAACTCAGGTTGGTCGAGCATTCACCTCCCAACTTAGGTTAGTCTAGTAAACTTCTCCTAACTCAGGTTGGTCGAGCAAACTTCTCCCAACTTAGATTAGTCGAGCATTCACCTTCTAACTCAGGTTGGTCGAGCAAACTTCTCCCAACTCGGGTTGGTCGAACAAACTTCTCCCAACTCAGGTTGGTCGAGCATTCACCTCCCAACTCGGGTTGGTCGAGCAAACTTCTCCCAACTCAGGTTGGTCAAACATTCACCTCCCAACTTAGGTTGGTCAACATTTATCTCCTAACTCAGGTTGGTCAAGTAAACCTCTCCCCACTCAAGTTGGTCAAGCAAACTTCTCCCAACTAAGGTTGGTCAAGCATTCACCTCCTAACTCAGGTTGGTCGAACAAATACCTCCCAACTCAGGTTGGTCGAGCAAACTCCTCCCAACTCAAGTTGGTCGAACAAATACCTCCTAACTCAGGTTGGTCAAACAAACTCCTCCCAACTCAGGTTGGTCGAGTGAACTTTCTCCAAACAACGGTCTATCCGACCTAACGAGCTGCTAGCACTAATCCGCTCAGTCTGCACTCATTTGATTAAATATACTCTCTAAGCTAAATACTCTTTAACTTAGAGAGTATGGAGCTAACTGTTAGGGCTAGAAATCGTCTTAGGCTTGACAAGGCTCAATAACGAAATAAACATGTCACAACCCAAAGCTCAGCCCAATTCCGATTGGGCCTACGGTTAAAATCACTGTGTGAACTACCCACTCTATGAGTTTGGCTATCCTACAAGTTAAGCTGAACTGAGTTCCGGCCCATTACCTACAATAGTCCATAAATAGGAAATCATAATCATATTCTATTTCCCCTTTTACGGAGATTCTGAATCTTCCTTAAACTATTAAATTTAATCTGATAAAGGCAAGAAATCATATTTCTTTCTTGATAGAGATTATCTCCCAAAATCGGACTCAGTGTCTTACTAAGATTCCAACCCCTTGGGTTCACTATATAAACAGAGGTCTGCCCTCTCATAAAGGATGGATCTCCCATAGTCAATCTACACTACTCAAAACCATCTATTTGCTACTAAGTTCTTGCTCCCAAGAACCTGACGCCTCTGCCGTAGTCTTAGCCTCTGACAAGACTTCTGGTAATCCTTATTCTCCTTAATTTTTATTAAATCATCTCTTTCAGCCTTGCTAACTGGAGCATCGGAGTGCCTACGGCAAACACCACCCCGGTGTTTTCCGTTAGCTTCACGATTGTCCTTCCATGTGTGCAGATCTAGCGGATTGTCAGTGGCCTCAACATCATGGGATCAGACCCTATTTTCATGACGGTAGATTTTTTGCATCTACAAATAGATATGGGAAATTAATTATAGAATAATATGTCAGCATGTAAAATGTCAATTTTATAATAGCTACTATATCCTTATTAATTTAACAGAAAAAAAAATCTATTTTTTGATTTATTAGAAAGATATTAATAATTTTTTATAATATTTTTAATATTAATATAAGCATGGAATATATGTCAAAGTTAACATGGTTTTGCTTCATCTTTTTTTTTTTTTTTTTTTTTTTTAAATTTAAAGATAACTTGTACATTTAGATAATAATATACCATGAAGACATTATTATACAACATAATATTTAGTTAATTGGTCATTATACACAATCACAACATTTAACAGTTAAATTAACCAAACCCCGGTATATTATTTTTTTAAGTCACAACAATAACATAAAAACTCTTCATTCAAATTGGTGTAATATTGTTATTTATAAGTTAATTCATTTTTCATCTTTACTCACCCTTCATATATATTATACCATATGAAATCTCAGTTACCTTTCTAACAATTAATTAATTGAGTGAATATATTACTTTATTTGGATTCATAACTTAACAAATTATAATTAAGCTATCATTTCCGGTTGTTTTCGAATTCAATAATCTAGCATGATTTGATTATAAGATTATTACATCAACCTCATTAATTAAAAACTTTCAATTAAAATCACCAAGTTCAAATGCATAGATGAAAAAGTAGTGAAATATATATGGACAAAAATAGAAAAATAAATAAATAAAAATTTCGCCCACTAAGTCCGCTGTGGGTGTAGCAGAGCAGAGAGGTGAGGAGAGAGCGGTCGCTCTCATTTCATCATAATAACAAAAAAACCTTCTGGACTCAGAGATTGGATATCCTATCGCTAATGCTTCCAAAACCCTAACTCTGTTATCTTCTCCCCATTGCCCTTTCCTCAACGCTACCTCTTTAATTCCCCTCGAATACCCGGTTTTCTATAATAAAAACTTGAATATGATATCATTCTTAATTTATTTATTTTTACCATTCCAGGTCCCAGCATTTGCTGCCTTCCGTGGGCACTAATAATCCCACTTTACCCTCCTTCTCTCTCACTCTAAACTCTTTGGATCCTATTCCTTTTTATTTATCTATTTATTTATTGTACTTCACTGAACATGTATTCCTATATATAAAGGAGTTTAATTAAGTATTGTGATACATACATAGCCCGGTAGAGAGAATAAAAGCTACCTTTTTATCTCCTGTTTGCGTTGGGGTGTGTTGTTTGTTTTCTCCTTCTTCCTTGGCTAGTTTCTTCTGCTCTCTTTCTTCTTCATCATCTTCATCTGCCTCGCTTAACGAGCTTCTTTATTTTAGTTAATTTGGTTGAAAGACATGTCGAGCTGCGTCGATGCTGGTCCTGAGCAACTCTGCTACATCCCTTGCAACTTTTGCAATATAGTTCTTGCGGTATCTGATCTGTCAACTGTATTCTTTCTTTAATGGGATCTGCTTTTCAGTTTTTATCAGCCTCCACTAACGTTTATTGTTTGTTTTCTTTTCTTTCTCCATGTACGCCTAACAAGAAACAACATTTTAGATCATGATAAAAGCTAGTCTTTGCTTCTGTGATCAGTTTCTCGTGCTATTTTACTTAAAAATTTATTGATTTTCTCTCTGAGGTTTCTTGATTTTGTTACAGTCAGGTCTCCATCGTTAAGACTTTCTTTTTCCTCCTTCTTTTGCAGTCAAAAAAAGAAAGTCATACCTGAAAGTCCCGAGGGATTATTTCTGTATTATAATATTGTTTTCATAAACTACAGAGTGTTTTAACGTTAAAACAAGCATTTGATGATAAGATGATGAGGACAACTCGATGACTCTTTGATTTACTTGTATATGGCATATCTTTCCCTCTCCAAGTACACAAAACTACTGTACATCACCACAACCGCAACCAGCTTCAACTTGGTGCTGTTTACCGCAGATTAACCCTCCATCTTTAACTGATTAGAAAAAATAAAATCAAACTTCTCGGTTTCGTTGTGCATGACTGAAAAATCACTGATTAGTTTCTGATCTGGGCTTTTTTGCCCCAGCCCCTAAATTTTAATGTTTTGACTTGAAAATTTGTTATTCTAAGTTAATTAATAATTATTGGATGCGCAGGTCAGTGTTCCTTGCAACAGCTTGTTTGACATCGTCACAGTCCGATGCGGACACTGCACCAATCTATGGTCCGTGAATATGGCTGCTGCGTTTCAGTCACTGTCATGGCAAGATGTTCAGGTGATATAGTTTATGGTAAAATATAATAATATAAATTAAATTCTCTATATATTCTATATCTGAGCTTACATTTAGGGCATTTATAGCCTCAGAAATCTAGGGTTTATTGGGTCTACTTCTTTTGAGGAAATCGAAACTTTCAAGACACAGATCGTGTATTTCAAAGCATTTCGCTCTGAAGTGGTTATGGTTCAGGGAAGCCTAGTAGCCGCCATAAGCGAAACCTGTTTTATTGCTTTTTGTAGAGCTGAGTTTTGCGGCCGCAGTTGTATAATGCGTCAGGACCTGTCCTAACCACCCATCAAGTTTCAGAATTTCTCTCTATTACTCACCCACTAGGGTTCCTTTACTTTCTTGAGCCGCTTTTTTAAGAATACTACCTTGATTTGATTGATTTGAATGTTAAGCTTCTAGGTTTAATGATTTCTTTTCAGGACATTTGTCTCTTCTTTGGAAATTAAACAAGGGTTCTTCTGAGATCTTAAAGCCCTTGTCTCTAAAACTATTTAACTGGGTTTTATATGCTTCTGCTTTTAATTCAGATGTTATAAATCTAACCGATTCAGTCACTTCAATGCCGGACTTTTTTCTTTTTTCTTTATCTTATAAAACATCATTTCAACTCTTTCGGGTAGGTCACTTCTCTCTCTCTCCTATTATTGTGAACACACGCAGATGAGCTAACATATATTATAAACCTCTCCAATTTTTTTTTTTTTGGCCCTGAATTGAGATAACAAATACTAAGGCTCTCAGTGAGAAAGCTTGTTCCTTTGTAGTAGAAACAATCGCAGTTTCCACGTCTTCCATTTCATTTTCCTTTCTTCAATTCTGGTTTGATAAAACCTTCAGTAGTTTACAAAATGATAATCACACATGCATCTTTTATTTGGTTGGTAAATATGTGTTATATTATTCAAATTTAAAACCATTTTATAGGCCCCAAACTACACGCCGGATTACAGAGTTGACTTGGGCTCCTCCTCCAAATGCAACAACATGATATCACTGCGACCACCAACTCATAATGTGCCTGATGAAAGGGTTGTGAATCGACGTGAGTCACCACATATTTTTGGATAATGTGTTTCCATACATCTTTTTTTTTTTTTCTCTCCATTTAAATATGTAAGTATATGGTTAAAGTTTATGTACGTATACGTATCATGTGCGGTTAATTTCATGTTTCAGCTCCCGAGAAGAGGCAGCGAGTACCTTCTGCATATAACCAGTTCATAAAGTAATGAAACTGTAATCAGCTTCGTTCTTGTTAAATTAATGTCTTCTGCGTGAAATCTTCAGCTTCGTTCTTGTTAAATTAATGTCCTCTGCGTGAAATCTTTATTATTGAATATAATTTCTGATGCAAAATTGTTAATGTAGAGAGGAGATTCAGAGGATCAAGGCAAATAATCCAGATATCAGCCACAGGGAAGCATTCAGTACCGCTGCAAAGAATGTAAGTGGTCCATATATATATATATATATACTTACATTGTTGAACTCAAAAATTTTGAAATCAAATTTATTGTTACTAGGAACTCTCATATTTACTTATGTTTTCTAGTGGGCACACTTCCCTCATATCCATTTTGGATTGATGCTGGAGACCAACAACAAGGCTAAGCTGGATGATGTAAGTACCTGATTACTTTGTTAATAAGAATTTATTTACTTTGACTTATCCATTTTGCCTCGTGTATGGTATGGCCACTGATAATAGAAAGCAACTACTCGAACCTCGAGTCATTAAAATTTTTAAAGCCTCGTTAAATGGGATAACTCAAATTTATGATATCGCTTGCTCTACTCTAAGTTGCTTAGAATTAAAGGCATTTCTATATCTTACATATTAATAGTAGTAATCAGAAACTCAGAGTTATGTGTAGTAACTTTCTTGTGAGCATGCTATATATTCTTGCCCTTGTTACTAATTTATTTATTATTTTGTGATGAATTCGTGCAGGCTTCTGATAAGCGTCTCATGTCAAGGGCAGCACTCCTGAATAAATGATGGACGTTTTTGAGTTTTCAGGACTACTCCAATGAAGTCTGAGCTCAGGAAGTAAAGAAAGACGATTGAAACTCAAATGTGTTCTAAGTGACAAGAATCTGTATTCTTCTTCAATGTTTAATTGTCTCAAGTACGTTGTTTAATTATTTAATTAGGTCATGTTATTTGCTGGTTTCCAAGTAACTCAGCTACTTTCGTTGGCTGTCTTTGTCAATCAATGACTTTTCAATCGAAGATATTGAGACTAAAAATAAATTTCAAAACATTTTTAACGAGCTTTGTACGTATATGAATAAATTAATTAGACATGATAATAAATGCCTCATATAATACTTTTGCGTAATGGTTTCATTTATGTACATGTATGTATAGAGCAGGCTAGGTTCAGTTTGTATTTATTTAGCTAGCTGATATTAGGGTTTAAGTAGGTTTAGTCAGGCTTTATTATTGCATGCGCTTCTTGGGATCAGAAACTCATGGGAAGGAGATGTATATATGGAAATTGTAGCTTTTAAAATCTATTTAACAGGAAATATATATGTTAATTTATCACTTACTAATTCCTTCCGTAACTTTCGTAAGAGAGAATAATTTATGTTGACTCATTTTAGGATTTCCCCATTTGCTCAGGACCTTCAAGACACAGATTTTGATGATATCATAAATTAATTATCCCATTTTATGCCATATGTACGTAATGTCCATTGTTTAGATGTATTTCATTTTCATTTTAGTGCTGAAATCCACAAAGTAAGTACATCAAATAATTATAAGACAATTACTCAAACAGAGATATCACGATTAGTAACGTTCAATGATAGGAAGGATTTACATATAAAATTCTCTTATCTCTTCTTCATCAACTCTCAAATTGTGCCTACAATGCAGAATTATTGGAGATCTTTCCGTATGTTCCCATCATGTTAGTCTTTTGAACAGATGGCCATATCTATTTCTTTCTGAATAAAATAAAAGAAACACGGAATCTATTAGGTTTATAAATTAAACATAGCTTGAATGAAGCTTCTTCCTTTGGAGTCTATGGCCATCATGGAAGAGTGAAAAACTAATCACATGTTCATAAGTTTCTATGGTCTCAACTCTCTTGTAAGATATATTTCTGACAAATAACGTAACATCTTGTAAATACAATGACAAACGCAGTTGATAATTTTAGAAACCGTGTAATATTTATAAGTTTCCAAAAAGATAGCAATTCATATGCCCATTTTGTATTTCTTCCCCCGAAGTTGCTAGGAGTGGATCTTATGGAAGTTGAATTTTATTTATGCATATACATTGATATACTGAATAAAGAAATAATACTTGTATTGCCTGCTGTGCTTTTGTATTTGAGAAAGTAAATTACTAAGAAAAGAGTTTTTGTGTCGAAGCATATATGAGCATAGAGAGAGAGAGAGAGAGAGAGAGCTTGAGGGTAGCGAAAAGTTTGTTGATGGATGGACCACCATTTTATTTAGGCTTACTGAGAATTTTCCATAAGAGAATCCTTCGCATAATTAAAAGTGCTAAAGCTACAGAAAACACTTTTGCAGGATACATTGATTTGATCTTTGTATTTTATTGAATGGCTGACTGGGGTATATATATGTATATAGCTGGTCAAAGTTATTATTACTTTCGTCAAAATCAGTATCTGATAGCTTTTGTAAGTATCATCGGCAATTAAAAAGAAAAGAGATTGTTTTCTGCATACTCATTTCACTAAATCAATCTTTGTTACTGTGCTATCGACTGAAGTGGGGCTGTGGTCTCCACCACTAACCACTCTATTGTATCCTCATCAGATAATACTATTAGAACTCATACATATTCAATTAGAAGCTAACCAAGATTGAATAACTAACTATATATAGGCTTGGGTTTGATTATTCAAGTCTTAAATCATGTTTGACTGACTGAGGAGAGAATGAATGTGATATATTTTCAGATGGTAATTTGTAATATTAAAGTTGATGAAGATTTCAACACGTTCTAACCTTACCCTGAAGAGGGAAGAAGGCATAAATAAAACTAATAATGATTGAATGTCCTCGGGATCTGGAAGTGGATTCTAGTAGATTACAAGCTGGCAAATGATATAATAAAATTTATAAATAAAGAATAAGAGAGAAAATAGTATGGTAAGTGGCGTGGTGGTGGGCAGTGGTGAGTAATTTGGAGGATTGCTGCTCTGCAAAAAATGATTCTGACATTAGAATCTGAAACGTCAAATTCAAGTCTGTCAAACGCATTCAATTTCATTTCAATGTCATTTCACTTCTCTGACTTCCCTTCCGCCCCCCCCCCCCCCCGCGCCGGCCCTCTCCTTCCGCGTTCACATTCACTTTCTCTCTCCATTCCAACACCAAATAATAAAAGGAATGTTGCTGTCCTTTCAAGGTGTTCCTACACCATTACCATTACCATTCTCTTTTTAGACGGACCCACTTTGTGGAATTTTTTTATTTATTTTTTTCAATAAAATTTGATTGTCTTTGAAAGGTAGGGTAGGGTCAGTGAGTAACTGGTTTAAGGGGATAAGTTCTTGCGATGAAAATTGAAGCAACATGTGATTCCTGTGGCATCATGTTCCCTTCAACAATGCTTTGATAATAAATTCTCTAATTTATGATTCTGTGAACACCAATTATATGCCACGCATCTCACTCAAAACACTAGGACACCATTCATCCACACCATCACTTCTTCATATAATGGGCTACTCTTTTAACATCATATTCCGGAAACTTTGGGCCTAAACCCACCTACCAACACATTTCAAAGATAAAAAAAGAAAAGGCAAAACGAACGTGCTGCAATTTACTTTACTGATACTGATGTACTGCATTGCATAATGCACCTAACGTAACTCAGGCTTGAGGGTTGCCCTATGTGTAGAAAAAAAGGTAATGTCGATAACGTTTTACTTTTCTTTGATTTGCATTTCTCCATGTCACGTTAACTCATAAACAATTGGAAACCAAGAGATAGCGGGTACCTGACTAGCAACAATCAAACCAACTCTTATTTTTGTTTTGTTTCAAGATTATTTCCTATTAGCTTCTTTGGTTCTCACCTCAGGGAACAATGTGGCAGAGTTAACATAACACTACAATTTTTCAGAATTCTTAAAAACAAAGCTTAACAAATCCTCTTTATAGAAAACTAAAGGAAAAGACAACCAAAATATGTCATGACTTTTACTAATAGCAGATGGCATCTTTCCCAATCGAACTGAAAGATATCCTTGTCTCTTCTGATCCAAAATTAAACTTAAGATCTGAAGCATCATCATGGGTAACAGCATTGCTTGTAGAAGGGAAAGCAAAAACGAGGGAAGGAGTTGATTTATTCGATCCAAAACTGTATGTAGGAACTGCAGCTTCCTTGTTTGGCTGATGGATGCCACTGGCTGGAAATGATGGCATGACTGTTGGTGTTGGAGGCTCAGAGAACACTCCAGTAGATGCAGAAACAGGAAAACTAAACCCGGCGGTGTTATCAGATGAAAATGCCCACCTCTGGGCAGGCTTGCCAACAGAAATGGAAGACAAAACCGGTTTAGTCCCCACTGAATCAGATGAAGGCTTCCTCTGTAGATTTGGTACCTCACCATCCGCAGCACTTGAAGCAAGAATTGAGTCATTCTGCCCAATAATTTGATTAGTTAACACTTGTTTCAAGTAAATCCACAAGCTAGTAAACACTACACAAAAGAAAATACTTGATCAAATAATCAATCTGAACCAAAGTCCATTGCTTCGTCAACTAGTATAATGAAAAAGCCACATGTAGAAGGTAATTTGTAATTTCAAAATCAGTCATCCCAAGCAAATTTCAATGAGATTTGATGCATTAAAAAAATTAAAGAAAAAAGATAGTCTATAAAAAAGCATCTGCATCAAGGAACCAAAAAATAAGTGTCAATCATAAGAGTATACAGGCCACTGAAGAATTCCAGTTACCAAAATCATTTTCATTACAAAATCAGAGACCAAAACTACCACAAAGATGACCACAAAAACCCTTGTTAGATAGTGAATGTGCAAGTGTGGGCGGGTATGTGAGCTCTTTTTTTCCTTTCTCTCCTCCACTAATCCCCATTCTTTTGGTGTGTTTAGGGCAGAAAGAATGAATGTTTAATCAGCAACAGTTTCTGGTTAACCTTATGTGTGGTTTTGTGACTTACTGGCAAAGACAACATTTTAGGGAATGCAAGAGAACATATGGTATCGGAACAAGTTCTCTTATACACCAAGACAGCTCCTTGATATGCAGGAAGGCAGTTGAGGTATGAATTTGATAACCTAATATAATGTTCTTCTGCTGCAGTCTCATTGGCATCCCCGGAAAAAAACCACTAAAACCTTTCTTCATCTGTCAGACCTATACATCAACCACCTGGGGATGGAGAGGGAAGCCAGCGGAGCAATGTTGTTCCCCTGGCCCCCAAAAGTTCTCACAAAATAACAATCTGGTTAAATAATCTTCAAAAATATCATCTTTTATATCTTCACCCCTTCCATCAATATATCCCTTTTACCTGCAAAATTAAATTTCTGACTCTGCCGCAGGGAAGCTAATATGATACTTTTGAAATCATAGCATAAAATGAAGCCATAATTTAGAAAAGCTTAAAAGGCCATCTAGTCAATGTATAACAAGTTCATTTTAACACTCATAGAACAACAATGCAAAACAATTTAGGTGGAGCATTCATGTTCACAGAAAAGAAAAAAAATTTGAAGAGGAAAATACCTCATGTCTGCTCTTGATTTGAAAATCTCCTGTATTCCTGTGATCCTGAGAAGGGCCTGCATTGCCAGCTTGTATTGTAAAAATGCTGTTAACCTTAATGTCTGAGGCTGAAGTGGTTTTCTTCACAGCATCCATGGATTTGATAGCTCTCTCCTGAGGAACCTTAAAGAAATTATTCGCTCTAGCTTCATTCTGAGCAGAATTTTTCTTGTCAATTTGGCCGGTGCTCTTATAAGAGTTAAGAGCTCCTAGATGCAGTAAACTATTGTTCCCACTTGGCATGGCAGAGTTAACATTTGAAGACTGGGTTTGGTTCCAAGAAGTGGCAAGCTTTAACTCAGCAGACTTATCCTTAGGAGTGGGTGGGTTTCTCTCAAGGTGCTCCAATATTGTCCGAGCCATCTGACTGGAGTGTGGATGAACAGGTGGGACACCCACTTCTGAGTTGGATGGCTTATTGTCTAGAGACTGGAATAGGGAAGAGCTACCAGAACCTCCTGTTTCCAAATTTGTTTTGACAGCAGGAAAGAAGCTCTCCGAGACATTGGAATTACCCAGAGGTGAATGGCCAATTAAAGAGGAATGAAAACTAACAGACCTTCTGGATGGTGATTCTGCAACTTTATGCCGCATCCTTCGAATGGGTCCCACTGATCCACGGACATCATCCGATGTGTCTCTCCTTGACTAAAACATGTATTCAAACAATAAGAAAGGCATCAAATTATGTATCAATACTCCATCATAAGATTAAGTTTTTCATAATCAGTAACACAGAAAACTACGGCATAAACTAGTATTTCTTGTACTTAATAGTTAACAGTTAATAGTTAATACACGTACAGAGAATCACATAAATAGATTATTTGACCCCATGCATATTCCTAATGTTTTACAGTATAGTAAACAATTATATCTCTGGAGTACACATTACTTTCACACAAATTTCAGAAATCGTTATGCAACAACTATTTAAAAAACCCTTACATAAATCAGTTCTGCAATCCAATTAATTCTTAAAATAAGCAGGTAAACTGCTTACCCCACTCTCTCGCAAGTAGAGGCAGGGACAGACATATGTATGTTTTTGAACCCACAAAAGTTTACATCCCCCACTGTGAATTATTGGTTTCACACAGTAGCCCCCGTTTTCTAAAGTCTAGCTCCACCACTGCATCTCTATATTTCCTTTGGCCTGAAGAAATGGGGATTTGTGACATTATTATTAACACATAATGACATTATTATGAAAGTCGTCTTTAGGATTTTTCCTAAGTCTGTATGGCATTCTTTTCTCTTTATTCTTTTGGGTATACATATTGATATATGTTATAATAACGTAGCTTACATCACAAAAGTTGTTCTGGTGAAACTTAAACGTCCAATAAATTGACAACAAAATGGTCCATTGTGACCAAACAGTAACAAATCCTCTTCAGAGTTTTGGTACTAGATTAGATCCTTCATCTCATTATATGTTCCTTCACGAGTTTCCCAAATTAAAAAGAAACAATAAATAAACATAGCAAAATGAACATCAGAAAACATCAGAACCTATGAGAGCTTCTATAAAAAACAAGAAAATACCTGCTGATAAATAGGAGTTTGTGACTGCTGCAAGGGAGTGGATGGAATGTTCAAGCTTCTATTGCGATCAGCTTGTAATTGAGTCAGCTGTTGATGCAAAGAAAAAAAGAATCATCCCAGGCACAATTAATAATGTTCAAAAGCATCACAGTAATACAAACCTTTTCCACTTACCTTGGACTTAGACTTGGAAAAGATAGTTCTGGAATATGGGGTTCGGGGAAAATTATAAAGCCCAGATCTACCTCTTTCACTCTGAGGAGTCAAATAAGCACGTTGATCCTGTAACATGGCTCCTGGCCAGCACGTGGATGGCTTAGGGGATGGTGAAGGAAGAAACGGCTTTAATGCATATTCATCACCATTCAGTGATGTCCTTTCGTCTTTTGTTATTATACTCTTCGAACTAAGGCCTAATTCAGACACTCGGGTTCCCATGTATGCTCTCGCAATATCAATTGGTGAGGCACCAACTTCATCTTGCATCTGAAAAATTCAGAACATATATGAGATCATCAAACATCTGATTACGCAAGTGAGAATACATTGAATTTCAATGAATCTAAAAACACAGATAAACTATGCAATATGTGTACAGACTTACATTGGCAAGTTCCATGGATACGTGGTAGTTAATTAAAAAAAAAATTCAGCAACCTTTTTCTTAAAAAATAATAATAATAATAATAAAGTGTCAGAATGAGGGTAATTTTTTAAAACAATTTGGGAAAACAAAGTTCTCAATGTGCATTATTGAATATCTGTTTATTCTCAAAGAAGACACCATTTGGGAATGAAGAGACACTTTGTTCCTTCTATCCATACACATGATATCTATCTACAAAGACAAGTTCTAGGAGATATCCTTTTCAAAGACAGTCCACATCAACACCAAACACCTATGCCCACATATACCAATCACAAAGCTAAAAAAATTACAGAAGTTCTGTATCTTATAATCATGTGTTTAGTCCAACGATGTCACATTTTAGTTAATCAAGGAATTTCAGTACTGATATGCCAGAATATATTTATTGTTAAAAACAGACTATAAGAAAATGGTCATTTATTTTTGTACACACCACTCTTAGAAAAAAGTATGTTTTAGCTCGTATTTGTATAATTCATCATGAAAATTCCAACAAGCAATGCATGATAAAATAGACTCAAATTTTTACACAATTAAATAAGCAAAAGAAAGCTGGTTATCCAGGAATATGTCATTGATCCAATTGTTTGTACTCACAGATGACTGCACAAATGTGGTTGAGGTTCCCCAGAGAGCTTTACTTAAATCTTCTTTCTTTACATCAACTGACTTCCTTTGCCTTTCAAGGGCAGGTATAGGCCTCTCAGTATCTCTCACGGTCATGCTTAGATATTTATTTTCTGGTTCAACATCAGGAATATCAACAGTCCTTGACTGTAGTATCTCTATCAAATGATTGAATTGATCCCTGCACAGTAAAGCAGTTTCTAAATTTAAACAACTGATACTTCATACCAGCACATGTATGCACTAGTATATACATGAACAAAGAGAGAAGTATATCTAAAACAAAACTTCTTCATATTAGATGGCATTTATCCCTCAGTCAAACCTGCTACTAAAAACAGTGGTGGATGCAATAATAGAAAAAGGATTTTGTTGCTAATTTCAAAAATATTCAAAGTTTTAATGATTCAGGGGTTATAGGTATTTTGCATGAGGGGAGAGAAAATTTCCAAAATCCATACACATTAGGGTATTTTGATGATTTAGTTAACTCTAAGGAAACTGACTAGTTCCTGGTTTTATTTTTTGTTGACTTAGGTTAAATATTGTTGCTATTAAGATTTCTAATTCTCTTGATTCAAAGAATAGTCTGATGAGCATAAATAAAAGAAGTCTATAAAAACTCATGTAACTAAGATTATCCTAGGTTTTGATCAGATAGAATCAAGATCGCATGGTTGCCTAATGTTTTCTCTCTAGTTCTTTGGCATTGAATCAATTTCTTCTTCTCACTCAAAGTTCAATATTGTCACATCACAATTCCCAATACCTATCAACTCCACCATTCTTTGAGCTTTTCCATTAATTAAAGAAATCTCAAAGCATAAATCCCTTTCATACCCATCTAAATTTTTAAATCCCCAATTTTCAAATCCATCTTATATCAATAGTCTAGGAAATAATTTTGAGACAAAATTGGCAGATGTATCATTTGCTATCCAAGGAAAACAGCAAGACAATCAATAACCAAATACCTAGAGAAAGTTTTCCCCTTTACTAGCTGCTCAATTTCAGAAACCCGATCACCATTTGTTCCTTCACCTTTTTTGTCTTGTTTGCACCGATCAAAATCAAAACCATTCTTTGATCCATCAGTTGAGCTGCTAGGATCCAATACACCAGTTAATCTGGCTTCTCCATACTGTAAGTAATTAAACCACACAGTGAAACAGTAAATACAGAAGCAAAATAGAAGCATCTGCAATATCATATAAATACTTATTTGTCTTCACAATAATCAAGCGAGTTATCATAAAGAATAACCTCCAATAAACGGTCCCAAAAATACACAGCAATGCAACATATAAGCAAATGTAAGTTTGTATTTGAATCAGTCACAGCACGTAAGAGAACCAAAAGGAGAAAAAATGATGATAATCATGAACATCCTTCACGTTAAAGCATTTTAATAGGTCATGAGAGAGCATGTACAGAAAAATAGAACAATTTAAGGTCCGAGAAGAAAGTGTAAGTTAGAAATCAAATAAACCATACATTTAATTCGCCATCACCTCCAACCTTTTCCTTCACATCTTGATCCACTTTATCTGTTTCAGAATAACTATAAATCAATTAAGATTATACCACAAATATATTCCGACTATATTAATTACTTCCAATTTTCCAAAAGAAATTATCAATATTAATAAACTGAATGGCCTTATCTCAATTATATAAAAACCCTAATTAATCAATCACATTAAAAAATAAATATATCCAAAGAGTTTAACGAACCGTGATCTTCTTTCTGTTGTTGATCGTTGGGTGGTGGAAGCGAACATTCAGGAGATTTAGAGAAGAGGGAGGGAAGTATTCGGGTGGCGCCGCCAGATATGAGTCGGTAAGCCGGATCAACAAGCTTTGACAGCCAGCGACTACGTGGGTGCGGGCGTGAGTAGGGTGTAGACGGTGGTTTACGTGACGACGGTTTCCTGAACTTTCCACCGACGCCTCGCCCCGGCGCTTCATGGACAAATGAAAAAGACGACGTCGTTTGGTCGTTATGTTCCATCAGTCTCTAAGTTTGAGAGAGCACAGCAATAAAAACTCAGAAACACTCACCTTTCTAGTAAAGGCGGAAGCGCTCTTTTTTGACCCCTTTTGTTGAAGGTTTTTGGAGTTTTGTGGGAGCTCGATTAAGCCAAGTGAGCATTCAGTGTCCACTGCTCTCCACTTGTCGAGGCGTTATGTTACTTTCTTTACGCAGATTGTGGTGGCCCATCAAAAGTCAATCCCACTCGGACGACTACCCTGCCACGTAGGATATTAATTCATTCCCACAATTATATTAAATAATTTTTAGATTTTAGTGGACTAAGGTTACTTTCTCCAAACCTCAGGGAAGAAAATGTCATTAACTCACAATAAATAAGGCACTAAAGAAGCGCATTATAGAAATAAGCAAAGGCTATCACTTAAATAAACTGATCAAGGAAGTTGAAATTTGTTGAAAAGCCTGATGGCTGATACACAGCAATCCATAATCTACACACAAGCAGTCACAAAAACTAGAATCGCGCAGCACCCACCGACTATTAAGTATGAACAACGTAACATTACCACCCAATACAACACATTCTTTCTAGTTTCATGATTTAATCTGAACCAACCCCAATAAGGGCTCACCAAATACACATCTTCTAATGTTCACTTGTACAGTTGTACTCACTGCTCCTCTGTTGAGTGCTTCGCAGCATCGGATTCACTCTCTGCCTTCTCCAAGCTGCCTACAACCTCTTCATTTATGCCACTCTGACTTTGCTCTGCTTCTGCCTCCAAGTTAGGTTGCTCTGAATTTGATGTAGAATTTTCTGTTGCATCACCCAATGTAATCTTCTCAGAGGGAAGTTTGGGAAGAGACTTTCTAACTGGTTTTTTGTAGTGTTGGGGGGATGATCCTTTGGCAACCCGGTTTCGAGTAATTTTCTCATCCAGACTTAACCTACCCGATTGAGAGCCATGGCTACTGTTTCCATCAGAGTCTTTATATGATCCTTTGGAGCGGCCAAGCTTGGGAGATTTAGCTCTTGTTGTTGGTATCTGCCATCAAAATCAAGATATTATTACATATATTGACCACTATTTACAAATATGGGCCAAGGCTTTCCAGCTATAACAAAAGAAATTCATGTACTTTCTCTGTGGCTTATTTGCATCACTCTACAGTCTACATAACAAAGCAATTTGAACTAAAAGCAGTATTTTAACCCCATTTTCAGTGACATTTATAACTCTAGAAAATAGGTATTTACTCATAATCATCCCCTCTCTTTATAATCTCTTTGATTTCTTCTTGGAGCAGGCCAGAAAGAATTTACTTATTTTTCCAACCAAACTTCAGCTAACCAGTAAAAATATGATGGTACATGAACTAAGTAATAGAGAACAACTACTTAGAGTGAGAAAGTCTTGAAAACTAGATTGATTATCAAGATGTTCAAACATAAAAAATGAAATAACTCCAAGACAGAATACGCAGTCAAAAAAAAGGAAAAAAAAAAAAAAAAACTGGTGATTATAATTAGGAGCAAAAATTTTGCAAATGTGGAGTTATATCCACAAAGCTTTGCCAAACAATTTATTTCTATATAAAATCAATATCCATTGTTCTTCAGACTGGATGCATTATTCTGTTTATGACAACCTGATTGGGGATGGGGAGATAGGGGCTGAAGCAAGAAGCTGAAAATGATTACCACTACCTAATCATTGTGCTTCATTCAGTAAAAATGAAGAAATAGTATTTATGAGCAAGCCAGCAAACAAAAGAGAATCGTTTTTCATTACACACAACTTCAATAGGACTACTTGCTATGCAGGCCCAAGTCATATGACCTACTAAGAGAATCATTCCAATAAACAGAAACTATAACTATATTGTCCACTAGAAAATATACTACCTTCTTCAACTCCACCTTGGGTGGAGGCGGTTCATGATAGAAGCTAGGCATAGGGGTTGCTTTAAACATCAAGCTCTTCCGAAGCATTTTAATTTCTGCCTCTTGATTCTCCTATTATAAAAAAGGGTGTTAAGTCATCTGAAGGACAGACTTATTTGATGAATCAATGTCAGACAAGTATTCAACCAGTAAAACTTTTAAGAGCACCACCTGGGATTTTGCCTGCATAGTAGTTTTCTCCTCTTCCATTGCTTGGATCTTTTCCTCAAGCTTCGCATAGAACTTCCCAAACAAAAGCAAGTAATAGTTAGTAATTCTGAAGTTGATCAAATGAAGATGAAAGATAAAGTCATAATCATTTTGCAAATAAGAATCAAACAAACCTCTTTACGTTTCTCAGCTCTCTCATCACACTTAAAACTGAAGCCATATGAAGGCAGGCCACCTGTTCTTTGAGGTTTAGTACCTCCTGATTCAAGGCTTCTGTGAAGTATTCAAAGAGAAAAAAAAAAAAAAAAAAAAAATCTTCAGTAATATGAAAAGGAGCGAGAAAGTTAGAAACATCAGCAGCCAGTAAACACGGAAAGAGGCATGTGAGCTTTCTTCAACTTTAGCTGGAAGCCCCTGTTTTTAGAGGCTTTAGATGTCTTGTCTCTTCCCTACGGCAATTTAACATAAAACTACCAGAAAAGTTTCCATGAGTTGTAGCAAGACAGTTACCTCAAATAAATAAAACCACAACTTTAAAATCTAAAGTTTCTTTGACAGGCTATTAATATGTCATGATGTACAAGAACCATACCTTAGGCCCACTTTCACTGTTGTATTTGAGGCAGGTGATGCTGTGTAAGACAGTTTGGTTTGCTGCCCAAAGCAAATACGGAGTATACTGTGAGAATCAATGCCATAATCTAATCTTATAGACTAGAAATGATGTTCATTGCCATAAAGGGAGCATATATTCAAGCTTAAACACAAACAAAACAAAAAAAAGGAGTATGCGCACTATCTACCTGGGAAAGATGAGCAGGACTAGATGCAGGGACCAGCTTTGTTGCCCTGCCAGAATCAACACCCTTGATGCTTCCAGAGATCTGCCTGTCACTAGATAACCTCCGGTTAGTTGCAATGGCAAGAGGCTGCTTTGAGGTGACTGAACCAATTTTTTCACCTTTATTCTTCTTTGCTATACTTGTTACATTCTTAGGGTGAGAACCCTTCTCAGTTGTCCCCTTAGCTTGACTTTTCTTGGAGTTGATAATATTATTTTTCTCTTCAACTCCCAATTCCTACAAGACACTAATGGCACTGAGATGGATATAAAATCAGGGGAAAAAAATAACGTACTTTTCAATTTAAAATATTGCACCTTAGATAAGGTCAAACCACTGAATTCGTCAAGGAGGGTTAATCCTTCTCCATCTTTCTCAGCTGAACTGTCAACAATTGTACTCTCTGCAGCCAGCTCAATTGTTTTAGTGATCTCAACGGGCCCTTCATTTTGTGTAATAATATCATAAGCTTTATTTAGCCCCATGATTACACCATCATCACCAGTGTTTGGGAGTTCATTTTGGTAGCCCATCTCATCACCAATTACGAGATTAGCAGCATCCATTGCTCACTAAGTGCATAACCCATTTTCATAGTTACTTCCAAGTTTAATACCAAAGAGTTAAGAAAAATACACTTATAATTTGGTCAATGGAAATGTGAAAATAAAATAAAAAGGCACACAATTCTTTTCCTTTTTGTGATATTCTCGTTGCTATGAGAGATTAGATTAAGCAAAAAGAAGCATTTGGCTCAATGCAGTTGATATTCTTAGACAAAAGAGAAACATAAGGCTTTTTCCACACTGTCTCAGCAACTAAACGGCAAAAGAGAAACATAAGACAAAATCCATTTCCCAGATAAACGATTCAAACACATAACATTGACATCATATTCACTTTTTATCCACAAACACAACCTTCTGGGAAACTAAACATATATGAACAACATCAAGATAGAAATTGCCAACATCAAGATAGAAATTGCCCATGAACCCATATATCCAAATTTCACATTCAACATTTGAAAAGGTGAATACTCACCATAACAATAAGATCACAAAGATAAAATGATGAGAAAGCTAGAGCATATCATCATCTACAAAAGGCCACTCCAGTACAACACTGAGTAAACAGGTGCTAACAAATTTACACAAACCAAGAACTAAAACGCATAAATAGAATGCATAACAATCAACAAACAAAAACCACAAAACCCATAAAAATTCAAATTTTCACTCGTCATAAACAAACCCTTTTCCCTAATTTTCAAAATCCAGAAGATAAAACAAAGCGTGTATATTTTAGAGCGTTAATGCAAATAATACAACGGAGGGAGATCCAGTCAGATAGTGAAATGAGGCAGATTTCAAAACAATGCAGGGGTTTTAAAGCAAGTTTCACTCACCAAAGTGAAGTAAACGAGAGAGCTTCAGAGGAGCATTGAGTGTAGACGATGTATGAAAATGGATAAAAAATCAGAAATTTGTACTCGTACAAACACTGTTGGGGGCCAATAAAGAAAGGAAAAAAAATTCAGAGAATGGATATGATTCAAAATGCCACTTGCATTTAACCAAAGAGTTAAAAGACAATTCTCATCAACCTCAATTCATTAACTATTTAAACAAGAGCATGTGCGGTTACAGGCGGTTGAAATTAAATCAAAACGTGGGGTGATGTGCTCATGTTATCTTTTTTTTTTTTTTTTTTTTTTTTTTAACTGGATAATGGTTTCCACCTAAATTATCATTTCTTTCCACAGGATCATTAATCATTTGATCAGAGTCTTAAATATATAAAACTTTTTAATCCATTAAAACTTTTTTAAAGTAATATATTTTAATCCATCACGTCACGATAAAGTTATTATGAATATTATGAAGGTCTGCAAGGTAAAATAAATTCAAAAAGAGAAAATAAGAAAGTAGTTTATTAGGCTGAGTGACATGCACCCACCATAGTTGGTTTATTATTTTGGATAAGATTTGGAGAATAATATTGGTTAGTTGAATAGGAAAGTATTACGAGATAAAATTTAAAAATTTATAAAAAAACTCTTAGGTTTGTTAATTTAATTAAACACCTTAACATATAAAATGATAAAAACACCCTTATCACCTGCAGTGCTAGATTCCAGCCACCACCGTCAGAATCTGGCCGAAAAATTGCGTTACGACACAGACCGGTTGGATCTGTGTCGTAACGCGTCGATATGGCCTTTTCCGACCAGAAAAAGCCAGATCTACGGCCAAATGTGACCGTTGACGGCCAGAAAAGGCCAAAGAAGTTCATCTTTGGTCGTCAGCGACAGTCAAAGATATGGCTGTCGTTTTTTATCAACGATGGCTAAGATTTGGCCATCGTTGATCATCAACGACGGCCAAATCGGTTAACTACCGGCAAGTTCTGGTTGTAGTGTAGGCCGTTTTACAGATTCCGACTGCCACCGACGGTGGTTGCTGAAATCTGGCAAGTATGGGTTGTTGGGGGTATTTTTGTTAATTTTTAAACTTTTTTCTGGGGGTATTTAATAAAATTAATAAACCTAAGGGGTCTAAAAGTAATTAAAAAAATATAATA
The DNA here is from genome assembly GCF_008641045.1 of Pistacia vera. Lineage (NCBI taxonomy): Eukaryota > Viridiplantae > Streptophyta > Magnoliopsida > Sapindales > Anacardiaceae > Pistacia > Pistacia vera. The sequence goes on along the minus strand of NW_022196023.1, from coordinate 137,402 downwards.
ATATTTCTGGAATAATGTGCCAAACAATATTTGGAGAATAGGATTAGGAATATGAGTAGAAATAGGTAGCCAAACGCACCCATGAATATTATGAAGGTCTACAAGGTAAAATAAATTCAAAAAGAGAAAATAAGAAAGTAATTTATTAGGCTGAATGACATGCACCCACCCATAGTTTGTCATAAAGACAATTTGATACCCAAAAAGTTTGGAAATGACAAACACTTGCTCTCCGTCAGGTTATGTTAGTGAATTCTGTCAATTGAAGGACAGTGTGGTAAATTCAAAAATAGATAAAGGATAATTATTTTATTTTATCCCTTTCTTCTTCAGTCAAACTCACATTTCTTCCATCAACTCCCTATCTTCCACCTTTCTTCTTCAAAGCAACCGTTGCCACTGGCATTCTTGCCGACTTTCTTTCCTTTTTCCTTTACCTTTTCTGTTGATCTCACCTCCCATCACCATCCTCCTCCATCCCCAACCGGATTTGAAAAATCGGTTTTAGAAATATTCAATCAAAATCAAGTCTCTCTAGCAACCATGAATTCGATGTTCAACAGCTTTGATGCTTTCTGTGCTGAATTCTTTAGGCAGAAGGTGAGGGCTTCTTTTTCTTTTTGTAACCAAGAAGGTTAACAACATGTAGTCGGAGTTGAAGGATTCTACAAGGGTGAATAAAACTTCCCACATGGAGAAAAAGCAAGTGGGTCCATCTTCATCAAACTGAGTTTTGGGAAGGCTACATTTGCTCCAGAGTTGGATGGACTCAACTGTTTTGAGACAATCGTCTCCTATTGATTCAGTTTTCTGCTTATTATTGTTGAAGAAGCTGATGCCTTTTTTATTGAAGAGCTACAAACATATTCTCTCTCAAGTGAAGAGTTTTTACTTGTTTAAGGGAATTTAGTTGATTCATAGTGTTATAACCACTCACACAAGAATCAACCAAATAACAAAAAGATCATAATCAAGAATCACAAATCACACACATAAGAACAACCGGAATTTTACCGTGGTTCACTTGCTTTATATTTGAGCAAGCTACGTCCACGTTGAACTCGGGAAACACACGAGCTCGTTGCACTAAATCACTGTCAAGATTATAGATTACACACAGCAACACAAACCCCTCAATAACCCTTCTTCAACCCATAACTCACCCTAGAGATTAAACCCTTCGAATCCCTACAAACAGCGTATACAATACACCCAGAATGACCTGACCCAGTCACTCAATCAACAAGTTACAAGATTCACTCAACCTAGATTGAAACCCTAACAGACTCAAAATGGTGTTTAACAAAGAAGAGAGAGATTTACAAAAATGAATACTGCGTACAAAATGCCAAAATAACTCTGCTTTTATATGGTTGACATTAGGGTTAAATTCCAGCCGTTGGATCTTCTCTTCATCAACGCTCAGGATTGTTTCTTCAGTTTGGATCAAAATGACGTCGTTCCATTTAAGTTCTAATACGACAGCGTTTCAAGCCATCATCCAACAATCTCCACCTTGATGGGTTGAAAAACAGCCCCTGTGCTAGTGCAGCTTGCATTTAGTGAGTCCTTCATGGTTCTTTTGTTAAACTTGCTTATTGAATGCACAGCAGGTTCAAGCAATGCTTGAACTTAGCAAGTGTAACAATCTTCGTACCCATGTCTGCTGGATTGTGCTCAGTAGGAACCTTATTAAGAGCTATCTCCTCCCTAGTGATCAGATCTCTCACAAAGTGATAGCGAACATCTATGTTTTTGGTTCGCTCATGGTACACTGGATTTTTACTCAGGTGTATTGCACTTTGACTATCTGAAAAAAAATGGTTGGCTTCAGTTCAGACAAGTTTGCTTCACTCAGAATCCCTTTGAGCCAAATTGCCTTCTTAAATACATCATCTACAGCCATATATTCGGCCTCAGTTGTTGATAGTGCAACTATAGGCTGTAATTGTGACTTCTAGCTGATGCAGTTGCCCCCCAAGGTAAAGTAATATGTAGTGGTTGACTTCTTAGTGTCCTTGTCATCTACAAAATCAGAGTCTACAAAACCAGCCAGCTCAAGTGAGGCAGATCTTTTACAGTATTCCAGTCCCACATTTAAAGAGCCATTAACATATTTGAGTACCCACTTCAGGGCTGTCCAATGTTCCATACCAGGATTGGACATAAATCTACTCAACAATGATATCACAAATGATAAGTCAAGCCTAGTACTAATCATAGCATACATCAAGGATCCAATTACATTTGCATAGGGTATGATCTCCATTTTAATTAACTCAGCATCAGTATTAGGGCATTGAGCCTTGCTTAATGTGAAATGGTTAGCTAAAGGCATTGAGACAGTTTTGGTCCCTGACATTCCAAATTTTTCTACTAACTTATGTAGGCATGAGCACAGGTGAATTTTCAGTTCGCATTTACTTCTGTTTCTATCAATTTGCATGCCTAAAATCTTCCTAGCATCCCCTAGGTCTTTCATTTCAAATTTAGCATTCAGTTTATTCTTTAACACACAGATTAGAGGCTTTGATTTGCTTATCAGTAACATGTCATCTACATACAGCAGTAAGTAAATAGGTATTTCATCCAAAACAGCTAAGTAGAAACAACTGTCATACTTACTCCTAGTGAATCCTATACTTACTATAAAGGTGTCAAACCTCTTATACCATTGCCTAGGGGATTGCTTTAGACCATATAAAGATTTCAGCAGTAGGCAGACATGGTTAGGGGCCTTTTTATCTATGAAACCTAAGGGTTGGCTCATGTAGATCTCTTCCTCAAGATCTCCATGTAGGAATGCAGTTATAACATCTAATTATTCAAGCTCTAGATCCTGGTGGGCTACTATGGACAGCATGAGCCTTATGGTTTTGTACTTAACTACTGGGGAAAAGACTTCATTGAAGTTTATTCCCTCTCTTTGGGTGAAACCCTTGGCTACTAGTCTAGCCTTATACTTGAGGGGATCCTTTTCAGTGATACCTTCCTTTAGTTTGAACAGCCACTTGCATTATACAAGTTTCTGGTCCTTAGGCTTTGGTACAAGTTTCCAAGTTCTGTTCACCTCCAAGGACTTCATTTTAGCTTCCATAAAAGCCTTCCATTGGTTTATTTCCTTTGTCTGCATGGCTTCCTCATAGGTTTTTAGTTCTCTTCTTTGTACTTCAGTACCTGCAAGGAGGGCAGTATATATTAGATCAGCATAGGAATATCTTGTAGGTGCCCTTACTTGTCTTCTGGTTCTGTCTCTTGCAAGCTGGTAGTCTTGCAAGTTTTCAGGTTGAATCTCAATGTCATCTGCTGTTTCTATCTCATCCTCATGTTCTGGATAAGTTTGTCCAGTTTCTCTTCCATGTTCAGTAACAGCTTCAGTTTCTTGGCTGGTTTGAGTTTGAGCAAGAAGCTCCACCTCAATTGGTGTAACTTCAGGTTGGGTAAAGGGATCATCTGAACTTGAAATAGGGTCAGTTCTAGTTCTAGTTTCCTTACAAGGAAAGACTCCTTCATTGAATACCACATCTCTGCTCACAATGATTCTAACCCCTGGAGAATCTCTATCCCAAAGTCTATAACCTTTGGTCCCTTCTTGATACCCCAAGAATATGCACTTGGTTGACCTTGGTTCCAATTTTCTTCCTGTGGTGTGTGCATAAGCTGCACACCCAAAAACTCTTAGGTGGCTTAGAGCTGGGACTCTACCAGTCCACATTTCCTCAGGGCTCTTTAGGTTTATTGCAATAGATAGACTCCTATTTACCAGGTATGTTGCTGTTGTAAGGGCTTCTCCCTAAAAGGAGGTGGGGAGTTTAGAGGTTATTAACAGGCACCTAACTTTATCAATGAGGGTTCTATTCATTCGTTTTGCCACTCCATTCTGTTGTGGGGTATAGGTTACTATCCTATGTCTTAAAACCCCTTGGTCACAACAAAACTTGTCAAATTCTTGGTTACAGAATTCCAGCCCATTGTCTGTTCTAAGAACCTTCACCTTTTTTCCTATTTGGTTCTCTACTAGGGTTTTCCAGTCCTTAAACCTAGCTAGAGCCTAATCTTTGGTTTTCAATAAGTACACCCACACCTTGCGGCTGTAGTCATCCACCAGAGACATAAAGTAATTATTCCCTCCATAAGATTTCACTTTTCCAAGTCCCCAAAGGTCAGAGTATATGTATTCTAGTGGACTAGTGGCTAGGTGTGTCCCCTTGGTGAAACTATTTCTATGCTGTTTCCCTAAAACACAATTCTCACAGTATTGGAGGGGTGTAGTCTTGTCCTTACCAAACTGCCCTTTATGCTTCAGAATGTCCATGCCTTTTTGACTCATATGGCCTAATCTAAGTGCCACTTTTCTGTATTGGACAAGTTAGTAGAAGTAATCACATAATTAAAGCAGTTTTGGGAATGGTTCCCATAAAGAATATAAAGGTCATTTCTTTTCTCTCCTTTCAGTATCAGGTTGTTATCTCTATATATGTTCAAGCATCCATGTTCTGCTTTATAACAACATCCTGATTCATCTAAGGTGCCAAGGGATATCAAATTTCTTTTAAGTTCTGGTATGTACCTAATCCTAGTTAGTTTTACCATTTTTCCATTGTTAGCCCTTAGAGTCACAGTGCCTATCCCTTTTACTCTACATGCATTATTGTTTCCCATGTAAACAGTTTCATTTTCAACATTTTCAAATTCCTGGAACCAGTCTCTCCTAGGACTCATGTGAAATGAACAGCCTGAGTCCAGCACCCACTCTTCACCAGTGTCATTCATTGACACAGTAAGTACTTCAGGTTCCTATACCAGGTTTCTAGTAGTGGCTAGGTTATTCTCAGTATTCCCTTGTTTTTGTTTTTTAATCCACTCAAAACAATTCTTTTTAATATGCCCAGTTTTATTACAAAAGAAGCATTTTCTATACTCTCCTCTATGCTTGTTACTGCCCTTCCATTTTTTCTTATTTCTAGCCCCTTGATTATTCTGATTTCCTTTACCAGTTTGACTAGGTTCTAGTCTACTCTTAACAAACAGATTTGTGCCATTTCGTTTCTGAGTTTTCAATTCTAATTCTCTGGCCTTAAGTCCTGCTGTTATTAGGTCAAGATTTGGTACAATACCCGAGTACTGTAGGGCATTCTTGACTACCTGGTAGTCATCAGTCAAGGAATTCAATAGAATCATGACTAGGTTGGTTTCTCCTAAAGCTTGGTCTGTCCTTTTTAGGACCAAGGTCATTTTCAGAAACTCGTCTAGGTTTTCATCTATACTCTTAGCACTATCCATTTTATAAGAGAATAAAGGCCCCTTTAAAAAAGCTAGGTTGGGGGCAGATTGCAAAGCATACAAGGTAGTGAGTTTACCCCAAAGTTCAATCGATGATTCAATTCCATCTACCTTCCTGAGGATGCTGTCGGACAGATTCATGATTATCAGATTGTACGCCTCCTCATTGATCTCCTCTTTCTTTTTCAACTTCTCCTCTGGCCACTTTTCGGAGTCCTCTTCCAGTGCGATGGCAACCTTATTGTGAGAAAGCAATGCTTTCATCTTTTTCTTCCAACTCCCAAAATCAATCTTCCCATCATATTGGGAGATCTCCATACGAGTAGTACTCATTATACTATAATGGTAAGAAAAAAAAAAGAACTTAAGAAGGTATGCGGCGTTGTTACACCAGAAGTTGTCAATTACTGCTAGGCAGTTTTTAAGGCGTTTACTGGTTTCCAGCCTATATACCTTTAAACTTAGCCAAGATTTGACTCCCTAGATCCTATTGGAGACTAGAAGGAATCACAGTTTCGAAAAGCCCTAATTTCCAAAAACCCTAATTTTACAAAACCCTAATTTCACGAAACCCTAATTTCTAAGAAATGGCTCTGATACCACTGTTATAACCACTCACACAAGAATCAACCAAATAACAAAAAGATCACAATCAAGAATCACAAATCACACACACAAGAACAACCGGAATTTTACCGTGGTTCACTTGCTCTATATTTGAGCAAGCTACGTCCACGTTGAACTCGGGAAACACACGAGCTCGCTGCACTAAATCACTATCAAGATTACAGATTACACACAGCAACACAAACCCCTCAATAACCCTTCTTCAACTCGTAACTCACCCTAGAGATTACACCCTTCGAATCCCTATAAACAGCGTATACAATACACCGAGAATGACCTGACCAAGTCACTCAATCAACAAGTTACAAGATTCACTCAACCTAGATTGAAACCCTAACAGACTCAAAATGGTGTTTAATGAAGAAGAGAGACATTTACAAAAATGAATACTGCGTACAAAATGCCAAAATAACTCTGCTTTTATATGGTTGACATTAAGGTTAAATTTCAGCCGTTGGATCTTCTCTTCATCAACGCTCAGGATTGTTTCTTCAGTTTGGATCAAAACGACGTTGTTCCATTTAAGTTCTAATACGACAGCGTTTCAAGCCATCATCCAACACATAGGAATTAGAGTTAGTGAATACAGGATTTTCGTCCTCCATTCTTTCATTCATATCTTTGTAAAATCAAGATTACTTAATTGATAATATGCTTTTTAATCTTAATGTTTAAGAGTTCTTCTTCTTCTTCTTCTTCCTTTTTCTTCTTACTATTATTATTTGGGGTAAATAATTGTTGATCTTGAGCAACCCGACTCTCCTCTTCAAAACCCATTCCTCCACTAGCACTCTCCACTCGCTGTTTGCCGCCCATGACCTGCATTTGTCGCCGCGAGACAGTCGCGTTTTGCAGCCTTTTCTTTTGCGTTTTGCTGGTTTTCTGGTGTTTGATGGGGTGTGGCTGTTTAGAAGTGTTTGTGTTGCTGTTGTGGTATTTTTACTTGGTCGCCGGCCGCTCCCCCATCACTCCAACTTGCTGCTTCATTGTCGCCCACCACTTGTTCGACCTTTTGCTGCATCAACTCTCAATCTGCCTAGCAACCAACTGTTGGAGTCTAGGCTTATTGGTGACTGATTGTAAGATTTACCTAGCCATTTCCCTACTGCTGGCGACCAAAAATTTTATGGATTTGAAAACGTCCACCACTTGTTTGCTTTTTTTGTGGCTAAATAGAAAATTATCACATTGTCCTTCAACAGACAGAATTCACTAACAGAATTTAACGAAAAGTGGGTGTTTATCATTTCCAAACTTTTTAAGCACCAAATAGTTTTTACGATAAACAATGGTGGGTGCATGTCATTCAGCCTAATTTATTATAAAAGATTTATTTCAGTCGGAGATTTGATTACCAAACTTCATGGTGAAGTGATTCAGATTCATATCATTACGGGGTTTTGCAGGAAAACTTTGATAACTAATAACAGAGACAAGAACCAAAAGCTTCCAAAACCGAAAAGGAAATATCAACCGACACATCGTAGGTCCCTATAAGAGAAAACGACTATACTTTTAAATTATTCCTTTTTCCTTCAATTTTGATTTTATTTTTCTTTATATATTTAATTTGGCATCATCATCTCTGTCATACTCAGGAAAAAAAAAGACGGTACGTTACCACTTCAATTTACGGTTAAGTGTATCTTTTTAGGTTAAACTCAGAAAATAGTTGGAAAACTCTTTTCAAATGTATCAGTGCTTCTTCTAAAATGTTTCAACTGTTTTTAAGATTACAACACATTTTAAAAACCCAATTTTATTTACTTTAATAAGATCTATGAGGGATTTACAATACTTTCTTATGGTACCATATTTTATTTATTTATTTATTGAAATAACTGAACTCTCAAATGCACTATAATTCCTTTTGGTTTGGCCTGCCACAAAATGTCTAACGTTACTCTTATTAATCACTTGTTACAAGAATCTTAGATTCATGCAATTAGGAATCAAAGACCTGAAATTGCATATAATTGATTTGTGGTAGGATGTGCATTGGGAGATAGTGTTTTCTGTAGCTTTTTTATCTTGGTTAGACTTTGGTTTTTGATTCTATCTCAAGAGTTTGTCTTATGGTTGGCTGACCATCTTTATAGGTCTTTTTGTACATTCTTTTTATTTTTCTATTTTGAGCTTAATTACAAAAAAAAAAAAAAAAAAACAGGAATCAAAGAGCTGAAATTGTACATAAAAAACCCTAAGACGTCAGCCTGATAGTCAAAAAAGTTTGCTTTATTCCTTGAGTTTCTGGGTTCAAACCTTGGGACCACCTACTACAATAATATTATGGCTTACCTGGTCTTTTGAGGTTGTAGAGTGTTCAATGAACCTCAAAGATTAATTGACATGTACGCAAGCTAGCCCAGACACCCAGACTACCAAAAAAAAAAAAAAATTGTGAGAGCAAAGCTTAAATATTTGATCATAAATTAGCTTCATGAAAGTGAAGTGGATGACAGAGGCTGCAATAGGCGGGCTGAGTTGTTTTCAGGTGGAAGGTGCTTTGTAATGCCACACAATATGGACATACGCACGGCCACTCATGTCTTAATTTGTTCCCATCAACTAGTTGAAATGTACAAGTACAATAATGCAGCTTCACCATAAAAATTTATGCTAAATTTGTACTTGCCTAACCTTTCCTGTGAAGGCATGCTAGTTTTGGGTCACCTCTGTCTCTAAAGTCTGAACAACACTGAGCTCGCAATGGTTGGTGGTTAATTGCTAAATACAATATAAAGTGAGAAACGAATAACAGAAAAGACACATGTCAAATAGGGAATGAACAACCTCTCTCAAGTTCAAATCAACATCTCTTTGATATTACAGCAGAGAATCAAGTTCTGCACGCGGATCAATGGTTAACCAATGGCTACACCACTTCTTGTTCTCCTTGAGAGGAACTCTTCTTTTATTTCTCACCACCATTATCAATCACAAGAACAAGTAGTACTTTTGATGAAGCTTGCCGCTCAATCCTCCTAACCATCATCAATAATTTTGACCATTTGCATTTCATCAATGAAGATAATGGATTGTGAGAATATTGGTTTTTTCATAATCATATTATGCATACGTAAGTTGGACAAATATCAGTGGCCTGACCCTTAATGGACGCAAGTACAACCATTAAATCAGGGATAAAGATATTCGCCAGTAACTAGCTCAGTTCTGCTAAGGTTCTAGCAAACTGGACAATGCCAGCATGTGTAGCAATTGAATGAATCAAAAGCTACTTCTAACACCGCCCATCCATTTCCGTCCCCACCCACTTCATTTTTTCACCATCCATCACGCCTCATTGATTCCAAATCCGAACCCATCAATCAAATCTATGGTCCTAGTAAGTTGAGCTGTCAGCTCCCGACTTACTTTAAGCTGGTTTAGTGTTTGCTAGATTAATTTAGTCATCATATTTTGAACCAAGTTATTGCATATATATATATATATATATCAATATAAGTTGTGGTTTTTCACAAGCTTAGCCCCCCAGTTAGCTAGTTCGATCTCTTTTATCAGCTCAGCTTGTTTATGCCTTTCTAATCATCTAGTCAATTCAATATGTACATGTCGCCGCTAAAATAAAGCTGAAATTTTAACCAACACTGTTTATGCAAGAATGCAAAAAATGGAAGCTGTGAAGAGTGTTACAGATCGACCTGAGCCAAGAGACACCTACAAGATTGCTTATATAATCCATTTCCTTCTTGGTGCAGGGAATTTGCTTCCTTGGAATGTTTTTATAACAGCAGTTGATTACTTTGGTAGTCTCTATCCAGCTAGGCATGTTGAAAAGGTTTTCTCTGTGGCTTACATGACTTCTTCATTACTTGTTCTAGTTTTAGTGGTGAGCAGAGGTGGGTGGAGTTCCAAGCTGAATTATAGATTGAGAATGAACTTGGGGCTTTCCATGTTTGTTCTCTCTCTAGTGGTGCCTCCAATTATAGACCGAGCTTGGAGCGACAGCGGGACAAATGGAGCATATGGTGTGACAGTGGCATCAGTTGTGATCTGTGGTTTAGCTGATGGCTTAATAGGTGGAAGCTTGATAGGATCGGCTGGGAAACTTCCAAAAGAGTATATGCAAGCTGTTTTTGCTGGAACAGCTTCTTCAGGTACAAAACGTTTCTCTTTGTGTTCCTATTTTCATATTCTTTTTGATTAATTCAATGTACCACAAATACATGAACACTGCAGTAAGAGGTTAAGAACTTTAAAGAAAAATAGAAACACACTAAAATAAATCTATTTCCATGTCAGCAAATATGCTGATGAGAACTAGTTTTTAATGGAAGAACCAAAAAAAAAAAAGCATACTTTTTTAGATCAGTTGAAACAAAATTTGAGGAAGAATGGCCTTAAACGACATGAGCATGCTTTTGCTTTTTGCGAGAAGTTTAAAGGTGCATGCTCGAAATTATTAAAGTAGTGCCTACAATTTATGTTACCAGGAATCCGGAAGCTATTTCTTTCACTTTCACTGTTTTCGTTAGCATGAGAGATCCCTTAATGCCCTGCTATGGGATCCCTTTTATGTTTCTTCTAATCATCACTCACTATCTTTACTTTCTTGGACAATAATTGGATCACTTCCGAGAAAGTCTAAGCAGTTCCAAAATGATGTCGCATGTTGTTGCAAAATTACCAATTTATTATAAATATTATGATTGAAGAGACTTGATGTTCTTATAAAACCATTAGATTGTTTTCAATGGCCATAATTTTCCTTGCACTAATCCATCTGGCTGCTCTGCTTAATCATCTGAATAGAACACTTAGACAGTTGCTTTCAGTTTTTTGTCCTAAAATAACCTGTAATATAGGTGACAGGTTAGAAGAATCCAAGTCAAACTCAACTCAAGTAATTGTTGTCCTAATGAACCCTTTTTTTTGTAACAGGTGTTCTCGTTTCCATCTTGAGGATTGTTACAAAAGCATCACTCCCACAGACTTCACATGGTCTTCGAACAAGTGCCCACTTCTACTTTATAGTCAGCACAGTCGTCATGCTATGCTGCTGTCTGTGTTGCTACTTGTTAAACAAGTTACCAATCATGCAACATCATTACGGACTTCATAGTGTCAGTGACGATCCACTTTCTTCGAGGCAAAAGTTTTGGACAGTGGCAAGAAAAATTCAGTGGCCAGCTTTTGGGGTTCTCCTTACATACATAGTGACTCTGTCAATTTTCCCAGGATTCATTGCTGAAAACCTGGAATCTAAGCTTCTTCAAGATTGGTATCCTGTTCTACTGATCACGGTTTATAATGTTTCGGACTTTTTGGGGAAGTCTTTCACTGCAATATATGTTCCGAAGAGTGTGAAAAAGGCAACATGGGCTTGCACTGCCAGGGTTTTGTTCTATCCACTTTTTGCTGTTTGCCTCCATGGACCCAAGTGGTTGAGAAGTGAAGCACCTTTTCTAGCTCTGACATTCATGCTCGGGTTGACTAATGGGTATCTGACAAGTGTGGTCATGATCCTCACTCCTAAGTTGGTGCCTATTACAGAAGCAGAGATAGCTGCCATTGTGATGATTTTGTCCCTTGGAATTGGGCTGGTTGGTGGTTCAGTTCTTGGTTGGTTTTGGATTATTTGAAGCTTTACAAGTTCTCAGGCTCATGGTCACCTGTGGCTTGGAAGAAATTAGGCTTCTAAATTAGATATTGGATTATCTTCATGTAGGCCCAAAAAAAAAAAGAACCATTAGTGAATAACAAAAAATCATTTGGCAATTCTAATTAGTGTGATTGATGAACTACTTCCAATTCTGTAGTTTGTTGATTTTTTCAAATCTGTCATGTCATCCTACCAAGTTCTTCATCTGTACTCTTTGACGGCTAATGGCAAAAGTACCCTGCCCAAATGAAATGATACCGATATTAAAACGGGCAGAAGTTAGCAAAACAAAAATCATAAAATATCCAGCAATTAAGCATCTCCAACTTCATGAATAAATAGTGGAAGTTAACGGGAAAAAAACAAAAACATGAAGTGCACTGAGTAAGGTCAACGGAAAAACCCTTCATTCATGTGCAATAAGAATTCTTCGGGCATTCAAATCACAATCAACAGAGAATCAATTCCACTGAGGCTTAGCTTGAGCTACAACAATATGTGGTTCTGAAACCGCATTTCATATATGTCTGATACTGTAATTTGGATTTGACACCCTTGGCGGCGTACGATATATTTAGAATTGTTGGGCATTTAATAAGTGTTTATTGTTCTTCAATAATATCAAAGCCAATCCTTTGCCAAAAAGCAAAGATTTCAAGAATAAATTGTAGTAGTGATGCAGTGGAGAGAGAAATTTCAACAAAAAATTCATTTCATTGTTAGTGATATGGCAAGTTTTGACCCTGTTTTATTTATTTCGCGTTCTCATCCTTAAAGTAGCATGGTTAGTGATTGCAGAGTTCTGACGTAGAGGGTATTATTACCAAACTGCCCTTCCATCTTCTTCTTCTTCTTCTTCCGGCCATTGTCACTGCCACCACCACCTAGCCGCTATCGCCACCCAGCCACTGCTGTCACCCAGCCACCGTTGGTTGTGGCTTTTTAACAAACAGATGGTGGGTGCTGATGGGTGAGTCGAAAATAGCCGATTTTTCAACAATCTGATCTCTTAAAATTCAACAAATCAACTCTAATCAATAGCCAAGCAAACTTCAAACAAAAACTCTTGTAAAATCATTTTCAAACAGCTCCAAAAATCAAATCAAAGCAACCCAGAGCAGTTGCGTGAATGGCTAATCGGGAAATGGGTTGGGGTCGCATAACGCGACTGAAGAGGTTGATGTTTAGAAGGGGCGAGGATGGAGGTTTGAATGGTGGCGACGGGGGGGAATTCATGGTGTCCAAAATGGACGAAAATTGGTCGAGAAACAATGAGTTTGCGTACAAGTGCAGAGGCCGTCGGTTAGCGATTTGAGGGTGCGCTGGGGTGGAATAGAGAGGGGTTTTGGTGAGCGTGATGTGAGGATTTAGATAGAAGTGTTTGGGGGGTTCGGTGGTGTCGAAATCCGACCAGATCAGGTCAAAAACGACCATCGAATGGGTGAAGACGGGTCACAGGAAAACGGTGCAAATCTGGCTAGAAAACACTCAAACAACCTTCAAAAGGTGATGGGTAGCTGAGTCCAGCTGATTTTGGTGGTCCGAACCAGCGAGGAGCCTGCTGAACAGCCGATGGCAGTGTCAGCAGTGTAATGGGTTGGAAATTATGGGGTATTGGAATGATTATTTTACCCCTTAACCATTACACTGAACAATTTTCTGTTAATTCAAGGATGAAAATCTGGAATAAATGAAATTAGCGGTGGAAACATGCCATTTCGCTAATTTTGGGTGGGAAAACTTACTCTTTTATCTTTTATTATTCTACTACATGATATGGCTCGAAGAATAATAACATAAATAGAAGTTACAGGTTAACAATACAACTCGTCTCAAAAGCCAGGAAAAGGTTAACGAAATCTACAGGGGGTATAAACAAAGGTCAGAAGGTTATGTCCAAACTATGATACAAGAAAGACAACAGGTGGAGAATCTAAGAAGCAGCAGCTATTGGAGAAGGTCCAGAAGAAAGTCCATGGAAATAAATAGGTTCTGCTGTTTTGGTCATATCTTCTCCCTCCTCATCTTCTTCTTCTTCCTCCTCAGCATCCCAAAGAAATCGAGCATATGATGCAAGAACGTAACTGTACCATCAAATTAATAAAACAACGTCAACCCATTGACTCTTAGAATCAATTGAAGGTAAAAAATCACAATAAGAAAAGGTTACAAGTCAGACTTATATCACAACCACTGCAGGTTTCAAACAAATCTTTGTTTCTTCATTTTCCTCGACTTAAAAACAACTTTAGATTCGTCATAATTTACATAAAGAAATATAAATAAACTATCATTTCAAGAAAACCAACTCTCTTTATGCTCAATTAGCAGCCTCTAACCGCGCGAGATCTAGAATTATTACAATCTGTAGTCACCATTCTTTTAAGAATTGTATAACATGTACCCAATTAATAGTCCATGGTTAAGATCGGGTTCCATTCTTTTCCCATTAACTACCATTCAGAGATTTATAAAATTTAAATATGATTCTCACCAGTCATCAGGAGTAGCTTTTACAGCTTGATCAAAATAAGCTTCGGCTCGAGGAGCATCCTTATGACTCCGCCATATCAAATCCGCATACATAGACAAAACATTTCCATCATTTGGGTTTGCCAAAATTGCTCTCCCGCAATACTCCTCTGCCTTCACGAAGTCCGCGCGAACCTGTTTTCACACCCATCAAACCCCTCAGCACAAACAACAAGCAATTGTATTTTTAAATTATTAAAGTGATGATCTTGAATTAACATTTACCTCTTTCAAATATCTGGCTTAGTTACTAAGAAGTAGCGGATTTCCAGGATTAGCTTCGATCATCTTCTGATAATAAACATCAGTTTTATCATTTCCATTATTATTTGACTCCCACCTTCCATCTCCACTTCCACCGTTCGATCCACTTCCACCGCCACCACACATCTTCCCGCCACCACCGTACACTCCACCACCTACCATAACACGAGCGTCACCCTCTTCACTCGCTAATCCAGAATTCGAAAACAAACTACAATCCAAAGACGCCGTGCCGATTTCGTCTTCCTCCGCGACTGCCACTGCACTGATAAATGTGTTGGACAGTCTCTTCTTTGGCAAGGGCGGCACAGTACAGCTTCGAAGATCGGTCTCTGAGAGCGCTCTCGTCATAATTTTAAAAGAATCATCGTTTTGTGGAGGAGAAAATTGAGGAGTTGGAGACGAAGCTGTTAATGTGATGGATTTAGATCTTTGTATTTGGTGAAGTGTTTCTAGCTCCGGTAAAGACGACTCTTTCGCGTTTGGTATCCACGAATTCAGTATCGGCGTTGAAGAGCTTCGTAGAAGCATTTTTTTACAAGAAGCACAAGGGTTGAGAATTAGAGAAAGTGAGTTTGGGAGGAGCTGTAAGATCTCAACTCTCCAGTCGTATGGAGTTGGTGGTCTGAGGGAGAAGACGCGCTCTCGTTGATTTTTATAGGAAGACAGAAAGGAAGGTACGGCTAAGATCTCGGCCGTTGGTTGAGTGCGCAACGGATCAAAGTGGTATATATGACGCTGTGTGGCTCACGTGCTTTAATTGTAGATTTCTACGCATTGTTGTTGGTTGACTGTTATTGCCTTCCTTGGCTACTATTTTTCAGTAAGTTCGATATTACATAAAAATTTTCTTTAAATAGATTGAATATACAATTTGTTTAATAATGTGTTGACAAGTGCTCTTATTATCGTTGAATTAAGTAAAAACATTATTTTATAGTGTTTCATTTGTGAAGAAAATTGAACAATATTATGCTTATAATTGGATTATACAACTGATTATATAACCATGCAAAAAATGAAAGATAAAATAATTATTTTACATAAATTTTGTTTAATTTTTGTCTCAGTCATATAAATCAATTGTAAGCAGGGGCAAATCCGGCCACTTCATCGCCCACCCTCAATTTTTTTTTTTAAATGTTATTATGTATAATTTATATATTTTGGTCTACCCTAACAAAAATATTAATGGACAAAAGTATTAATGTATAATTAATTTTTACTTTGACCCACTCTAACAGAAATTTTTAGATCCGCTAGTGATTGTAAGCAAAATATAATTGTTCGTGAAGTTGGTACTATTCTTTTACATAAAATCAAAATCATATACTAACGAAGAAACGTTGGATTGATCTCTTTCCTACAACATGACTTTTCAACTTAAGAAAACAGTCAAAGTATTCAAACAGTTTCTCATAAAAAAAAAAAATGGTCACAAGAAAATACTGACTTTGATATACATTGTTTTGGTCAGAGGTTATATGGGATTACTAAGGTAATGTTATTTTATATTAATTGATTATCACGTTTGGTTGTCAAGTAATATAAGATTCTGGTAATCTTCCAATACTAATAATAATTACTGTTGGTAATATATGAAGTAATCTGATAACCTCAATTTTCTTAGGTATTTTAAGATTACTTAGTAATCATATTTTTGCTACAATTTTACCCTTTATTAATAAAATTTTAGGACAATAATGCCCTAGTTTTAAAAACAATATATAAATTACCAATTGACTATTTTATTTTTTATCTTTATATACAAAGTTTTTAGGACATAAATACCTCTGAAATTTAAAAAAATTACCCAAAGGTGGTGGTTGGATCTGGCCACACCTCTAGCCACTAGAAACCACTGCCGACGGCGATGAAATGGCGCACGACCAACAATATATGGCCGGTCATGCGGAATAAGGCTATTTTTTACCATGGATCACAAATCCATGGCCGAAAATAGCCAGATCTGGCATTTCACAGCTAGATCTTCACTTTTGTCGCCGTCGACAATGGCTCGGGGTGGGTGGGGGTGTTTTTATTAAGTTTTAAACATTTTTTTTACTGTTGGGGTGTTTTAGCTAAATCTGAAATGTAAGGGGAAATTATTCAAAAAATAATATTATATTAATATTTAAAAATGTAGACAATTTAGTAAATTATATAACATACTCACCAATTTATTCCTTTAAACCAAACATATTAATATAATATACCCATCAATTGATTTCAACCAACCAAAAATATTTTCCTAAACATTCACAGTAATCTATCATTCCATTAGTATAACATTCCCAATAATACAATATTCCCTTAACCAAACACACCTTAAACGTATAAGTTTTAATTCCAAAG
Source organism: Pistacia vera (assembly GCF_008641045.1). NCBI lineage: Eukaryota > Viridiplantae > Streptophyta > Magnoliopsida > Sapindales > Anacardiaceae > Pistacia > Pistacia vera. The sequence continues at coordinate 120,718 of NW_022196023.1, read as the reverse complement.
ACTAACAAACAATAGACCAAAAAAAGTAGGAAGAAAAAAGGGACCCCGATCTAACTTAGTTAATACATAAGGTTAGTATAGTATTTTTTTCATCATTTTGTTTTTAAAGTTTAATTTTAGAAATGAAAATAACAAGTTTGATTCTTGTATTTAAAAGAAAAAGTTTGAGAATGTGGTTACTTTTGTTTTCTTAAAATAGTGAAAAAAAATAAATATTATTTAAAAAATATAATAAGAAACATATTTTCTTTTATATTATGTGTATTTCTTAATTTGTTTGAATTGTATGTGTAATTGTCTGTTTGAATCACTTTGATACGACTAGTAGTATTTTTCTCTTGGTTTGGAAGTTCTCAAGTCTCACATCATTTTCTAAAATTTTCACTAAAAATTAATAGTAAGATAATAAAATAATAATAATAATAATCTGAGCCAGTACACGGCTGAAATTCCACGAGAGTAGGCCAACATAAACACAGTCACGTGAACTGGACCCCTTATAACCGAGTGATTCATTACGTACAGGAGTTTGACGGTCTCGATTCAGCTAAAGCACGTGATATTTCGCTATAGCGATTAGCGCGGTCGCTTCCTGTCAACATGAATGAAAGTGAAAGGGCAGTGTTTTCCCCCAAAAGCCCCTGCATTTTATCATATCGTGGAAGGCTATGTACGGGTGGCTGAGCTAAACTTTGGTGGGGCAGGTGGTGATCGGCAGTAGCGAATTGAAAACCATGAGCCGCATGACGGTGGAGCCCATGGATTTTATTCAACGGTGAGGCGTGAAGCTTAGTGTAAGTGGAATCAAGTCGTGATCATCACGTCTTGGCCATATTTGGAAAGTGGACAGATGCAGCCGCTCTTGGCTCTAGTCAGATTTTTAATGGATCCCACGCTTCCAGTTATTTTAGTTTTGTAATCAAGAGCTGCAACTTGCAAAAGGATGGGTACAATTGTCAATTTCTGTGGTGTCGATAATTTGTGCTAAGATATTTTCCTGCCTCTGGTTTATTATTGCATTTGTCTATTCTCTACATTATGTGTGTAATTGACAAATTGTAGTGAAATTTTGACGCACGATAAGTACGGGTTGCTGTTTAATAACGCCCGTTGTTTGAATACCAAAATCATTATAATAATAGGATGTTTGAGGAGGTGCATAAAGCATAAACATAAGTTTCAATATTAATGTTAGATCATTATTAGATATTTAATCAAATAATTACTTGACATGATTTCAAAACTAAAAGCCTTATATTTGAATTTAATATTACAAGTGGTTTAAAAATCGATATTTATCAATAAAATTACAAAAAAAAATTGAAAGAAAAATTGAAAGTACAAATTTCAAGTTTGAATAGCTTTGACTCATAAATTGATAAAGACAAAATTGTACAAGCAAAAGAAAAAAGAAACATTATTATATGTAAGGGCATGTTTGTGAATACGAAGATTGTATTGAACTATTTAAAACCAAAATACTCACCCAATTGAGCAAGCAGATCTATTTGAAATAACCACCACCAGGTGGCATAATAGTAAAATAGAAGGATATAATATAGTCTCTCAAATTTGAATCCCCTTAATGGTAAAAGAGAAAGAGAATGATCTAACATATTCTGTTGAGTTCAAGTCCCCATCACTGGAGTTCTTACTTGATTGCTATTAGAGCTTTTACTCAACTAATAGTTCTAAGATCCCAAAAGATTAATTGAGGTGTGAGCAAGCTAATCTAGACACCTTCTATTATAAAAAGAGAAAAAAAATTATATTTGAAATATTACTTAATAAATAAAGAGTAATGTTACGTCAACAACCTAATCTCACAAACTTCTCTTACAACGTTAAACGTGACAGTTAAGTTGACACTTTCACATCAACTCCACCATACCCAAGGCACAAATTTTTTTACTAGACCTAAGAAACGATTGTTTCTTCATAGGAAAACGACCATTCCTTCATAGAGAACTATTGTTCCTTATGAAGGAATGACCGTTCTTTTCTAAGAAACGATTATTCCTTCTGTGAGGAACGACTATTCTTTCATAAGGAATGATTGTTTCTTATAAAAGAACGATCGTTTGTGTCTACTTAAAGTCATTTAGTGTCTGAGGTGTGGTGGGAGCTGCGTGACGGTGTCAACTTTACTGTCACATTAGGGTTATAAAAAAAGGTTATGAGATTAGGTTATAAACTTAACGATTTTTAAAAAATAAACTCCAAATTCAGAAGGGCCAATCATTAAGATTGAGAGAAAACCAATAGATCAAGTAGAGAGCCACCCAACCCAACTTGCAAATTTAATGTCATAATTAAAGTATTTACGGAGAAATATTTTGACCAATAATAATTAAGATGGCGAAAGATGTATTATGAGATGGGCCACCAAAAAAAAAAAAGGTGGAGATGAAGTTTATAAAGAGATTATGTGAATGAAATTCAGGAGAAGGATGCTCAAGATACATTTTCCATACAATCTCCATCTCAATCACTATCCTATCAAATCAATTTAGTAAAATCCTCCAATTAATCAATTATAATTAGTTGATGGTTTTGTAGGATCCATATCTTGTTTAAAATTATTATTATTATTATGATGATGATCATATATATATATATATATATATATACACACACACACACATATATACACGATGGTTTTGTAGGACCCATATTTTGTTTAAAATTATTATTATTATTATTATTATTATTATTATTATTATTATTATGATCATGCATATATATATAAACTGAATATCCATATGGGTTGTTTGCCATGTGGCATATTTTGAAACTCATATAATTGTTTTATTTTGACACATATGATTTGTGGTTGCTATATAGTTGAATTTTATTAGTGATGTTGTAGAGAGATATTAATTACTGAATTGGTATTCCAAATCCAAATGTAAAAACATACCTATTTAAGTGACACGTATGACACTTTTTTTTTTTTTTTTAGCTCTAAAATTGGTTTATTTTGGAGCTCTAGAATTGCTCTCGCTTGCCACGTTGGATGTGTGGTTTAATGAGATATTTTTAACTCTAAGATTCATGAATATTCATGCTGGATGTTCGCCATGAATACCCATGCGGGTTGTTCGCCATGTGGCACATTTTGGAAGATTTAGAATAGCTCAATTTTGACACATTGGATTGACAAGCCAGTATCTTGATACGTTGGATTGGTATTTATTGACGCATCTATAATTATTAATTAATTAAAAAAATGGGATTTGTATTAATATTTAATAATGATAATAATGATACAGGTGCATTGTATTAACATTTCAAATATGTGCATTAATAACAAGTATGTAGATGCATTGCATTGGCATTTCAAAGATGTGCATTAATAACAAGTATACAGGTGTATTGGATTGCTATTACTAATTGTGGTTTAATGACATTTGTCTAGGATTGCTATCTATAATTATGTAGGTGCATTGTATTGACATTAATTGTGTTGGTATTCGGAAGGTCTAAATGAGGGGTTATAAAAGGGGCTCATGTTCAGTTGTGTATCATCGCAATTTGTTAGTTGACGTCAACAATACGTCTGGTCTTTTGTTAATTGTTTATATGTTATTTTAGTTTGTGAGAATAATATGTCTGTTCTTCACATGCATCTTGATCGATGGTTTTTTATTTATGTATGTTTTGGCTATTGATTACAGGTCAGAGATTCATGAATTGGCATGAAATAAAGGCAGGATGTCAGATTGATACTGTCAGATGAGTTGTTATTTTGATTTATTATTCTGAACTGAAAGTATATGTTCTAAGTATTTTAATGCGAAACTATAAGTATGTCTCCCAACTATTTTAACCTTTTTTGTTAGATTGAATGATTGTTTTTGTTCGGCCAATTTATTTGAATGATTGATTGTACAGTAAGTGTGTTCCTTGATATTTTTAACATGAATATTAATTAACTTTTGTTGCTTCCATTTTTTAGGTACCAGTTTTTATATGGATGGATAATTGTTCCTTAACAATGTTAACATGAAGATGAATTACATTTTGTTATGTTTGTTTTCAGGGAAATGAGGATTTGTGTTTATTATTTTTTTGGTAGAGTCATTGATTTGGTGTGTTTCTTCTGCCGACTGATCAGTATAAAATGTGAATTTGTTGATTTCATTTTATAGGTTGCAGGGAAAAAAGTTGACGTGTTTATACAATGTCCAGCGTGTTTCGTACCAAGTTGTGTTTATTAAGTCTTCAGTAAGTTCATTGATTTGGTATGTTTGTGGTTGCAATCGATTAGTGTGAATTATATGCTCACTGATGTTTGCTTATTTTATTTTTCCGCTTACAATTTCGGCCTAGTAGTGAGTATTTGTTGTTGGTATGTTCATGTGATGGGCAATTAGTTTTTCCTGTGTTGTTGTTGACGATGAGTAACATTAAATGTTCATGGTCTGTACTTTGTCTAAAGATTAAGCATTGTTTTTTCGGCCATGCTATGTGCTTGTTCCGGCCGATATGTAACCATTTGTTTTGGGACTGGGCTACATGAAACATTTGTGGATTGGTTTATGTTAACAAGATTCGTGTTGATGTTGTTTTAGCTAGCTTTGTTCTCAGATTACACAATTGGACCTCAACTATCATCGAATTGTGATACTCGGTCCACTGTTGTCATAGGGTGGCAAAATCCGATAATAGTCGAGGTTTGATTTTGTGATTTATGAATGGAATGTTATTGTATCAGGTTTAGTGATTGTGGATGTGAACGTTTCATGCTGTCTAAGTGTCATTGTTGGTATCGCGGCATGATGGTGATGGTGATTCAGAGATTTGGTTATTCCGAGTTCGATGTTGCTGGATTGTGATGGTTGTTATTGTGCAAGTTATCTTGCCTACATGAACATTTGCGGTTTGGCGTTTGACGAAGTAAAGCTTTGTTGGTTGTAGTCAATATATGGTGATTTTGATGTATTCAACTGTATGTGTCCGAATCATCTATGTATTTATTAATATTGAGGCAATTTATCAAAGGTGTGTTTTTTGGATCGTGATATCTTATGCAATGAATTACAACAAACAAGTTGCCAAGCAAATCATGCCGCCAACTTGGAATAAAAATGTGGAACTATAATGTTAATAAAAAATAAAGTGGCTTGATTTCTCTTTGAGTTTATATCAGCCAAAGTGTCGAACAATAATATTATTAAAAAAAATTGAAGCGACTCAATGTCTTTATCAGTTGAAAATTTTAGTATCAATCTATAAACGATAAAGGTTATGATTTCCATTGTAATAAACCTTTTGCTGTGCTGTAATTTATTCTGTATATCGGAGGTGTGGTTTCTGAATGATGGTATTTTATGCGGATAAATTGTAATAAACAAAGTGCCAAACTAATCATGCAGCCCGATGGGTTAATACACTTAATTTTTCATTGATATGTTCGATATTTTGATGATGTTTGGTGTTCTCGTATTTAATGTTGTTGTTAATGGTATCAGTCTCTTCATATCGTGTTTTGTAGCTTTACAATTGCTCCTTTTCAATGCGTTGGATTTGTGCTATTAATAATTTTATCCAAAATGAATGGGTGCATTGTACTGTTATGTGATACTTTCAACATGATATTACTATTAATGACCACGATATCAGGATTTTGGTTTTGATTGATGTGTTTGATATTACGATGATGTTTGGTATTCTGATATTTAATGTCGTTCTTAATGTAGTGTTTTTGTTAAATTGTTGAAGAAATCTATGGTACTGTTTATGTCACATAATAGTGTAGGTTTGTATCGAACGCAACTTAAATAAGAATTACACTTGTCCGCGTAAAACAATTACAAAAATAAAAAAATCCCAGTCATTATTTAATTTTGTTATTATTCTTATGCTGTTTATTAAGTGTTATTGAAGTTGATGCAATTTTGTGGATAGATGTTTATCTGAAGGAGATCAATACATTGTATTTGTTATGTATTATGTTTAATGCGAAATTAATGTGAAATGTGAGGAATATTTATGTGGATGTGAGAGGTTTTATACATAACTCTTGCAATTAATGTGTTTGTTATATATATGTAGTTGTTTATGTTGTCGTACACGATTAAGAGAAATAAGTAAAGGTACTTGAAAGTATATCATTAGATCATTGTTCCAAAAAAATAAATAAATTGCTGGTATAATTGAGATATAGGTGCTGTTACAGGTAATGTGATACGTTCAATTGTTTTTATCTTTCTATTGTAATGTTGTATATGTTGGATTATGAATTGGTTTATGAAAGCTATTAATTTGCGTATAATAATATGAAGTTTAAAATTGCAGTGCCGAACAAAAAATTCGGCATACTATTAAATTGTGATAAGAAATATTTATAGTATGAATTAGATTATAAAATCGAAACATTATGTTATTTATTTATAATTGTGGTACAACGACATTTGCTTTAGTTGTAAACTCTCGGTTGGGAATCTTTATTACTTTTACTGAATTGTATTAGGAATGAATTTCTTTTTGCAGGCAGGTCATAACAATGTCTAATACTTTTCTTAAAGATATTGATGAATCAAGGGATGATTAGATAGTCACTGTCAGAGTATCTAGATTGTGCGAATGTAGGAATTTTAGAATGGGTGACGAACTTATGAGCCTTGACATGATTTTGATTGATGAACATGTATAAAATATAGTCTGAAAATAATGTTAAGACTTTTATTTCTGATTTGTATAGCTTTGCCTAAATTTGTGATTTTCACTGGTTTTTTAGAATCAAGTTATTCATGCCTCGATACCAAAAAATAGGATTGCAAAGTTTAAAAATCACCTTCATGAAGGGTCGATATATTTGATCAGACATATAAAAATCATAACATCTGCTCCCTCTTACGGACTTGTTGATGGTATATACTGTATACAAATTCTCATGATCGCGATCGTACAAGAAATAAAAGAATTGAGAGTTGTTATTCTAAGATATAAATTTGAATTTGCTGGTCTTCATGATCTTCATAATAGAAGGAATGACACAAGGTTATTATCATGTATAGTTAATTTGAATATTTGTGTTTTAAATGTGTGAGAAATATATTTGTACATCAAATGGGATAAATTATATGCAGGTGTCATTGGAGTTTTGAATACAATAGGAGAAATTGAAGAGATCAAGTCGACAAAGACTAAAAAAAGAGACATCAGATTGCAGATGGCAGAGTAAATTCCTTTGTTAATGTTTTTACGTTCTTCTTCCACTTTAAATAATTTACAATAATATTGATTTCAGAGAAGCAATTGAAATTATGTTATGGGGGAAATTTTCCGAAGAAATAGGTGAAGATTTGCAATCAGCAAGTACCAACCCAATTGTCATAATAGTTACTTCAACAAATGTTAAAGATTTTCAAGGTCATAAAAATATATTACGTGAAGTTAATATATTTTCGATTACTAACTTATGTTCTTTTCCATACAGGAAGATTATATCTCAATACAACTTCGGCATCTAGAATTTATATAAATTTAGATATTGGGGAGGTGCATTCTCTACAGAAAGAGTATGTGTTTGAGAAATAGTTTTTAAAAGTAATTTCATGGATATAATTGTATTTAAAATTTTATCTACTCTTTGTTATTTTAGAATGGGAATTTTGCCAGTAATTCAACTATAGAAAAAGATTCTGAATCAAGTTCTGATTGAGAAGGAAATGTTTGAGAATAGAACATCACTCAAACATGTTACCAATCTTGTGTGGCATGATGTTGATGAGGTACAATATTCATTAAAACGTTAAATTGATTATTGTAATAGTTTGTGAATAGAAATTACAATTGTTTAGGTGATGGATTATAAAATTAAGGCCAAGATAATTGAAGTTGATGACAGATATAGGTGGTGTTACAATTCTTGCACCTATTGCAAGAAGAAAATCCCTGATATTAATACCTATTTATATTGTGAGAAATGCAACAAAGAATCGAAATCTCCTCAGATGAGTATATCATTGTTTATTTTTTACTGTTTATAATTATGTATTGTCAATGCAATAAGAAGTATATTCAATTTTAGACATTTATTTGTAACAATGTTTTGTTAATGTTATAACAAATACAAGGTGGAAATGAGAGTGTCGGATGGAACTACCGAAGCAACTTTTATATTGTTTGATACTGTAACCCAGAGATTGGTTGGGTTATCATGTTCTCAACTGTTGAACAAACAAGGTAATGATCAGAAGAATATCCCAAAAGTTTTGAATGACCTGTGTGGACAAATATTCGTTTTCAAAATCAAGTTGAGAATTGTGGATCTGAAGGAAGGGTATGAATCTTATACTGTCACAAAACTTTTTTTGATTGATGAGAATCTTGAGGATGAATATAACTTACAAGAATTGCAAAAGGTCAGTATAATATTTATTCTTAGATAGTTAATTTTCATAATATTGAAGTGGTATCAATGTTTTGTAAAAAAATAGGCAAGTAATGGAGAACATGGATCACAATCGTCGATGTCAGACGTGAGTGAATACGAAATACTGACACCAAAAATCAAAGATGTGTCTGGAAAAGCGATGGCAAGAGTTGAACCTGATGATGCTAAAAACAGGATAGACAATTCTTGTATAGACACGTTAGACAGACTGAAAGAGAGGGAACGAGGAAATGAGCAAAAAAAAAAAAAAGTGACGATGAGAATTTTAAAAGCAGCAGTAGGAGTTACAAAACCAATCCAAGAAAAAAGTTGAGGTCTTGATAAAGTGATCATGTCACATTTGATAGATTAAGTATATAATGTAATTGGGACTTCTTTTGTGAAAATGCTTTATCTTTATTGATGAATGCCAACACAAATAAATATAATATTAAACCACAATTAGTACAAAGCAATGAACAAATTATTTTGTGAAAAAAAATATATATCGCACCATTAACTCAGGAATAACAAAATTGAACCTTTGAGTCTATGAATAGTCAAGTTGAATGGTTGGCATATGAAATATGATGAAATTATATAATGTGTAACATTAATAGTTTGATATACTTTTATATCTGAAAATCTTTACTTAAAATAATAATAATAATGAAACTATGAAATTTCGAATCAATTATAGTTTTCAAACTATTAGATTTTTTATTACTGTTTTCAATGAATAAAATAAGTATAACATATGTTTATGTTTGGTCCGGTAATAAGACTATTCTCCATTATTAAACAAACAAAGTTTTTGAATGGACTGTGTGAACAGATGTTTGTTTTGAGAAGTGAACTAGAGGTTACTGATTTTAAAGAAATATATGAATCCTATATTGTGAGAAAAGTTTTAGTTGACAATGTGAAACTTGAAAATTATTATAAGTTATAGAAATTACGGAAGGTCGGTATAAATTTTAAGTTTAAATGGTTGATCTCAATATTATTCATGTAATATTAAATATCATGCACAATATGCTACGAAGTACTAACATCGAATGTCAAAAACATGTCTGCAAATATAGTATTAATTGTACAAGTGGATGATGCTGAAAATATAATTCAACCATTTTTATAAAAACATATTAGGGGCATCACAAGAGAAGAAAAGAACTATAAAAGCGATCCAACAGAAACTACGTAACATTGCAATATTCATGAAAAAAAGCTAACCAAAAGTTTTTTAAATTCACATAAAAACTATAAAAAACAATCCAAAAGAAACAACATAGAAATTTTCATAAAGTGTTCCTTCATATTGAATAGAGGGTCTTCATTTTTGGATATTTTTTCTGTTGCTTAATAGGGGTCTACCCCTGCGACGAGGTTGATGCTCATGCGCTGGTTGAGAGGATACATTGACTGTATCTTGAACTTCTGTTGAATTTGCTGGCAAGACCGTGTTCTTCCGTTTGTTCATCAATTCTAAACATAATCTAGTGTACTTCTCTGTCTACAAACAAACAAAATAAACACAATTTTTCTGATCTTCTCAAGTATTCAAATTCATTTCACCAATTTCATATATAAAATATAGTTTGTGGAAAAGACATATTATTTTGCTATAAAAATATTGTGAGTTTATAAAAGTCTGTAGAAATCAAACTGCTTCAAGTTTTCCATATGCATTTTGTAACTTCAAAGCCAACTGATGATTTTCTTCTGTTAAGGTTTCAACCTGAGTTGGAGTGAAAAGAAAATTATTAGAATCATTAATAGTACTTAAATAGATATAGGATTTGAAATCATCTAGAGAAGCGAATCATATTTTACTAGAGTCTCTTTACCTCCTTTTGGGATTCGAAGTACAAGTCTCTATATCTAGATTGCTGATTTTTTATTACATGTATTAAATGGTCAACTTTTCCTTTCAAATTTTCAATCATACTACTTGGTTCAGCCTGTTTCATCTATTGAGGTGATTGCAGTTCGACTTCTTGATCGTTGTCAATGAAAACCATCGATTCTATCACACGCAAAACATCGTCTTTATGAGTATGCACAACTATTCCTTGGAGTCTTGTAGAGCGTCTACCAGGACCCCTACCAACTTTCTTCCGTTTAGTTCTCGCAGATAAATTCTTCGCATTTTCTTTCCTCTCAGTTTGTGATTCTACCATGTTTGCTGATTGTTTTGTCTTTTCCATTCTACTAGGATTACACAACAAAGCAAACCAAATTTGAAATTGAAATATATTAACAAGAAAAACAAACGGAAAAAAAAAATTCATTATCTCAAACATGTAAATTCTAAAATAAGAAATTTCTCTGTAAAAGTAGTTGTAACAAATTTTTTTATGTTTCTTCCCTTTTTGTGACCCTTCAACTATTAATTTCTTATGAATAGTAAACCTAGGTTTTCGTCTTTAATAACGCTTCATCCAAATTTTTTTATTGGTGTTATAATTGCATAGAAATGACTTCAATCCGTAGGAATGCCCATAATATACAACTGTATACTATAATATTAAACAAATTTTAACGATAGAATACACAAACAACCAGATGAAACTACTACCAAAAATAAAGAACAGAATTGAAAAAAGGGATGAGATATACAATAACTGAATTGGCAATGTAGAAGATGTTGACACGAAAGCTTCAAACACTTCAGAAGAAAATCGGCACCGACACGAGAGAAAGCTGAAACAATTACATTGATAGCGTGTTGGACGGAGAATGGGCATGAACATAGCTTAAAGAAATAGAATATGTGTTAAATAAAAAAAAAAAACCAGATAAATAAATATATTAATGAAACATAAATGATTGTTAATCCACCGATTGTAGAAAACCGGTTGGACCAATGTTTTTGAAATAGCAGATGTATTTTTTAATAAAATAATATTTAATTTTTTAGGAATACCTGGAACAACATTACTGTTAAATATTGCAAAAATTTGGTGAAATATATTTAATTCAAATAATATTTAATTTTTTAGATACTCTGACAGTGACTATACAATCATTTCTTGATTCATCAATATCTTTAAGAAAAGTATTAGACATTGTTATGACTTGCCCGGCCAAAAGAAAATCATTCTTAATACAATTCACTAAAAGCAATAAAGATTCCCAATCGAGATTTTACAACTAAAGCAAATGTCGTTGTATCACAATTATAAATAAATAACATAATGTTTCAATTTTATAATTATTAATTAATTAAAAAAATGGGATTTGCATTAATATTTAATAATAATAATAATAATAATAATAATAATACATGTGCATTGCATTGGCATTCCAAAGATGTGCATTAATAACAAGTATACAGGTGTATTGGATTACTATTACTAATGAAGATTTAGTCAAGGATTGCTATCTATAATTATGTAGGTGCATTGTAACATAAATGGAACACAAAACTAAAATGTCATTAGTAATATAACAAACTATTTACCTAGTTAATATAAAACCATTAACCAGATTAAATTAACAAATTAATTTGACATACGATTTCATATTAGTTAGGTAATGTTTATAAACATTATATCATTCATTGAACTATAACATTCTTATCATTGGTCTACTGAACAAATTGTTATGCTAATATCAACCTGTAACCACTGTATGAAACATTGGACTTTAACTAAATATATATTATTGTTTCTTTTGAAACTATCCGAACAATTTTTTTTTTTTTATCATTATACTTATTTATTACTATTTCTTTGTTGGTTTTCCCGATGCAATTATTTATTAAATCAATGAAACGTTTCAAGTTAGTCCATATCACCTCGGTTGGGTTTTTGATATTTTCGGATTCTTCAATCATTGCATTCATTTAATACAACATGTCTGTTTGTTTTCCATATGTTCATTTTGTCTTCTTATTTAAATTCTTCTCGAAACTGTATGTATATATAACTATCAATCTTAACTTTTTTTCATATAACTTTTATACGTTTGTGGAACTTCTTTATCTCTTTTACCTTTAATTGGTTCGATAATGGCTAGAGAAAGAGGAGACCTGAAACGGATTGTGAGTGACATCAACCACAATGTTATTGATATAAATACTGCGAAAACAAAAATCAAAGAAGGCATGCATTTGCTAGTCGAGGTGATGAATTCTATAATCGTTGTTGTTTTGGATTTGAAAGAAAATGATACTTTGCTTTCTGCAAATGAGGAGCGACTTGAAATGGGAAGGCATCAAGAGAGAAGGTAATACAAATTTTGTGTAATATAAAACTAAACAAAAAATATTATAAATTATGTGTTATTAGTTGACTTATTTATTTGGATTTCAACTTTATGTTATGCTATTATTTTTATATATATATAGTTATAATGCAATTTGTATTCCTAGCATGTTTACATATTTTTTTGAAATTTATTCTTTTTTTAAACCTGTTGGTGCGGCAATGGGTGTTAGACAGAAGGAGTTCAAACAGATACTACCCAATCTTCGCAGCAACATAGAAAATCTAAATGATGCAAGAGAAAAATGCAACAATATGATTGATGCTTTATTTGAAATCGTGGATGATGTTAAGCTTATTGTTGCTGATGTTAAGACATGAGAGTATTCGATTGATCTCAAATCGGAATGTTCTGATCAGATAACTATAGAACCTGGACATACACCGTGTGTTGAACCTTGATAAATATATAAAGCAGTGCACGCATGTATTTTGATATTAAAATATATTAAACAAGTCTTTGTTCTCATATAATTTTTTTTTTTATTGTTTGAAATTATTTTGTATTGGTTAAACAATAGATTCGCAATATTGTAATACAATATTTCAATATTTGCTGATACAATCCAAATTAATGTTCTTAATAGTGTACCAGTCATTAACCAAGTATATCAGTTACAAGTTACAATAGGTCCACACAGTTCATTAATAATATATCAAGTAATTTTTTTACAAATACAAACATAAACCACTATGAAACATAATCCAGTGAACACCATCACCATCATTCAACACAATCCCTGTCAAAATAAAAAACTCAGCAATCCCATTCACATCAATACCCTTCTCATTATTCTTCTTAAAGTGAATCCTGCATTAGCGCTACAACTCAATTGAAATAAATTTCAACATATCAACATTATCTTTCATTGTCTGGTAGTTATGATTGTTTATATTCTTGAAAGTCCTAACTAGAAACAAAAAAAGGCCAGGAAACTCAGTATCCATGGCTGCGTAATTATAGGTATAACTCAACATTTATATCTTGAGTTATACGTATAATTACCACCGAATACATTAATGAGCAAATTAAACACAATTTAATTTGCTCATTAATGTATGGCTGTGTAATTATGATTGTTTATGTGAAAATTAGACTGCTGTTATCTTGTGTATGGTGTATTTGATCTACCTTAAGGTTTAGATTTTCTTTTTGCTTTATATCTTACTGTTTTTGTTTTCAAACCAAGGTGGTGGTCCTGTTTTCAAACTTTGCGGACATAATTACCACCAAATAGGATCATTACTTCCACCTGAAGGAAGGAAACCTCACTTTGCACCGCTTTATATTTATGACACGGAGTATGAAACCAGTCATAGATTAAATTCTATACGAGATAATACAGTCGATGGTACTGTTGACAGGGAATTAGTGTAGGAATTGCAATTGATGTTTGATGCAAACAATGAATTGGTTAAAAGTTTTCGTTATGTTAGGGACCATATGCATTGGAATGATATTAGAAATATGCATTTGTGGTTGAAAATGAAAAGGGAAAATGATGGAAGACAATACAATTTGCCAACTGCATATGAAATTGCGGGTTTAATTGTTGGTGATATTGGAATTTCAGAAGCCGGAAAAGATATCATTGCTCATCATTCAAAAAAGGTCTTCAAAGGATTTCTGACTTGCATCCAAGCTTTATGGCATTAAGTTATCAAATATTATTCCCATGTGGAGAAGATGGATACAAAATTGACATTAACCATAAAGAATCACCTAACAAAAAGTCTTCAAAAAGAAACAGGTTGAGCATGAGAGAATATTATGCATTTTAGTTGCAGTATAGATTACATGAAGGGCATACTCTGATGAGATCAGGTAGATTATTACAACAATATATTGTGGATGCATATATGGCTGTTGAAGAGGAAAGATTTTGTTGGATCGGAAACAATCAGAAAAAATTGAGAAGTGATCTGTACAGCGGGTTGATGGATGTCATTTCAAAAGATGATGTTAATGAACAACATCTAGGGAAATCTATGTTGCCCCCTTCGTCTCACACTAGTAGTCCCCGATATCGTGTTTAGAATTATCAAGATGCAATGGTGATTTGCAGATGTTTTGGATATCCAGATATTTTTCTGACCTTTATCTGTAATCCCAAGCAGCCAGAGATACAATATTTACATAATTGTATTGGAGAATGTGATCAAGAAAGTAGAGTTACTGTAGTTTGCAGAGTTTTTCAGATCAAATTGCTTGAGCTAATGCGACTATGCGAGAGATAAAAAAAGGTGAATATTTTTGTGAAACGGTAGCAAGTAATCCAATGAATAATATTTCTATGTTCTTTAAAAAATCTAATTCATTGATAATTTATGATATGAAATTATATTATACCAACTATTGTTGAACATGTTATAATTGTTTTTGTCAGTTATCTACACTATCGAGTTTTAAAAGAGAGGCCTCCCACATGCTCATATATTGAGTTTTCTACATTCCGAATATAAGAATCCTTCGGCATCCAAAATAGATGAAATAGTTTCTACTGAAATACCAAATAAGGAAATTGATCCTATTGCCTTTGCAGCTGTCAAGAATCACATGATCCACGGTCCATGTGGTGATTTTAACAAGAATTCACCATGCATGGAGAGAGGAAAATGTAAAAACCATTTTCCAAAGAAATTTATCGATCAAACATGTGTGGATGACAATGGATATCTAATGTACAAAAAACAGAATAATGGAGCATTTGTTGAGAAAAAAGGAATCAAACTGGATAACCGTTTTGTTGTTTCTTATAATAGGAATCTTTTGGTTAAGTTTGATGCTCACATAAATATTGAAATATGCAATCAACATAGATCAATCAAGTACCTATTCAAGTATGTCAACAAAGGACCGGACAGAATAAGAGTTTCTATGGAAGTTGAAAACAATGGTCAACAGAACAATCAATGCAAGATTTTATAGAACAAAGATGAAATAAAGGCATATCTAGATTGCAGATATGTACAAAATCCATCAAATATAATCTTTTTATATTGTTTGTTCATCTTTGCTATAAATATAACATTAATTGATTCAATTGAAAACATTACAGATATATCTCTTCTATGGAAGCTTGCTGGAGGATATTTCAATTTGACATGCATTACAGAGAACCGGCTATCAAAAGATTGTCATTCCACTTAGAGAACGAACAAACAGTTATTTTTTATCCAAATAAATGTTTAGTTAAACTTTTGGAAAGCAAGGTTGTTACACAAATGAAATTGACTGAATGGATGAAGTGTAATCAACGATACCATTCTGCAAGATCATTGACTTATCCTGATTTTCCAAGCAAATGGGTTTGGAAGGATACAGAAAGAAAATGGTCCACACAACAAAAATCAAGGTGTATTGGCTGGGTGTATTTTGCATTTCTAGGTAGCGGTGAGAAATATTATTTGTGAATGCTTCTCAATTTAGTAAGAGGAGCAACATCATTTGAAGATATTCGAACTATGAACAGATAAATATTCAGTACATTCAAAGATGCATGTTATGCATTAAGATTGCTGGATGATGATAAAGAGTGGAATGATTGCTTGGATGAAGCATCAACATGGGCTACCGGAAGACAGTTAAGACAACTTTTTGTAACTATTCTTGTATATAATGAAGTGGTAAGTCCAAGACACTTGTGGAGAACAAATGCAGAACGTTTATCTGAAGAAATTCCCTACATTCTTAAACAGAAAATATTGATGACAGAATTGAGATGCACTAAGGAACAGATTCATAATCATGCATTGTTCGAAATTGAAGAGTAGATGAAAAAGGCAAGAAAATCCTTAGCTGATTTCCCTAGAATGCCAATTCCAAACTATTCCATTTTTTAGAATTCACATAATAGATTAATTGCCAAGGAATTAGATTATGATATCGAGAACATGAAAACATTGCACAGTGATTTATACAAGGGTCTCAACAATGGCCAGAGACACATATACGATTCAATCCTTGATTCCGTCAACAATCAAAGTGGAACACCATTTTTTGTTTACGAACATGGTGGAACAGGTAAAACCTTCCTATGGTCAATAATCATGGCCAAATTAAGATCCGAGAGAAAAATTGTAATGGCTGTAGCTACATCAGGAATTGTTGCATTGCTACTATCCGGTGGAAGAACAACACATTCGTGTTTTCAAATCCCTATAGATATCACTGAAGAAAGTACATGTGATATAAAAAAAGGGACACAATTGGCAAAACTACTCCAGCAAACAGCTTTGATCATTTGGAATGAAGCACCCCATGGCAAATAGGTATTGCTTTGAAGCTCTTGACAAAACTCTAAAAGATATTTTGTCTGAAAAAGAACAATCAAATGCAGGTAGAATATTTGGAGGCCTCACTATTGTCCTAGGTGGTGATTTCAAACAAATTTTACCAGTTAGACCAAAAGGGAAAAAACATGACATAATATAGGCCTGTTTATCATCATCTACCCTTTGGAAACATGTAACCGTGTTGAGACATATATAAAACATGAGATTGAAGACAAACTTGGTAAACCCAACAGAATTGGATAACTTGAAGACTTTTGACAAATGGTTACTTAGGAAAGGACGTTGCAGAAGATGAGAGTTACATTCAAATACCTTAAGACTTGAAAATCAATCAACATACCAGTGACGAAGAAACAATTATGAATGCTGTTTTTCCAGATTTATCTGCTTAAATAAATAATATTGACTATATGAGAGAAAGAGCAATATTGACACCCAAAAATAAGACAGTACATAAATTGAACAACTATATCACCCAGAGTCTGCCAACAGATGGAAAGAAGTATTTCAACTCAGACAGCACTTGCAAAGCAATAGGTATCTCAAACGATAATGACATTCTCTATTAGGCCGAATTTCTTAATTCTTTGATGTGCTCCGGCATGCCCAAACATGAATTGCATTTGAAAATTGGCATTCCAGTTATGTTGCTGCGTAATTTGAATCAATCTGATGGTCTTTGTAATGGAACCAGACTGACATATAGGAAAGTGGCCCATACAAGCGGTGATTATTACCGGGTCAAATATTGGATATTGTTACAATTCCTAGAATAATAATGTCAAATGCAGATATGAAATGGCCTTTTAGGTTGAAGAGAAGATAGTTACCTGTGACAGTTAGCTTCTGTATGACAATAAACAAAAGCTAGGGTCAATCACTGAAAACAGTGGGATTGTATATGAAATATCAGATCTTTACACATGGTCAATTATACGTCACACTATCAAGAGTAACCTCAAGACAAGGTATCAAGATTTTGCTACCCCTGCAACATGATGAACCGGCAGAAACATTGACAAACATTGTTTTCAAAGAAGTGTTTAATTAAAGGGATTGAAATGTTATATATAATAAAAAGCATTCTTTGTAACAAAAAGGATTGATACATTGTATATAATATAAGACATTGTTTATGAGAGATTAATGTGAAAAATTGAAGATATTTATAAGAATATGAAAAGGTCACATTAAATGTTCAAATATATACATAAACATAAGTTCCTTGATACAAAGATATTTAAAGGTTCTATATTATTATTGTCAAGTACAATGAATGCTACATTATATGTATTATGTATTATAAATGCATATTTTTTACATATGCAATTGAACCACAAACTCTTGCACGACAGACATCGTCAAGATATTTAACATCAATAGTACTATTAAACACTTCAAATATTTACAAAAGCGACATTACAAGGGCTGGAGACTTTTTTTCATATACACAAAAATTAGCATCAACTGAATGCTTCCACATCCGTAATAATAACACAACTATAAAAACTTGTGTGGCAAATATAGTCAAAATATTTAACAAACGGTTTAAAAATTTAAAGAAACAACATTAAGTGGACCAAAGAAAGTTACAATAGCATTGCAGTCAATATAATCTCTATTAGTTGACATCTTCTCTATTAGAGTAGATGCCCTAGAGCCAATCAATTATTGTAGAATTAACTCTTTGTAATAATGTTCATTAATCAATAAAAGGAATTTTATTCTATATCGCATAAATCATTATTATTGCAATATGTATTGATATATGTCCTTAGAATGGTAGAACCGTGACGAGGGTATCAAGTGTTTCAAATCTTGATAGTGAGAACCCTATGAGCACATATGGTGACCATTCTAGAAACGTCCGTTGCCCCAGTATTATTCTGAAGTAAGGGCATAGATAATATGGTAATGCTATCATAGTGTTGAACGACCCTGTCGAAAGGCAGTGACTAATCTCACTTGTCAAGGTTGTTTGGTGACAACCTGGTGTAACAGATGGGTGCTTGCTGTAGGCGATTATACCGCAGCAAGTTCACTGGACTGGCCCACCAGAGGATTCCACATGGATGGTAACCCTAATGTCTATGGAACAAATCCTCTAACGAATGGTGGTGCATGTGATCCTTAGACTTGAGATCACCGGAACGCCTTGTGCACCGATTGGTATAGTTTGACACTAGCCTAATGCAGTTCTTTTCAGAGCTGTCAATACGGTGGTGATTGGCTGCATCAAGGAGTGTATCAAGACTATGGTGGATTGACGGAGGATTCATCACTCTCGGGTACGGGAGAAGTTATCTCACGGCGCAATTCAGTATATGGCAATGACGTTAAAACTGTGGCCACAATGGGATTTAGTTGTTGCTCTATCCAGTTTATAATACGGGTCATTGGTCCAGAAACTGAATACCTAATATCGAGAATAACCAAAGGTTGACACTATTTCTATGCTTTCGTCTCGCTAAGATAACGTATAATGAAAGGAATGAATTGCACGGTAACCATATCATTGACAGGTAGCTACTTTGCTGAATCCGAATTTATCGGGTGGCCATGATGCCTTGCTAGGGGCCAATCTTGGTCTGTGTATTAGTGAGATGATTAATTGGTGTTAATCGCGATACTATACACTGTCGATATGATGAGGAGCCTATGGGTCACACACATAGAAGACAATTTAAGATCCAAAAAGAAAGAAGGACGTTTTCGTCTTTTAAGGCGAAAGGGTATTTTGGTAATTTCACAGTGCAATTAAATTTGCTGAGGTCGTAGCCTATATTTAATTTGTTAGAAAAATTAAATAAGTGAAATTATGTTTAAATGTGTGTTCGCACATTTAAATATATATTATCATTATTGTTAAATGTTAATATATATATATATATATATTAAAATATATATATTAATTGATTTTAATTGAGATAATGATGGAAAAATAAAAATATCAAATTGGGAGTGTTTGGTAACATGGGGCGTTTGGGTTGGAGCTCAAGCCTATTCCATATGGGATTAGGGCAAATTGATGTACTATAAAAAGAAAAATGTGTTAATTAAATGTGACAGATTTTTCTTTGGAAAAACACAGTAGCCCCTTTGAAAACACTCCCACGGCAGAAACACTTTTGTTTAGAAATCAAATCAATTTGATTTGCTTTCTTCTTAATCTTGAAGCCAAAGAGGATCTAGCAAATCCCTCTTTGGTTCTTTTGAGATTGTCTTCGTGTGGATTACGTGGATTCGATCCTACACTTGGATCGGTAGCAAAACATTCGTTGACAAATTTGGAGGAGCCTCCAACGTGCGTTTGTTTTTCTTTAAACTCAGATTTATTTTTCTGCAGATTTTATTTAATATGAATTGTAAAATTATATCCTTGATCTTGGCTCATATAAACGATCCCTGAATTATTTGTTTTTGTTTCCGCTGCGTGTATGGGACCGTTTACTATCATTCTCATTTTTCAACACAATTGTCTCTAAAAAACTAGAATCTTCATTTGGAAATATGTTCTTGAATTCTTTGACACAAGCTTTTATGGTGGCCAAAAACATTTCTGGCACCGAATCATAAGCCTCTTCTTTATCTTTCTCAGCTTGTGCAATTAAATATTTGATGTTATCATTTTCTTTAGACAATTCATTACTTTTCTTTTTAAAGACTTCCTTTTGTTGAC
The DNA here is from genome assembly GCF_008641045.1 of Pistacia vera. Lineage (NCBI taxonomy): Eukaryota > Viridiplantae > Streptophyta > Magnoliopsida > Sapindales > Anacardiaceae > Pistacia > Pistacia vera. The sequence goes on along the minus strand of NW_022196023.1, from coordinate 100,092 downwards.
GTCGCTCATTTGCAAAAGATTGTTCAACAAACGATTCTTGACAGTGTTTCAATTCAGTTTTGACCTTTTCAAATGCCTCTTTTGATATTTTCAATTGTTCTTCCAATTTGTGAACTTCGGAAATCACATGTTCATTTTCTTTTTTCAAATCTAAGATCACATCTTCTGAAAAAAACCAACGTTCTCTGATTTCTAAGAAACCTTCATAAACCTATTTCAAAAACAATGAAACCACGATAACATCGTCATGCCAAATAAAGTATATATTCACATGATAAACTGAAAAAATGTTACCTCTTTCCCTAGACTGAATGTTTTGCTGTCTAGCTCTTCTTTAGAAAAAAATTTCCACTTTCGTTCAGAACTCATATCTGAACCCTCTTGCTGACAGCTTTTCTGTCATTTCATCAATCTGCATAATGGAATTTCTTCAGACTGATTATCTTCTTCTTCAATCAATCTAACATGGCATGAACCAGAATCAGGTTTCACAGAATTAGAGGCTGAACTAGGTAAAACATAAGTCTGTAAAGCCATTAACAATTCTAACTTGGAATCACTGCTTGATCCTCCTTTATATAGAACTTCAGAATCAAGTCTTTGAATAAATTTCATCAAGTTTTTGGGAGCCATTACTACAATGAAAAAATAATATCATCAAATAAATAAAAGTACAGAAAACAGACAATCATTCAACTTAATAGAAATTGTAAATCTTTGTTATTAGTTGGAAGACATTTATTCTTCTTGACATGTGATAGAGACACAAATTAAAACAACAATATCTCCGACGTGCTACCGAGAATACCAAAACCTTGACAATTGTTCCGAAAAATAAATAGATAATTACATGATAACAATGATGGTAACTTCTGAAGCATTTGTAACACTGGCATTTCATAACATCAATTCATAAATTAACAATAGTATTACTATATACACTAAATACAACAAGATAATAAACAAAATCATAATGAGAAAAAGACCAATTCCAGCAGTAGATTTAACGAGAAAGTAATGTACAATGTGACTAAAAGGACAACAAATAAACAACTTGACTTGAACAAACAAAATCGTAGTAAGAAAGATATCAATTTTAGCAGTAAACTTATCGAGAAAGTAATCTGCAACATGACTACCAGAGAAACCAATAAACGTCCTGAGCATAACAAATTATCAGCACAACCATCTAACAACAACTTCTTATAACAATAATAACAAATCTCAGAACTCTGTAACAATAACATGCACTTCAATCAAAGTTAAAATCGATGACAAATTAATTAGACCAATGTAAAATAAAAAACGACATTGTCACTGTAACTGAAGAAAATTTACTTTACTTATCTCAACTTCAGTCAACGAGAAAACACGGACATGGTAAACTCAAAAAATGAACTGGGACAAATGCCTTTAAAGCCGAAACTGACAGAGAAAACCCTAAATCCCCAAATTTACTTCAAGTAAAATACTAAATATTAATTCCGCATGTTTTCTTTAAGTATCAACAACATTTTAAACGACAACATTTTTCGTCCACTTCAGCCGAACAATGTCACTATAACTTATCATCAAAGTATAAAAGAAGCAAAACTCAAAGTTTCCTTCAAAATCGCACTATAAAATACTAAACCTGACAATAAAAATGAATTTCACAATAACAATTACAAAATAAATAACATGAATTGAAATATATAAAATACTCAATTGCGTATTATTTTGAAACCACTTCATTTTGAAATAACATTAATGAATAAAAAAAGATAAATTTGAAACAACAGAAGGTGAAATTTTAACATGTGTACATAATTATGCAGACAGATAATACTTTTCCCATCAGAGAAGATCATCATGCAAGTATTACAATGTTGACGACATAAAACGAAAGCCTTAAGAGGATGACAACCTAAAACACAACGGACCAATCCTATACATGCTTATTCAACAACGTATTATCTATATATTACATACAAGTAAAACAAAATATTAAAATTACAGTCTCTACAGTGTCCTAATCGAAGAGCAAGAGACCTCGCCTCATCCATTTTCCATAGACCTTCCTCATACTTGTACCACCTCATAAAGCCTTCATCACTTTGAGTACGCTGGCATATGATGCACGAGTGCTCAATACATGTTAAGAACTTACGTAATCAAGTAGCCTTTTCCAAGATAATTTTATCTAGCTTCTTAATAATATTTTTGTGCATCCGTGGAGAAAGAAGTGGACCTTTTATAAGAAGACTATGTGATATGTTAAGGACTTTTAGATTTGGTAGGTCATCCAATATAAGCAATAGGGCATCCTTAACTATCACTGAGCATCTCAAGCTCAAAACCTTCAAATTTGGAAGAAATTTGACTATCGTACAAGCAAAGAGAACATCAAAAGAACCCATGATCTTGAGTTCCCTAAAGTTCTTACAATTTAGGGCTACTTCCTCTATAAGATAAGGCGGATTTACTATACTAGGCATTGTCAAGGATTCAAGAGATCTCCTTGTACGAATGGCCTTGCAAATTACATCCTTCTTTATTCTATTCCAAGCTGGCATAATGAGACACCTCAGATGGGGGAACCTGCAGACAACAATATATGGTGCGTTACTTCCCAATTCACTGTACCAAAAAGAAAATTAAAGGTGATGATCACTAGTACCAAAGGCAATGCCAAAGACCCAGTCAATGAACAACGAGAATAAAAAAAACAAAATTACCTTTCAACAAGGTTTTAAATAGAAACATAAAAAAATTACCTTTCAGCAATATAAGTAAATTGTTCGTCCCTTGCATACAAATTGAAGTGAAAAATCAAGGTTCTTATTTGTCCCGATTGAGACTCAACGAAATTTTCAACAAACAAGTCAATGCCTTATTAGCGTAAACATATGGCTCTAATGGGATTTTGATAAAATTTGATCTCAACATTGACAAATCAAGAGTTTTCCAAAGCAGAGGATCACGGCAAGCTGAACGCCATGAATTACAAACGTGAGCAATGCCTAAAGTCAACTACAAAACATCAAAACACAAGAAGATTTTCACCAATAAGTTAGTGTCCAGATCCTCCCATCTTCTTACTGCAGAGGCACCCTCTTTCATTTGACCAGTTGCCCAATTATCTCATAGAACTTTCGGAGCATCAGACACCTGCATAAGATATGCACATAATTCATGTACGATGCAGAAAATATCATCCAATACATTAAGTTATATGAATTTAAAAAGATTCGTATTAATCGAATGTATCAAATACTTAATATACCTATGTAGAGATATAGATGAATGCCAACTATTTATACTTAAGATAAATTAATACTTAACATTAAATGATTATGAACAAAAAAGTTTATATTTGTTGAATAGAATAATCAAATTTTCTCAGTAGAATAAACAATGAGTGAATGATATCTGATATATGTAACAAAATCAAATAATTAATGTTCAACAAAATAAAAGTACCATCATTAATTCAGAAAAATACTAAAAACGAGTTTAAAAAATAACAACGCTAATTCTCATTAATAATTAACAAGACAATATCTACCAAATCCAAACACATAGAAAACTGTTCGCTATCCAATATCTATACAAAAATTATATAACCCACTAACACCATAACAACTTTATAATTTCAATAGACTTTCACCGACAAAAACACAACCAAAACAACGTGATTCCTTACAAAAGAACAAAAACACAACCCACAAACCTGTTACGATTACCATCACAAATATTGCAACGAATCATTGCAAAAACAATTCAGAATAACAACACCACTCTTCAAGCAATAAGATTAACGTAAGTTTTATGAATATCATCATGTTTTGTTAATCTATTGATTTCATTGTTTTGTTAGTCATATAGAAAACCGTATGTCGACTCCCAACAATTGAAACAGATTATGCCAAATCACTTTTGTCTTTAATTCTTAACATCTTTCTAATACATAAAAACCAAAATACATGTTAGAATGGATATTGAATTGAACCATATTTCTCACACTTTTTTATTGTTAACTTCTTCATCATACAAGTAATGATATTATGATTACCAACTGTTTGAAACTATTACTTACAACTTTTTTTTTTTTTTTAATTATTATTGTGGATCTTGTGTTTGAAAACCATTATTTAACTTACAATTTATAGATGTAAATCTCTAAACCAACAGTCAAACGTAAAGCAAGTCTTACATAGAAGAAACATCTTCAAACAACGACATAAACTACTAGCAATAACAACCGCAGGGCTTTCAATTCTGAAGATCCTTGCAGAAGTAGAAAATAAGCATGCTTCACTACTGCTTGGAACGCATTTGCTCTTCGTGGAACATGATAGAAATAGAGATTTACAACTACTTATTGCATCTTGCAAACAAAATAACCAACAAGCAATGTATCTGACCGTCGTTGCTCTAATCACTATACATGACAGTAGAGGTGTAAAAATTCTAATGAAATTAGTTAAAGTAATCAATCAATTCCACAAACTAAAAAATTACAGGGAAGTGTTCAAGTCCATGACTCCAACTGCGACAATTCTCATTAAAAGGAGAATATTTCGGATTTGCGACAATGAGAATCAAAATCGTATACATTGGAACAGATCAACGTCACCAAAAAATATCACATGTCCAAGATGTAATGTAGTTTACCAAATAGTATGTATGAAATATAATTTTTAGTGAGCTCTTTAAATTATTTATTACACATGTAAAAGTATCTCAATAAAAGTGTTATTCTCTGTATTCAATTTTATCATTGGATTGTCTACACATGCTTGACAAACATCGATCTAAATATATTATAATGTAAATTAACAAAATCTATAAACAAACATTCCTATCGCACATTGAAAAAAACTTCGATTCTATTATGAACCAATTTAAATCCCATGCCAAATGATAACATCCATTTGAAGCACGACTGCCGAACCATTATTGACTATACAAATGATATATTATAATATCATCATCACATTTATGACATGAATACTTAACAAAATAATTATTATGTTTGTTATCGTTTCATATCCTCTTATGCAAGAACTTATTAACGTTTCTTCGATCAATGTGTTTACTTATCCCTAGACATTTATTTGTTTTCCCAAAGAACCTTTGGTATTCTCAAAACCAGATTCAGATAACAATACTGACTCCTATTAATAATAAATATCAATCTAAATATATTATAATCTTAATTAAAGAAAAAAAACTAGAAATAACCATTTCTATTACACATTTAAAAAAACTTTTGTACCATTATTGATCAAACAAGATCAAAGTCAAACTATATGCATGTTTCATAACCATATTACCAAACCACAATTAAAAAATTAATAAACATATTGTGACATCGTCATATCATCTTTGACTTTGATCACATTGTTTGTTTATCATAATAACTCAACATCTTGCCGAACCATTATTAACTACCTAACAAATATGCTGCACACTTAACAAAATATTTATTACAGTTTTCTTTAATATTGTACAGATAGTCTACTAATGTTTCGTATTACCTTATCCAAATAATTATTAATACTTTTTCGATCGACACGTTTATTTAGTACCAGTTGTCTGCTCATATTCCGCCTTTTCGTATCCTATTCTCCTATAAATATTGCTCTGACATCAATCATCCATTTAACTTTCTTCAGATACTATACACTTTAATTGTTCATTTCTTCTCCAAAACTTAATTCGAAAATGGCTGACAAAACATCACAACCAAAAGAATCTGCAATGAATTCCAGCAACGACCTCAACAACAATAATTCTCCATCGAGGCAATCAGAAGGTATAAATTTTGCACATCTTTTGTATGCTAAATTGCAAAATCGCAAACAAAACGATGATACATATTTGTCGCAATATAAAAACCATTAAAAAAATTTGATATGTCGAGAATTCATCTCATAATTATATTTACACATTCATGTTACCGTTTCTATATATTTACAAAATTTGATTGTATATTGTTTTTGCAATTGTTTTAGACATTTTTCAGGGAATGTCGGAATTGAGGGAGATTTTCAAAAAAGTTGAGAACAATTTGGATGATCTACATACTGAACGAGACAAATTCAGAGAAGTGATTGACCAGATGTTACAAATCATGAAATCTGTCATGGATATTATTTATAACATAAACAAAAGAGAGTATGCATATGCACTAGAGGAACTGAACAACTATAAGAAAAATAGAAAATAAAGTCTATATCATCCAAACCCACTTCACAGTATGAAAAAGCGATGTACTTATTTCTTTTATAATAAAAGTGTTATTCTCTATATTCAATTTTATCTTGATTTTAGTGTTACTCATTAATTGATTGAAAATTGTTCTCCATGATAACACCTTAGTTTTGATTTAATTCTTCCATCTTCACACATTGGATGAGTACTAATAATAATTATATAAGTACATTACATAGATAAATCATCTTGATTGGAAAGAATCCTATACTGTGAGAAAAAAATTTACCAGTCAATGTCAAACATGAAAATGAACTCAATATAAATTTTAAGTTCAAATAATTGATCTTCATAATATTAATTGATGTTAATAATTATAAAGGTACAATTATTAATTTTATGTTAACACAACTCTATGCATATATAGAAGTTATATTTACTCTAAAACTTGTATAATCTAACAATTATCATCTCTTAATCTAATTACTTTATTCTGTTAAAATAAATTTGTGTACAACCTCAAGTAACATGTTAAGATAAATCATTTTTTTTTTATCAACCAAATTAAATTTGATTCTGTTATGTGATAACATCAATACACTAAACCCTAAACCATTATTCACGATCCAAGCAATATATTATAATATCATCATGACGTTTCTTACTTGAATACTTAACAAAATATTTATTACGTTTACTGCCGTTTCATATCCTCTTATCCAAAAAGTTATTAACATTTTTTCAATCAATATGTTTACTTATTACTAGACATTTATTGGTTTTCTCAAAGCACCTTTTGTATTCTCCAAAAACAAATAAATACTTTTAAATTTTAAATAAATAATTTACATAACATTAAAGTGATACGAACTTAAATCACTCATGCAAGTTGAGATGATTACCTTAATATTTTGTGGTCTAATTTTACAATCTATGTTATTTTTCCAATTTATTCTTCTCATCCTTTCTATTAAACTCATGCCAGTTAGATCTTATTCTTCTTAAACAGCCATGTTTATTTATTATAACATCTTTATTCATATTCCATCTGTTTCTTTGTATTCCTAATAAAACAGAACACATCTATCAATAACATCAATACCCTTCTCATTATACTGTTTGATTGATGTGATTGATATTTTGATGATATCTCATGTTTTACTGTGTGCATACTAATCAAATATCTAAAATATTTAATATACCTATATAGAAATTAACATGAATGCGAGCCGTTTACATTTAAATATAAGTAAGACTTCACATTAAGTGATTAATACAACCATCATTAATTTACAAAACTATTAAAAACCAGATTCAGATAAGAACGTTAACTCCTATTAATAATAAATAGAACATTATCTAAGCAGTTTAAATACCAAAGAAAGAAAAAAAAAATTGTTCACTACCTACACACGAACTATATGAACCACATATATCATATCAACAACATAATTTCCATATACTTGCACCCAAAAAACATCACCAAGAGATATGATTCCTTTCAAATTAACAAAAAAACAACCCACAGGTCTGTTACAATTACCATTAGAAATTCTACAACGAATCATTGTAAAAGCAACCGACAAAGATCACACCGCTTTGCAAGCAAAACGGTTAACGTAAGTTTTACTAAAACCATCGTATTTCATTAATCTATTGATTTCATTATTTTCTTACTCACACAGAAAATGATATTATACAAAATGGTTAAATATACAACTAATAACAATAAGATAGTAGTTTGTTCCGCAATAGTCTTATAACAATAACGGTTAACCATAGAAATGACTCTGCCGAACCATGTCCATCTTTAGTTGTTAATAATAGTTTTATAATAAACAAAAAACAAAATGCAGTTTAGGATCCCTATTTAAGTGTGTCATATTTGGTACACGTATTTATTCTTAATTGCTTAATCATAAGGTAATGGTATCATGATTCCCAACTGTGGATTTTTTTTTTTTTTTTAACTATTATGATTCTTGTGCTTTAAAACTGATAAGAATTCATAATATCTATTTATTTGTTATATTTCCTCATGTTTTATTGGTTATAAATGCTTAAATCTTGGATTTTGATTATATTTCATATTTTGTGGAGTAGATTAAGGAGTTAAATCAAATTGAATTCAAAATCAAGAGATTTGAAGAGAAAAAATCGGAGCTCAAAAAGAGATACATTCCAGAAGCGGATTTTGCTTAAAGCGTGGGCATGTCATGTTTTCCCAGAATGTTCACAAAAGCAGTCAGCAGATAAAGCGTGGGCGCGCCTTACTGGATCCGAGGTTTTTGAACTAGGGTTACAAATTTGTTAGAGAAAAAGATATGCATGACAGTTGGAAAGATTTATTTACCCATTCTTAATCTCTAGGATTTGCCAAGACTCCCTATTAAGGTGGGATTTGCTTTTAATTAGTTTCCTGATCTAGATAAGGTAACTATTATTAGATGGAGTTATAAATAGGGACATTATTCACAAGAAAAAGGACATCGATCTCTCCCTCATCTCTCTCTCTTCTATTTTCTTTAGGCGTTCTTTTAATTATGAGTAGCTAAATACTTTTCTTCCAGCTGAAGGATAATTGAAGTTTTGGTTCTTCAAGAATTGTGAGATCTAAATAATTTTCAGTGTTCTTTTATTTCTTCACTATTTATATATCTTCTAAGTTTATTAACAATTATTGTCTTGATTGATTGATGCAAAGGGCCTGTTGTTCAATTATCAGGGTAATAGATTGCCATTTAGAACTTTAAATCCGTAATTGTTTAAATGTTCTAATATTAGTGATAAAATAACATAGTTGATAATAAAGGATTTTCGATTTATGTTATGAAGATATAAAATCTAGTCTAAATGAATCAAGCTTGTGTATTTGTTGGCTAGAATTGGTAGTCTCTCTAATTATTAATGTTGTCGATAGATTAAATCCTAAGAGCTTGTTTAGGGTTGTTTATTAACAAGGGAAGTAATCAAAGAGCTTGTTTTGGTTATCGAGAAAGTAAGGAGAGATAGGTTGTTAGAGCTTGTTAATAACCATAACCAATTTAGTGAAGAATAGAAGATTTTATCCTTGTATCTGTGATCAATTCTCTGAACCAATTCTGAAATTATATCTTTGGTTGGATATTTGTCTGATATTGATTTCTCCTTAATTTTTAGTTGATTATAATTGCTGTCTTTTGATTTCACTTCAAAATTTCAAAACCCCTATTTTCTTTGCTTTAATTTTCATTAAAATAAATCTACCCAATCTCTGTAGATACGACCTTGCTCATCACTATTACAATTTGTATTTTTTGAGAGTGAGAATTTTATTATTTGTTGGATTCGACACCCACCAAAAACCATTACTTACCATACAATTTACAGGTGCAAATCTCTGAACAAACATGCAAACATAAAAAAAATATTACAAAGAATGGACATTTTGAAACAACGACACAAACTACCAATAATAACAATAGTGGGGCTTTCAATTCTGAAAACACTTGCAGAAGCAGAAAATAAATAAGTTTTGCTATTGCTGGGAATACATTTGTTCTTCATCGAACATGTTACATATATGGGATTAAAACTACTGATTGCAGTTTGCCAAAAATATAACATGCAAGCAATATATCACACTGTCGTTGCTCTGCTTACTGTACATGACAACAGAGGTATACAAATTCTAATGAAATTAGTAAAACTACCAAATCATTTCTACAAACTAGAATATTGTACGAAAGAATTCAAGTCCCTGACTCCAACTGCAACAATTCTCATTAAAAGACGAATATTTAGGACTTGCAATAAGAAGAATCAAAATCATATACACTGGGACAGATCAACATCACTAGAAAATATCACATGTCATATATGTAACGTGGATTACCAAATAGTCTTGAAATTTAATTTTTAGTAACTTTCATATGTAACTTCTTGCACATGTACAGATTTAAATGTTTTTTAGTTTAATCTGAAAATAAAAGTTAAAACTCACTCAATTATCAACGATTGATCTAAATATTTAATAACTTATAAAGAGAAATTCATCACAAGATTACAATGATAAAAAAAAGGTAAACAATATTTAATAAAACTATTAAACACCAATGATTATGACAATTTCAAATAATTAAACATGTTTGACAAACAGCAATCTAAATACTATTTTTATAACATATAAAAATAAATTTCCATTCCATTATTCATTAGATTGAATTCTACACTGAACCACAACATATTTTAGAAACCCGCCTGCCAAACCATTGTTAACTATTTATTACGCTCTCCTTTAATGCACCACAAACAGTTTTGCTACAAGTTGTTAAGACTTTTTCAATCAACGTGTCTATCTGTTGTTAGCTGTCTGTAAATTTTCCTAGAGCAACTTTCATACTGAGTGATACAATACCCCAGAAATTGTTCAAACATTATGTTAAAAAATTGAACATATACAACAAACATCAATCTAAATATACTATAATCTTAATTTTTAAAAAAAAAACTAGAAATATCCATTTCTATTACACATTTTAAAAACTTTTGTACCATTATTGATCAAACAAGATCAAAGTCGAACTATATGCATGTTTCATAACCATATTATCGAACCACAATTAAAAAAATAATAAATATATTGTGACATCATCATATCATATCATCTCTGACTTTGATACTTGACAAAATATTTATTGTCCATCATTTAAAAATGTATCAATAAGATTTTATTATTAGTAAATCACATTGTTTCTTTATCATAATAACTCAACATCTTGTCGAACCATTAATTACTACCTAACCAATGTGCTGCACACTTAACAAAATATTTATTACGATTTTCTTTAATATTGTACAGATAGTCTACTAACGTTTCATATTACCTTATCCAAACAATTATTAACACGCTTTCGATCAACATGTTTATTTATTACTAGATGTATGTTCATATTCCACCTTTTCGTATCCTATTCTCCTATAAATATTATTTTGATACTTGACAAAATATTTATTGTCCATCCTTTGAAAATGTATCGATAAGATTTTATTATTAGTAAATCACATTGTTTCTTTATCATAATAACTCAACATCTTGTCAAACCATTATTAACTACCTAACAAATATGCTGCACACTTAACAAAATATTTATTATGATTTTCTTTAATATTATATAGATAGTCTACTAACGTTTCGTATTACCTTTTCCAAACAATTATTAACCTTTTTTCGATCGACACATTTATTTATTATCAGATGAATGTTCATATTCCACCTTTTCGTATCCTATTCTCCTATAAATAGTGCTCTGACATCAATCACCCATTCAACTTTCTTCAGATACTATACACTATAATTGTTCATTTCTTCTCCAAAACTTAATTCGAAAATGGCTAACAAAACATCACAACTAGAAGAATCTGCAACGAATACCAGCAACGACCTCAACAAAAATAATTCTCCACCGAGGCAACCAGAAGGTATAAATGTTCCACATCTTTTGTATCCTAAATTACAAAATCGCAAACAAAACCATGATACATATTTGCGGGAATATAAAAACCACTAAAAAAAATTTGATATGTCGAGAGTTCATCTGATAATTATATTTACACATTCATGTTACCGTTTCCATATATTTATAAAATTTGATTGTATATTGGTTCTGCAATTGGTTTAGACATTTTTCAGGGAATGCCGGAATTGAGGGAGATTTTCAAAAAAGTTGAGAGCAATCTGGATGATCTACATACTACAAGAGACAAATTCGTAGAAGTCATTGATCGGCTGTTACAAATCATGGAATCTGCCATGGATATTATTTATAACCTAAACAAAAGAGAGTATGCATATGCACTAGAGGAATTGAACAACTATATCGTCCAAACCCACTTCACAGTATAAAAAGCGATGTACTTAGTTCTTTTATAATAAAAGTATTATTCTCTATATTCAATTTTATCTTGATTTTGGTGTTGCTCATTAATTGATTGAAAATTGTTCTCCATCATAACACGTTACTTTTGATTTAATTATTCCATCTTCACACATTGGATGAGTACTAACAATAATTATATAAGTACACTAGATGGCACGCCCGCACATTGCGCGGATTTATTTATTAAATTATTTTTATTTTATTATTGAATTTTTATATTTTAAGAAATCGTAAACGATTATTGTGTCACAAAAAAAAATGTCAAATATTATTTATAATAGAATATTTTGTTTTTGTTTTTTTTATTTTTTTATCAGGTTTTTTATGTTTAAAGAATTTTTCTTTGGAAAGTTTTCAGTTCGATTAAAGTAGAGTATCTTCTAGCATAATGAAAGAGTTGTTATCTTTTATTCATAAGAAAAATACATAAAGTTTAGTTATAAATTGAAGACTGCAATAACAATTGTAATGGCGAGAGAAATTGTTTCAACATCAGATGGTCCGCCTGAACTGGAAGGTATTCTACAAATCCTTAAAGCCACGTTGGACAAACTCAACACTGCCAGAGTGATGAACAGAGATATTATGAATGTTTTGTTAGAAATAACAGGCTCAACCATGCATTTAATATTGTAATGACTTCTTTCTATTATCATATTCATACAATATATTAATAGAAATACAAGTATACTTATCAAAATAGTTGGGCCCAAAAATTTTCTTTACTTAATATATACATTCTTTACATAGTACAATGTCATTTGTACAAAAAGACTCTCAAAACAATGGACAGTGTAGCCAAGTCTCCTCGCTTGCCGACGTCCATCCAACCACGTCCTCACCTATGTCCTACAGAAACATAGAAAACAACGGGGTGAGCGCAAAGATGCTCAGTAAGTAAATCCTCTACTCCACTATCCCCGTGTATCACCCTTCAATTCTTTCCTTACTCTTGTCACTTTCTCTTATTCAATTTCTCTTGTTCTTCTCTGCTTCTAGTCTACTCTTTCTTTCTCTCTATTCTCATCACCCATGAGGGATATCATGATAACATGCATGGATGAGATGCATATGCACTAATTCAAAGCAATGCATTTTCTCTCTTTTCTTTTCTTTCTATTCTTTTCTTATTCTTTCTCATGTTTTCTCGTTCTTATTATTTCTTATTCTTATTCCTTCTCTTATTCTTATTCTTTGCCGATCAGTCTTGGTTGATGCATAGATTCGGAACCCGTGGCCATGTGAGTGTACTCTCTCTCGTGTATAGCCCTTATCCGCATGTATTCTTACAGACTATACGAATTCTTTTTCTCATTCTCATTCCGCTCTCTCACGGCGATTTACATGCGGGTAATTCTACACTCACAGGTTCCCCATCGCACAACCTATTCTCTTTTCTCTTCTTTAACACTTTTTTATTCATTTTATTCTCTAGTGCTAATTCTTTCTTTCTCTTTATTCTATGAGAATTTTTTTTTTTCTTTTTCTTTATTCTTAGTTTGTTTCTTTCTCATTACTCATATTTCTTTCTTTGATGATTACACATATAAACATATGCATATGGATGGCTCATGCCTAGAATCTTTCTTATATGCACTCATGAAATGCAAATATGCTATGTTGCATAACGTAGTTTCTTTACTTCTACTTTACTTCTCTTAGGCATTTCATCAAACAATATGTGTGCATACCTAAACTCTACTCTAACTATAATTCTACTTCTTTCTTAACCATCCAAAATTGAGTTCAACTCCTTTAAATCATCACACATCCTGCAAAGAAAACACACTTCAAATATTCCTCTCAAATTCTTCTAAATCTATCCATACTTCTATCAAATTTTATCAACACAATCCACCCTTCTCATGGTGGAAATCTCTCCTTAAATCAACATTGAACTCATTCATAAATCCATCAACTCATTTCAAACATAAAATCAAGCATTAATCATATACAAATCTCTATACATCATTCATCATGCAAATCACACTTAGGTGGATTTACTACCTTATACTCAAGTAGAATCCACTTAAGCTCTCTACTCTTGATGGCTTGATGCTTTCTCTAAATCTTAAACACAAACTTAGTAAGGATCCTACTCTTACACTAATAAAAATTCACATCTAGAGTAAGGATTCTTACCTTTAAGTGCTTAGGATCAACTTGTACAACTTCTAGTCAAAAGCCACCAAAAATCCCTGGAAAATTGAATGAAAGCTTGTGAGAATTGAAGGATGGAAGAGGCGGTGGAAAAGAAAGAATGAAAGGGTTTCTAAAGCTAAACCCTTAATATCTCATATTTTCTCCACTCTTTCCCATTTTACCCTTACTCTTTCATGGAATTCCAACTTTGCCCTTTAATTCTTTGCAAATGCACCTCCATTTAAACTATTCTCCATGCAATTTCCTTGCATTTCACTCCCCACTTTTCTACTAATTAGGGTAGAATGGTCATTGTGCCCAAAAGGAAGAATTCTCTAGAAACTCATAAAAAATTTCAGTCGAATCTCTTCGCGGCGAAGTCTGCCTTTCACAAATTTCAACAAGACTTCACCATTTCAAGGCTTCAAGCAATTTCACACACTACACACTTAATTTAGGGCACAAAACACTTTAAGGGCAAAATGAGCAAATATGAGTTACTTACCTCAAGCGGGCGTTACAAATATTCAATTTATGGAAATGTGAATCCCTGATTATTGCCAAAGAAAAGGAACTTGGTATTCCTCAAGGAAAAAAATAGAACTATCTGATGTTGTTGCTTAACTGCTAAAAATTAAACAATGGACATGTAAAGTAGATATGTAAAGGAATATAAGAGTAATCAGTTGAGGTTATTTACCGCACGCTTCTGTTTGTTTGGATTTTGGATTGACAATAGTTGGTCTTTCGTCTTCCATTTGTTAATGATATCGTGTGTGAAATGAAATATATTTGAAGGTGTATGGATTGTTGAATTGTCTATTCTTATATAGCTTTAGATGTCATTGAATGACATTTCGTATGACGTTGCGAACAACATTAGTAATTTTTCAAATTAAAAGTGGAATGTGAAAGATCTCGAATTAAAAGAGGAATGTGCAAGATCTATATTGAATACATTAATTGAATGAATGTGAATAATCCTTGTTACAGCAATCTCTTAATATTCATGGAAATCAATAACACACAAGTGAATCATTAGTAATTTATCAAATTAAAAGAGGAATGTGAAAGATCTCAAATTAAAAAATTGAAATACATATCGTCAGAATCAATACATTGAACAGTTGTATGTAATATATTATGATTGTATGTAATATATAATGGTGAGTTATTTTTTTTATGACGTTGGTAAACTTAAATACATTTTTATTATTCATTCCATTGATAATAGAAAAAAAAAAAAAAAAAAAAAAAAAAAAAAAAAACTGTGTACATAGTTTGTTTTCTATTATTTTATTATTTTTTTTTGTCTTGCTGCTGTTTTTGGCGATGAACTTCCTTGTCAACAATCACTAATTCACGGTGTGTTAAATCAAAGATAACTCCCATGGTTGAACTCATTATTTCTAATAGATCATGGATAATATCTCTTATCTTTTCACTAACCTCGTCAATACTGTCTAAGCTAGTGTTAACATTTTTGAGAATCTCTTTGATCCCATTCTGTATGTTTGATGACGTTTTTGCATCTGTAAATAACAAACAGATATTAGAATTGATATCTCACAGTATGTATAAAGATATTGTTTGATGTTCATTACCGTTTGTGGTTGCTCTTGATTCTTTGGCCATTTGCAAATAAAAATTTAAAAAGTAGAACAATATTTGTGGTTCTGAGATGTTTCAGATGGTATCTTGTTATGCTTATATAGAAACAACTGAATGCAAAAAGTAGAATATGAACATATATTTGTGCATTTGGAGAGATTAGTTATGATAACTGAAAGATTGAACAATATTATGAAAGGTGAATACAATTGAAGGACGGCGGTATTTGGATCAGTTCATCCATATCAAAAACTTTTTTGGGAAGATAAATTTACAAATTTCTAAGGTTTTGTAGAATATCTTCTAGTCCAAGCAGATAATCTGCTGCTACTATTTGAACTACAAAACACCAAGCAATGAACGTGTAAAAGTAGATATGTAAAAGGAATATAAGAGAAATCAGTTGATGTTATTTACTATATGTTTCTGTTAGTTTGGATTTTGGATTGACAATACTTAGTCTTTCGTCTTCCATTTGTTCATGATATCTGTGTGAAATAAAATAAATATTTGAAGGTGTATTCGTTGTTAATATACAATTGATTCAATATTATTACAATCATTGATAAAAAATTATAAGCATGCCTATTATTTCTGTTTTAGGTATTTAGTTTTTTAATTAGAATATTTAATATTTATTATATGATGTTAATTATCGATTTAAAAGTATTTATATTAGTATGTGTTGTTATTATAATCATAAAAAGCAATATAATGCGAATTATCTACAACTTTTATTCATAATAATAATGTGTACATAGATCATGTCAGATTATTCCATCATGGATATCAAGTGCTATTTCTTTCGCAATTATTAGAGATCGGTGTTGATTCAGATCCGAGATTATATCCATGATTGAGTCTATTATTTCTAATAAGCCATTCATCATTTCTCTGTTCTTCTCTCTAGCAGCGGACATTTTCTCCAGGTTGGCTTTTACGTTTTGTAGGATATCTTTCAGTTCGAGAGGCTTATCTAACATTTTTATTTCAACTGTATGAATGGAAAACAAACTTGTAAGTGTAGATGTATAGGAGAAATATTAGAGAAATTGTTGGGGAAATATAAGAGATATTTTTTGATGTTATTTACCGCTTGCTCTTGCTTTTTTGGCTTCTAGATTGACAATTGTTGGTTTCCTGTCTGCCATTCGTTAACGATATGCAAATGAATTGAGAATAGAGATTTGAGGATGTTTGAGTTGTTGAACTGGTTATGTTTACATACATATAAATAATAGTGAATGGCGTTTTACAAAGAAAGAATATAAGCAGACATAATGCGAACAGGCAACTGTTCATTAAATAATATTATCTGCTAAGTTATGTTTAAAGCAAATGTTCATTCTCTGTACACTGTATTTGGAATCGTGTTTTGTTGGTTTTTTGGTTTCTGGGTTGACAATGGTTTGTCTTATGTCTGGTATTTGTTAATGATATGTCAGTGATATGATATAATTAAAGCAACTGTTCATATTTTGTTCAATGTAATTGGAATATTTAATATTTCAACTTTTGGATTATCAGTAATATAGTTTCACCGAAGTCAACAATACATTTTATCAATCGGATTATATTTATGTTTATCTATGCAGGAAAATATGTAATATATGTGTTGAATATATGCAAATCATCATGACTTAATCAAATTAAGATGAGCATGTGAAAGATATTAACAATCAATATTGTTTGTCCAATTGTTATTTTTTCCATTTTAGTTATTCAATTTATTTGCAATTTTATTAACTAATAATTGTAGATTTAATATGAATGTGGTATGATTATAAATAATTTTAAATCTATTTATCTATTTAGACTATTTTATTATTATTGCATATAATTTTTTTTTTTTATACAATTACAATAGAAATATAATCTGTGTATTCTTATGTATAGCGTATGTTGCGAAATCATTTCACTAAACAAATAACTCGGTTCTACAAATAACATGGTAGTTGTAAATAATAGTAACGATCATTCGAATACAGGTCATAGAAACTCAAATCTTCAACCTCCAAGTCTTCCTATATGGAAGAAAATATTCTGCTGGGAAGTCGGCTCAATACCATGCAAGAAGATTATAGAAGCCAAAATAAATATGAATAGTTTTGAGAAAGTAATTGAATGGAATGATTCAGCTTGTCAATAGGCTTTTAAAACGGCCAACCTTCGATATTGATTAAAGATGTGTTAGGAAAAACACAGATGAACATGTAATTGTACAGAAACAGTATAAAATGCGAACAAAACATTGTTCGGCAATTGTTCGTAATAATATAACACACATTGTTTGGTAATGTGTGATTCTATACAATAACATATGTGCTGGGAAAAACATGTATAAACAATATTTTCACTCATATCATTGAATTACTCTAGAGTCTAGAGTGAATATATATGTCTCATTTTTATTACATATTGTATTTAAGACATACTATTTCATAATCTACAGAGCATCTCTTGCAACTGATATCTCTTGGCCTTGTTATTCTGTCCCAGTGTACAATGTATTCATCTTCTTTATTGCAAGTTCCTAATATCCTTCGCTTGAGGAGAATGTTTGTTGTTGGAGTCATTGATTTGAAAGTCTCTCGGCAATTCCTCATCCTTTGAAAAGAATTTGGTTGTTGTACCAATTTGAGAAGAAGTTGTATACCATTGTTATCATATATTTTTAGCAAAGCAACTGCAAAAATATATAGTGCTTGCATATTTTGTCTTTTGTAGACTACACCCAGCATAGGTATACCTATGTAAATATCATGTTTGATAAATACTAAATGTGTTCCAAGTAGTAATAAAGCATGTTCATTTTTTGCGTTTGCCAAGATTTGTAAAATTGAAAGTCCTTCTGTTGTAATTGCTGGTAGCTTGTGTCTTTGTTTGAAGATGTTTCTTTTACGCGTCACTTGTTTTGCGTTGGGTTGTATAAATAGGAATTTACATCTGCAATTGGATAGATAAGATAGATATGAATTGTGTATAGCAATATATAATAATTGATATTGTAGATGTTAGTAATACTTACGTCAAGCGGATTGATTGTAGATTTTTAGTGCTAGTTTTAGTTGCTCTGACAATGATTTGCTGCAGCATTTGTTGTGGTGGTTGTAAGAAACTTGTTTTCTGTACTGTTGAATTTTGGTTAATCACAATAATCCTTCTTTTTTTTTTTTTTTCTTTTGTTGTTGTAAATGTCTGCAATTCTTGTCAAACACTGTTTATATAATTTTTTTAGAAGATATTGAATAGTCGTTACATTATTGTCAATTAATAACGTTGTTCACGAAGCGTTCTAATTTAGGGGAATGTGAATGGTTTGTTGACTTTTGGGATGAATTTTTGTATTCTCCTATTTTGTTTGTCTTTAAACTACACTAAGTTTATCGTTTATATTTGTTTACTTAGTATTTTGGAATACAAATGCAATATATCTGAATATTTGTTATTAAATAATAATAATTGTTATTATGTGTATTTGTTTCATCGAACATATATATGATGCAATAAAACTGTGATTAAAATTAACAAAAATAGATGTAACTAATCTTGTCTATTAAATGCATGATAATTTATAATATTCTGGAAAAATATATTGTAATTATTATAAAATACACTAATGATTTATATATTCAGGAAATATTAGAAAATATTAAATTGAATTTCTAAAAAATATTATATTTGGTATATATTGTTAGTGATTTTGTGATGCGCTGTCGTTTTTGTATTATATTTTTTGTTTAGCGAAACATCGTCGTCTAATGGTTTGATAATCGTTTATATATAACTTGGATTTATGTCAACGTGTATCAGTTGTTAATTCACTTATCACTTATTTTCTTGCCGTTGAGAATTGCATATCTGTAAGTGTTTAATTTTTGTTTGAGTATTTGTTCTCAATTGAAATTTGTTTGTTTTTTTAATCTTATCTGAAAATATTAGATATTTCATTCATATTGTTAATTTTTTGGTGTTTACTTTATTATTATTTTTTTTTTCGGTTTGTAGACAAAGTTTCGATAAAATGTATAAGACATAATAAGGCAGAAATTCTATGTTTTAAATTGTTGGTAATTATTTTATTTATTCATTTGTTGACTACAAATTGTAATATTTTGTAATTTCTTCAATTGTTGCTATTGTATGGTAATGTGAAAACTTCGTGGAATTATTGGTTTATTATTTGTTGGTGACCAATATGATTTATAGCAATCTCTTAATATTCATGGAAATTAATAACACACACGTGAATCATTAGTAATTTATCAAATTAAAAGAGGAATGTGAAAGATCTCAAATTAAAAGAGAAATGTGAAAGATTTGTATTGAATACATTAATTGAATGCATGTGAATAATCCCTATTATAGCAAGCCCAACAAACAGCAAACACGTGGACCAATTAACGACATCCTACACGACGATCATATATCAATCCTACGTGACGTCAGAAGAAGCAGTCTGCTTCAGCATTATATAGATATATAGATTACATAGACATTCCAAAAATCTGACCATTTTCAAGAAAAAACGTATAAAGATGGAAATTAGTATGTTTTCAAACCTTGGCTGGAAAGAACCCTATACTATGAGAAAAACAGTCAATATCAAACCTGAAAATGAACTCAATATAAATTTTAAGTTCAAATAATTGATCTTCCTAATATTAATTGATATTAATAATTATAAAGGTACAATTATTAATTTTATGTTAACACAACTCTGTCCACATATAGAAGTTATATTTACTCTAAAACTTGTATAATCTAACAATTATCATCTCTTAATCTAATTACTTTATTATGTTAGAATAAATTTGTTTACAACCTATTCCAAAAATATTAAATGAACATACCCACGCAACGCGCAAGCCCTATACCTAGTATATATATAAAGTTGAATACCCATGCAGGTTGTTCGCCATGTGACACATTTTGGAACTCATAGAATTGTTCCATTTTGACACATAGGATTTGTGGTTGCCATGTGGTTGAATTTTATTGGTGATGATGTAGAGAGATATTAATTGCCACATTGGTATCCTAAATCCAAAGGTAAAAGCATACCTATTTGAGTGACACATAGGACACTTTTTTCTCTTCTTTTTTTTTTTTTTTTTTTTTTAGCTCTAAAATTGCTTTATTTTGGAGCTCTAGAATTGCTCTCTCTTGCCATGTTAGATGTGTGGTTTAATGAGATGTTTTTAGCTCTAAGATTCATGAATACCCATGTTGGTTATTCGCCATGAATACCCATGCGGGTTGTTCGTCATGTGGCACATTTTGAAAGCTCTAGAATTGCTCCATTTTGACACATTGGATTGACAAGCTAATCAAATTGCTCTATCTTGACACCTTGGATTGATATTTGTTGCTCCATTTATAATTATTAATTAATTAAAAAATAAAATATGTATTAATAATTAATAATAATAATAATAATACAGGTGCATTGCATTAGCATTCTAAATGTCTAACCATAATGACACCTTGGATTTGTGATTGTCATGTCATTGAATTTTATTGGTAATGATGTAGACAATATTAATTGTTGCATTGGTATTCCAAAGTCTAAATAAATAGACATAAAGATTGGATTACATAGGTGCATTACATTGGTTGTATTAATAATTAATAATAATACTAATTATATAGGTGCATTGCATTGACATTCTAAAGGTCTAACCATAATGACACCTTAGATTTCTGATTGCCATGTGATTGAATTTTATTGGTGATGATGCAGACAATATAATTGCTACGTTGGTATTCTAAAGTCTAAATAAATAGACATAAAAATTGGATTAGATAGGTGCATTGCATTGGTAGTAAAAGCATACCTGTTTATTAATAATTATATAGGTGCATTGTATTGACATTGCAAACCTTTCTTCGTATTCAATTCGTATTTAATTGTGTTGGCATTTGAAATGTCTAAATAAAGGGTTATAAAAGGAGTGTATGTTCAATTGTGTATTATCGCAATATGTTAGTTGGTGTCAACAATACGTCTGGTCTTTTGTTAATTGTTTATAGGTCATGTTAGTTTGTGTCAATAATATGTTTGTTCTTCATGATTTTGTTAATCGATGATTTTTTATTTATTTATGTTTTTGGTGTTGCTTACAGGTCAAAGATTCATGAATTGGCATGGAATAAAGGAAGGATGTTCGATTAACATTGTCAAATGAGTTTTTATTTTGATTCGTTCTTCTAAACTGTAAGTATATCGTCTAACTATTTTAATATAAAATTGTAAGTATATCTCCTAACTATTTTAACGGTTATTATTTGGTTGAATTATTGTTTTTGTTTAGTCAATCTATTTGAATGATTAATTGTGTTAGTCCTACCAAACGGTAAGTGTATTCCTTAACAATTTTAATATAAAGATTAATTAACTTTTGTTGATTTCGTTTTCAGGTAACAGTTGTTATACAAATGAATAATTATTCCTTAACAATCTTAACATAAAGATCGATTAAATTTTGTTATGTTTGTTTTCAAGGAAATGTTCATGTACTTTACTAAGATCAAATTGAGGATGATCCTATTATCAGTCGAACTGTGAGTATGTGTCATACCTATATTAGTAGAAATAGTTTATTTGTGTTGAATGTGTTTTCTGTAAAAACATTCGTGTATTTTAATTTATTATATGAATGATTAATTGTTTATGTCCTGCTAATGTGCGAGTATATATTTTAAATGAATTAATTTTGGCTGATTCCGTTTTCCAATTAATAGTTGTTATTTGAAATATTTCTTATCAGTCCTAATATGATAATCCCTTAAGTTTGGGTCAAGTAAACCATTTATTTTATCATCACACATACTTCAGTTTCCACAGAACAATCAGTAGTAAATTGACATTAACTTGCACAATAAAAATCCAATTGATAGGAGGATTGAATCTTTAGAAACTAGGTAGACAGTGCTTTGATTTGATATATTATACGCTTAATTTGGATAACTGTAGCCCCACTGCCAAACCATTCATTTCATCATCACACACATTTCGGTTTCCACTGAACAGTCAGTAATAAATTGATCATAACTTGCTCAATAAAAATCCAATTGATAAAAAGTTTGCATCTTGAGAAACTAGACAGATAGGGCTTTAAATTGATATATTATACACTTAATTTAGATAACTGTAGCCTTACTTTCAAACCATTCATTTTATCATCACACACATTTCAGTTTCCCCTGTTTCTCGATGTCTACTGAATAATCAGTAGTAAATTAGCCATAACTTGCTCAATAAAAAACCAATTGATAAGTGGTTTGTATCTTTGAACACTAGACAGATAGGGCTATAATTTGATATATTATATGCTTAATTTGGATAGCTGTAGCCCCACTTTCGAACCACTCATTTTATCATCATACACATTTCAGTTTTCACTGGACAGTCAATAGTAAATTGACCATAACTTGCTCAATAAAACTCCAATTGATGAGAGGTTTGAATCTTTAGAAACTAGACATATAGGGATTTAATTTGGTATATTATACGCTTAATTTTGATAGTTGTAGCCTCACTTCCAAATCATTCATTTTATCATCACACTCATTTTGGTTTCCCATGTTTCTCGATTTCTACTAAATAATCAGTAGTAAATTGGTCATAACTTACTCAATAAAAAATCAATTAATGAGCGGTTTAAATATTCAAAAACTAGACAGATAGGGATTTAATTTGATATATTATGCGCTTAATTTGGATAACTATAAACCTACGGCCAAACCATTCCTTTTATCATTACACACATTTTAGTTTTCACTGAATAGTTAGTAGTAAATTGACCATAACTTGCTCAATAAAACTCCAATTGATAAGAGGTTTGAATATTTAGAAGCTAGACATACATGGATTTAATTTGGTATATTATATGCTTAATTTGGATAACTATAGTCCCACTGTCAAACCATTCCTTTTATCAATACACATTTCAGTTTCTATTGAATTGTCAGTAGTAAATTGACCATAACTTGCTCAATAAAACTCCAATTGATGAGAGGTTTGAATATTTAGAAACTAGACATATTGATATGTTATATGCTTAATTTGGATAAATGTAGACCCACTTCCAAACCATTCCTTTTATCATCACACACATTTCGGTTTCCCGTGTTTCTCGATTTCCACTAAACAATCAGTAGTAAATTGGTCATAACTTACTCAACAAAAAATCCAATTGATAAGCCAGAAAGATAGAGCTTTAATTTGATATATTATACGATGAATTTGAATAGTTATAGACATGTGGCCGAACCATTCATTTTATCATCGCACACATAAAACCAAATCAATTTTAGTGATGACAAATATTGATATGCAGATTTAATTGTATTTGTTCTACCTTTTTTTGTTGATTTTTTTTATGTTACATACATATATCGAAAACAGGTTATTGCTGAATATAAAAAATTTTATTTGTATCACAAATATCATCTGATGTTTGTTGCCGAACCATGTAGCTTCAGTAAACAATTTATAATATGCCGAACCATTATTATTATCCTTAAAGGAAAACAAATATTGATATGTAGTTTTAATTGTAATTGTTCTATCTCTTATATTGATATCTTTTTATGTTACATACATATATCATGAAAAGAGGTTGCTGCTAAATATAACTAATTTCATTTATTTAACAAATATCAACTGATATTTGATGCTGAACCATGTAGCTTTAGTAAACTATTCATTTTATCATCACACACATTTAGGTTTCCACTGAACAATCAGTAGTAAATTGACCATAACTTGCTTAATAAAACTTCAATTGATGAGAGGTTTGAATCTTTAGAAACTAGACAAACAGAGATTTAATTTGATATATTATACGCTAAATTTGGATAACTATAGCCCTACTATCAAACAATTCCTTTTATCATCACACATATTTCGGTTTCCACTTAACAGTCAGTAGTAAATTTACCATAACTTTCTCAATAAAAATCCAATTGATGATAGGATTGAATCTTTAGAAACTAGATAGACATTTCTTTAATTTAATATATTACACACTTAATTTGGATAACCGTAGCCCCACTTCCAAACCATTCCTTTCATCATCACACACATTCCGACTTCCACCGAACAGTCAGTAGTAAATGGACCATAACTTGCTCAATAAAAATCCAATTGATGAAAAGTTTAAATATTTAGAAACCAAACAGACAAGGCATTAAATTGATATATTATACACTTAATTTGGATAACTGTAGCCCCACTGTCAAACCATTTCTTTTATCATCACACACATTTTAGTTTTCTCTGTTTCTTGATTTCCACTGAACAGTCAGTAGTAAATTAGTCATAACTTGCTCAATAAAAATCCAATTGATGAGCGGTTTGAATCTTTAAAAACTAGATAGATAAGGATTTAATTTGATATATTTTATGCTTAATTTGGATAACTGTAGCCCCACTGCTGAACCATTCCTTTTATCATCACACACATTTCGATTTCCATTGAATAGTCAGTAGTAAATTGACCATAACTTGCTCAATAAAACTCCAATTTATAATAGGTTTGAATATTTAGAAACTATACACATAGAGCTTTAATTTGGTATATTATACACTTAATTTAGATAACCGTAGCTCCGCTGCTGAACCATTCCTTTTATCATCACACATTTCGGTTTCCATGGAATAGTCAGTAATAAATTGATCATAACTTGCTCAATAAAACTCTAATTGATGAGAGGTTTGAATATTTAGAAACTAAACAGATAGGTATTTAATTTGATATATTATATGATGAATTTGAATAACTATAGACCTGCGGTCGAACCATTCATTTTATCATCACACACATAAAACCAATTCAATTTTAGTGATGACAAAGGAAAACAAATAATTGATATGCAGATTTAGTTGTATTTGTTCTACCTCTTTTTGTTGATATTTTTTTATGTTACATACATATATCGAAAACAGGTTGTTGCTAAATTTAACAAATTTTATTTGTATCACAAATATCACCTGATGGAACCATGTAGCTTTAGTAAACCATTTATAATATGCTGAACCATTATTATTATCCTTAAAAGAAAACAAATATTGATATGTAATTGTAATTGTAATTGTTTAATCTTTTTATTGATATCTTTTTTATGTTACATACATGTATCATGAAAAGAGGTTGTTACTGAATATAACTAATTTCATTTATTTAACAAATATCAACTGATATTTGATGCTAAACCATGTTGCTTTAGTAAACTATTCATTTTATCATCATACACATTTAGGTTTCCACTGAATAATCGGTAGTAAATTGAGCATAACTTGCTCAATAAAATTCTAATTGATAAGAGGTTTCAATCTTGAGAAATTAGACAGATATAGCTTTAATTTGATACATTATATGCTTAATTTGGATAACTGTAGCCCTACTATCTAACAATTCTTTTTATCATCACACACATTTCGGTTTCCACTGAATAGTCAATAGTAAATTGACTATAACTTTCTCAATAAAAATCTAATTGATGAGAGGTTTGAATCGTTAGAAACTAGACAGATAGAGCTTTAATTTGAAAAATAACTATAGCCCCACTATCGAACCATTCATTTTATCATCATACACATTTGATTTCCACTGAACAGTTAGTAGTAAATTGACCATAACTTGCTCAATAAAAATCCAATTGATGAGAGGTTTGAATCTTTAGAAACTAGACCGACATGGCTTTAATTTGATATTATACACTTAATTTAGATAACTGTAGCCCCACTATCGAGCCATTCCTTTTATTATCATATACATTTCGGTTTCTCCTGCTTCTCGATTTCCACTTAACAATCAGTAGTAAATTAGTTTTAACTTGCTCAATAAAAATCCAATTGATGAGCGGTTTGAATCTTTGGAAACTATAAAGATATGGCTTTAATTTGATATATTATACGATGAATTAAGATAACTATAGACCTGCTACAAAACCATTCATTTTATCATCACACACATAAAATAAATTCAATTTTAGTGATGACAAAGGAAAACAAATATTGATATATAGTTTTAATTGTATTTGTTCTATCTCTTTTTGTTGATTTTTGGATTGATTTTGTTGTTTGATTTGTGGGTTTTGTGAGTTTTACAATTATCGTCTTTCTTTAGGATGCAATCATCAAATGCTCTTTTTGCTATAGGTGGTGGTCAATTCTAATTGCAGCAAATGGATTTATGTCACAAGACATTTATCTTCATGGCTTCTTCAATGCTTCAATTAAGTTGTCTTCAAATTATATTGTTGGAGTTATTGTTGCTTTCTATGTGAATTCTCTTCTCAACATTCTTATTTTTTTCTTTTTTAATTTCTAAAATAATAATAATAAAAATAATTTATTTTCTCTTCTCAACAATCAAAATTAGTTTTTTCCTTTGGCTCTGCAAGTCTCTTACTTCAAAGTTCATATTTTCAATAAGGTTTCTCTTTCTCTGATTGATTTAAAGACTTATCAATAATACCCAATGGGTTATCCTGCAAATTTTTTTGCTTTTCTTGACAAAGTTTTAAAGTTTGGTTGCAGATTTCAAATGGTGACATATTTGAGTAGAACCATGATAATATAGACTTTGAATTCAATTTGTGGATATTTTATTTATTGATTTTTTTAATTATCAATTCAATATAAAATGAACTTCAATATAGAAATATATATTTAAAAGACAAAAAAACAATAATAATGTAGAAATATATATATATATATATATATATATATAATAAACATATCCGCGCAACGCAACTTAAAAATGAGTATAAGTTACAAAAATTGCGAAAAGTCAGTATAAATTTTAAGTTTAAATAGTTGGTCTTGATAATATTAAGGTGATTTTAAATATTATACACGATTCACTATAAAATATTGACATCGAATATCAAAGACATGTCTGCAAAAATAATATCAATTGTACAAGATGATGATCCTGAAAATATAATTAAACTATATAATATTCAGGTGATCTTCTCAAGTTGGATGAATGATTTAATGACATCTACCTATAATTTATATTAATAATTATACAGGTACAATTATTAATTTTATCTTAATACAAGTTTGTGTATATATATAAAATTTGTATAATTTAATGATTATTATGCCTTAATCTAGTTAGTTTATTTTGTTAGAATAAATTTATTTATAAACTATTTAAAAAACATTGAATAAATATACTTGCATAACGCATGGACCCATGTCTAGTATGCATACGTAGTTAAAAAAAAGTAAAGTTTATCATTTCAAAGTTGGATTTTTCTTCCGTTTGTGTTTTTATATTGATCAACAAGTCAGTTCATTGAATATCATGCTTAAGTTACGGCTGCACCCTTCTCAACCGCTAGACTTGTTTGTCATATCAAAGTACTCAATTAATATAACATTATAACTTAATTTCAAATGTACAATGACATTATTATTTTTTAACAAAACTAATTTAAGACATTTATCCTATATTATATTCTAGAAACCCCTCTTATTTTAGAAATAGCCGGTGACATGTTGACCGTGGTAAACATATTTATTAATATTACTTCAATTTGTGTTTTTTTCTTGACAATCGATGCCCAGATTTGTATCACTTGTCTATAGACCATACTGAGATCCGACGATCAGGCTCGTCCCATGTGTCGCTCTCACAACAGATGACTTCTTTAACAAGCTTACCAGTATTAAGCATGGGCTATTCAGACTTAAGCATGGGTGGAGCTGACTCAGATCCAGATTACAAAAGATTATGTGTATAATCCAACAACCACTGTCAGATAGTGTGTATAAAAGGGAGGATCCACATCCATTTTGGGGGATCGATCATTCATACCAGCACAAGAAACCACTTAGAAAGAGATTTAGCTCACTATTATGTGTTTCCTCCTTGTATATAAAAGCAAAAACAAAGCAATAATATAACTGTAGACATAGGCTGATTTACACTTACTGAACCACTTTAAAAACCGTCTCTTGTCATTTCATTACCAAGTTTCCTTACTCATTCCAAACTTATTATTCTTAACCACGCATACATCCTACCTAGTCCAACCGAAGGTCAATTTGGTACCACTGGTTGTTGCGTTTTTGCGTAACAACACCATCTACTATCCATATGCAATCTTTACCTACAGTCCTTGTATATTTTGGGCGTTATTTACGTATTTTGGAGCTCCTCCTCCTCTTAACTCACCCTAATGGATTCCTTCTTGGGGCTGGACCCAATTTTATTTTTAGCCCAAATCCATCAGGGGTTTATTATGTTTGACAAACATCAAGAGTCCAAAGAAAGTTCTAAAACAATTCGGAGTGCATGGATATAGCGTATTACCTCGGGATTCAGGGGAAATTATTTTATAACTTGAATTGGTTAAGTCAATTATGTTTGATAGTTTAGCAAGAGGTATTATTACGGTTTTGAATTTTAATTATAGCATATGATGATATCCGGCGAAACAACTGGCACAAGAAATACATAACAGCGTAAAAAACCCAACTTAATACGTCAATAACACATCATTATTTATTCTGATTATCACGTTATCTTCGCTAAATCTAAGTTTTGTCCTCACAAAGACAACAAAATCAAACAGATAAAACTTTGATGATTTCAGAATATATCAAACTAATCAAACTACATTCTAGAATCTATTAAACTCTCTTTCTTATTAAAAAAAAAAAAAACAAAAAAAAATAACCGTACACTATCACCAGCTCAGCAAGCCGTTTTAAACTTTATATTTTACTACAACTTTCTGCAAAAGTTAAAAAAAAAAAGAAAAAGAAAAAGAAAAATTCGATCGCTTTAAGCAGATACCTTACCAGAGGCCGGAGCTGACGAAACTCACTGCAGGTTTCGGAAAGTTCAATTTAACCGAACTTCATTACCTCAACTTTGGTGGTAAGAACCAAGAACTAAGAATATTGCAGCAATATTCTCCAAAAACAAAATGCTATTGCGTAAATTCTCTTCGATTCGCATGTTTGGTTGATGAGAAATTCGACGAAATTCGACGGAATGTAAACTATATAGAATTTCGCCTGTGTTCTACGCAACCACACAGACCATTTGTGGACATGCTGTCTTTTTTTATTTCCTAATTGTTAACCTTTTTTTTTTTATCAAGTATTTTTGGTGGATAAATATATTTTGAATCTAGTTTGTTGATTTTTTGTGTTATGGTCGAATTTAAGTTTCTGGTGAAGGTAGTGAAGAAGTTGAGCGAAGTTGGGGGTATTTTGTTGGGAAATGTGAGTTTGTGGAATCATGAGGAAAGGAACGAGGAAGGTGGGGAAATATGAAGTTGGACGAACAATTGGTGAAGGAACCTTCGCCAAGGTTAAGTTTGCGCAGAACAGAGAGACAGGGGAGAGTGTAGCCGTGAAAGTTTTGGCTAAAAGTGCTATTCTGAAGCATAGAATGGTTGATCAGGTACTCAATTGTTCCTGCTCTTTAATTAGATTATCATGCAATTAACTTTCTCGTGGTTTGTTTCAGTTGATCATCTTGTGCTTTTGTTCAAGCTGGAGTTGGATATATTTTAGTTTTGTTTATTCATATTTCTTGTATATTGATTGTGAAATCAGTAAATTATGCTTCCACATTGGCTTTCACCTGAACTGTGTTTATAGGCTAGTTAATTTATATCGAAATGGAATTTACATATTAATTGGAATTTGTACAGTAGTAGCAGGATATGTATGCCGTAGCAATAAAATTTACTGGAGAGGTTTAAGCTTTACAAGCACTAAAAAAATTTGTCTATTCATTCATTTATATTGTTTTGTATATTTTCAATTATTTTGTCCATTAATTCATGTTCACTATTGGCTCAATCAAAGTCTTTAAGTTCAATAATGGAAGAAATATATAGCTTTTGGTTTGATTTGTTTTCCATCTTTTTATGTAGCAATAATTTGGGTTAAACTCTTTTTTTTTTTTTTTTTTTTTGGGGGTTGGGTTTCAGATTAAGAGAGAGATATCCATTATGAAGATCGTCAGGCACCCAAACATAGTTAGGTTGCATGAGGTATGCTTGAAAACTTCATGTTTTACCTCATTAATTTACTGATCCATATTTGGTGGAGATTTGTCATTGTTGACATGCTTCTTATTTTTCCGCTCATTCTTGTACGAATTCTAGGTTTTGGCAAGCCGGACGAAGATATATATTATACTTGAGTTTGTGACAGGAGGAGAACTCTTCGATAGAATTGTAAGTCTATTGCTTTCTTGTTGCATGTAGAGTGCTGAGATCTGTTTTCTTACTCGAGTGGAGAACTTCAAAGAGTTTTTTCTCTTTTTGTTTGTGTTTGATTGCTGAGATCTCTGGTGTAATATTCTTTCGAAAACTTCAATTATTTTTTTCTTTTTAGTTTTTCCTTTTAAAAATAAACTGTCTTTATAGTGGACTTGGATGTGCAGGTTCACCAAGGAAGACTTTCTGAAAATGATTGTAGGCGATTCTTTCAACAGCTTATAGATGCAGTTGCACATTGTCACAATAAGGGTGTGTACCATAGAGACCTAAAGGTGCACAGAGTGGCAGATATTTGTCACTGAATTCTTTTCAGCGAATATGACTTATTGACATTATGATTCGGTCCTTATTCATGACTATTAATTCTTTCTTCCTTGTAATGTATAGCCTGAAAATCTTCTTCTTGATTCCTATGGAAATTTGAAGGTTTCTGACTTTGGATTGAGTGCATTGCCCCAACAAGTAAGAATGATTTCATTTTGTTTGCCTTTGCATGCCCAAGAGTCTTGCTTTTAATTATTTATTTACTTTTGCTTACTTATGTGTTTGTTTAACAAGAAATTTGTGTCTCTCTCTCACACTCTCTCATGCTTTGCTTATCATGAACAGGGAGTTGAACTTCTTCACACAACTTGTGGAACCCCAAATTATGTTGCCCCTGAGGTACTCTCTCAATAAAAAACTTCAATATTTTGTAGTAAGTGTGATATTGTTTCCCATGCTTTGCTGTGCCATGGACTTCTTGTATATGTGTACAACTTTGCTAATTTGATGTTGCTCAGTGTGTTCATCATCCATGCTGTCATCTTAAATTTTAGACTTCTAGATTTTTATTGCTGAGATTCAGCCATTCAGGATCTTCTTAAAATAGCAATATACTACTATTTCTTAGTAATAAATCTTGTTGAACCAGTTTATAGTAGAATGCCAATAGAAATTTGCAAAATCCTATGGCTTACTTAGTTGTTGAGAGTCATATACTTTTCAATTACTTCATTTAGTTTAAACATGAAAGAAGTTTCTTTATAATTTATTTCTGAGTTTAAAATAGTAACATGTGTAATTATTTCTTGAATTTCTTATATTAAATAATTGCTGATAGGTCCTCGGCCACAAAGGTTATGATGGTGCTGCTGCTGATGTGTGGTCTTGTGGGGTAATCCTGTTTGTTCTTATGGCTGGATATCTTCCATTTGAAGAGACAGACCTTCCGACCTTGTACCATAAGGTTAGCTGATACTTTCACAAATATGAATGAACTATCAATACTATCAATTACTAAATAACTCCACGGGAAGGAGTGAACAGCTTTTAGATACCCTTTTCACTAGTCTGGCAAGTGTGTTCATAGTTGCTTCTTCCTGTTTTGTTTAGCTGTGATTAACACTTCTTTTGTGTCCATAGTTGTAACTTGTTAGATTCCACCCTTTTTTTAAGTTGTATCTCATTTTATTGTTGGCGTTGGTAACATTAGCACTAAGGGACATGTCAAGTCTGCAAACAAACAATTATTTTGTAGAAACAATATACTTTATTTGCAAAATGACAAGAAGACACATTTTTCCCATGCATTGGAAAAATAAAACTTTGTCTTTTTGTATCCTTATCATGTGCTCTGAAGGGAATATGTTAATAAATCCCTTTTATGTTTTAGAGATTGTGTCAAATGCATCTAATTCACACACTGATATTATGCATTTTTCCTATCACAATTATGTCGAGAGACATAAACTGCAAAATTCCTGTCTGATCTTTTGTTCCCCCTGCAGGCAAACTGAACCTTTCTTGTTCAATTAAATTAGTATCACACAATC
This sequence comes from Pistacia vera, assembly GCF_008641045.1. Lineage (NCBI taxonomy): Eukaryota > Viridiplantae > Streptophyta > Magnoliopsida > Sapindales > Anacardiaceae > Pistacia > Pistacia vera. The sequence continues at coordinate 67,145 of NW_022196023.1, read as the reverse complement.
TTTTTCTACTGCTTCATTATGATTGGGAAATTTGTAACTTTTCTTTCGGTTGATGTGTAGATAAATGCTGCAGAATATTCTTGCCCATATTGGTTTTCATCTGGGGTAAAGTCATTGATCCATAAGATACTTGATCCAAATCCCAAAACTGTGAGTATTTTGTTTGAATGTGTGTATACTGCTATTGCTATACCTTAGATATTTGCCTTACTGTTGGAAGGAAATCAAGTGCCAAGTACTGCATAGATATGAATTAAAATTAGCTGTAACTTTCTCTTTGACAATAATTCTCAATTCCACGATGCTCAACTCTGATCTACTTAGGGATATGGTGCTTGATGTTTAAATAGATCCACTTCAATTAGATAATTAGTCAAATGCCCTGATAAATAAAGTTTGTTAACATGATTTTCTTTTCGTCAAAATAATAATAATAATAGATAAACAGAATGATTTACTTTCCGATAATATGGCCAGATATGAACTTGTTTAATTTGAAAAGTGAGCATGTATAAGCAAATTACATTGGAAAAGTCGAACCTTCATAGTTAATGTGAATTTTGCACATTGATTTGGCTTAGAAGGTGATCTTTAGTGTACTGGTTGATGTACTAGAAGACTCTTGTTTGTTCATCCTATTGTGACTGCTGTTTTCACTTTTCGTAAGTTTATTTTATTATTATAGAGTATGTTGAAGAAATTGACACAAACCAAGGACTTGTTGGAATGGTGATCTGGTATTAATAGTACAAGTACTTTCTGTGTGTTATCACATATACATAGTTAATGTGTAAGAATGAAAAATAAGAAAACTAAACTTTCATATACTTTGTCTTAGTTTGGTTCAGTGTTTTTAAATCATTATAGAATTTGAACTATGTGGTCTCAAACCTTTATTTTCGGTTTTATAGGTTCTATATTAGTTATCATATCAATTCATTGATGTATTAATTTCATTATAAATTATTCATGTGCCATGGGCATTAGTGGGTAGGGTGACTAGAGTGAACTTTAGAATCTTTTTCGTCTGCATGTTTCCTTAACTGTGACTGTTTTCATAATGCAGCGTATTCAGATTGAAGGGATTAGAAAAGATCCATGGTTCCGGAAAAACTATTTGCCTGTCAAACATAATAAAGAAGAAGAAGTGAATTTGGATGATGTTCATGCTGTTTTTGACGACATTGAGGTTGGCTGTTGTTCAATTTTGTTTCATTTTTGTATGTTTTTCTTGTTTGAGTAGAATAGATTCTCTAGTGCAAGATGACAGTTCTGCATGTTCATGACATCAACATTAGATATTAATGGTTGTTACTTGAGTTTAGTAAGTTTGATTACCCTTTTAGCGGGTGCTTTGTTATTCTTGAACTCCAATTTGACTTAAGCTTGCAAAATTTGCTGTTTTGCAGGAAGGTTATGTGGCTGAGCAGCCAGAAAATAAAGAGGGGGGTCCTCTGGTAATGAATGCATTTGAGATGATTACACTATCCCAGGGGTTGAATCTAGCAGCATTGTTTGACCGGCGACAGGTGCAGTGATATAGTCCTGTGTCCTGAATTCCTGCTGCTAGATGTGTCTTAAATTAAGTCCTTGTCTATTTTTTAGCCTACTATTATAGGTTGTGGTAGTGATTCTGACATTTGATCTATTGCATTATTTTACCTAATTCTGGTTTCTGGTTGCTAAAACATGTGAATCTTAATGAGGTCTTCAAATGAAATGTCTCCAGGTTAATCTAACTTAGAACTACATATAGATAGATGTATTGGTCAGGAGATTGTGAAATATGTATGGCTAAAATATATATATTCTGAATGTTAATTTAATGGATAATTAGTTAAAAGAAAATAAGAGTAACAGGAACTAATAGGCCAAAAGTGTTTTGATCTGCTCTTGGAACAGAATTTTAATGCTCTACTAGTAATTTCCAGTCTATTAATATGGTACCGCTGCAGGTGATTTCCAGCAATACTGATGTTGCAATGCTGAACCTCAAATATTGCTTTTATTTTTTCTTTAATTTCTTTTATAGAATGTATTTGGATCCGGTGGTTTGATTATTAAAAACGAAAATCTTAAAAGCACTTGTCCTCTCAGGATTATGTTAAACGGCAAACCCGTTTTGTATCGCGCCAACCAGCAAAAGTTATAATTTCAAACGTTGAAGCTGTTGCAGAATCTTTGAGTCTCAAGGTTCATTCTCGTAATTACAAGGTATTGATTGTAATATGTACTTAAAATGTCATGTCATTGTTCTTTTATCAGTATCTTGTGTCTTTACTTTGACACTGAAATGTTGAGATATAATCTCCCGTCTGAAGATTGTATTTAGAATGATGCTATTACAAATTCTTTCTCCTAGTTTTGTGTTCCTTATGACGTGGATTTGTATATGACTAACATGTAAGGGTAGAATATTTTTTCAAATAAGGTGGACATGTCTTAAGTCAGTGTCACATCATTTGAAATGTAGAACTTGGGGTATAAATTCTGTAAGGACTAAGGATTTTGTTACTCTTCTGTTTACTATTCAATGTTAATATGTTAACAAATAGAATCATATAATGATTGGTCAATTTTCAAACAAATGTTTCAGAAAATGAGCACAACAAATGACGAAAGATATACACTGCAACTTTGCCAAATAATAAAATAATTGGAAAGGAAGAAACGGGAAGTTAAAAAAGTCCAAGTAACTTTTAGTTTTTTCTATATCTACAGTATATTTAACGTTGGGGTCACTGAGGTTATTTGCTTCATTGGGGCTCATGCTTTATGTATTGAATTATCTTCATATTCTTTTCTTATTATTTTTTATTTTTGGAATACCGACAGATAAGATTAGAAGGAGTATCTGCTGGTAACGTTGGACAATTTGCAGTCGTCCTGGAGGTAAGTTCCTAGATTTTGGTTTCCGCTGTTCCATTTTTATTACTTCCTCTAAGTGGTTTTTCAATATTAGGTTTTTGAAGTTGCACCATCCCTTTTCATGGTTGATGTTCGGAAGGCTGCTGGAGATACTCTTGAATATCACAAGGTTAGTGCATACTAGTTCTTATAATTTTGTGAGTTGTTTGAAATTTTTTTTTTTTTTTTTTTTTCCAATGTTACAGAAAACAATTATTAGATGGATCAAACATATGCATTTTTTTTATAGGAATCATTAACTGCTTGTGTATGTATTGGATCATCAACAACTTAAGATTTGCTTGTGTGACATTCAGATAAATGGTCTTATGTTATACAAATTAATGTTTAAGAATCATCTTCTTGAAGTAAAAAAGTTCAAGTTATCATGATAAGGCTATTGATGTAAATGACAACTTTCATGTGCCTGTTTTGCAGTTCTACAAGAATCTATGTTCTAAACTAGAAAATATCATTTGGAAACCGGAGGGTTCCAGTCTGCTTAGAACAAAGACTTGTTGATCCTTTGGTGTGGGTGTGACGCAAATCTGTTAGCAGACAAGCCCAAGGAAGCTCTCTTTCCTCAAAATGAGCGCCCTTGTAATATTTATGTGTGCTTCATGTGTGAATTTGTTTTAAAGTCGACGATCTCCTTTATCAGATATGACCATATTGTTTCTTTGTAGTATGTAAATGGCCAAGTCCTCTTGGGAGACCTGTGTATTATAGGGGCTTTTGTTGTGAAAAATCGCATTCTCATGCCTCACATAGTTTAAGAGTAATAGGGAAATAATGCAATGTAATTATCATGTATACCAGTAAGCAATATGAAAAATGTCATGCAACGTACTTGCCACTTGTTTGATCTTCCCTTGTCTTCTCTCAAATGGTATGAGATTTTTTGTTGTTGGGTTTCAATATGGCTTCTATCAAATTAATTTAGGCCGAAGTAAGCTGTTTGTATAAATAGATAATTTTTTGGCATTTATCTAATATTCGAAATTTACTCTAACCCATCTAATAAAAAAAAAATTGTGAAATCAAATGTCTAAGTTTAAACAACATAAACATATTCTTATCATTTACATAATTATGATTAAAAGATTGGGGAAGAAAACTGAGTAAAGACTGGAGAGTGGCATTATTCAAAACATAGGAATATAGGCGGTAAATTATCGCAGTCGTCTGTCATAACCCGGTTCGTTTATAAAAATGGGATAACGATTTATCTCCACATATGGTTACAAAATTTTAGGCCAGACCGAGCTGTCCAACTTAGTTAAGTTGGCTCCGGAAGTAACTCGACCCAATCGTTGAAAGGATAAGTGGCTTTCGGAATCTTTAACCCTGCCACTAGTCACTTGTTAACTTCCGGCCCTACAACCCCGAAAACTTCTCCTTCCCACTCACTCACGTTACCACCGTTGTTTCCACTAAAAGCCATTCACTTAACTAGCTTTTAGCCTTCTTTTTTTTTGAACGTCACTCACATTACCCCGAAAACGATCGTTAACCGCTCGAGACAAAATTTTTGGCCTGGCCGGCCAGCTTGGTCCTGGGCTGTCAAAGAGGCCAGGGCAAGTCCAGTTAGGGGGGTTTTGTAATATTTCAAAATTATAGGGGTTAATTATAATTTTATAGGAGTGTTTTAGAGATATGTCAAAAGTTTAGGGATTAATTGATAATTTTTGCGGCATTTTTGAAATAAATAAAAATTTTAGGGACTAATTTGAACTTTTTTAGGGGAATTTTTGTAATATATTAAAATTTGAGGGATTACTATGTAATTTTTTAAAAATAAAACTGTCTCTGACGTCATCGGTCCAACCGGTTGAACCAATTGACCAGTGACCCAGACAGCAAAACGAGTTGCCCTCCGATCCGGGTTTTAAAACAATGTTGGCGAGATGAACTGGGGTGCGATAAGATGGGTTTTAGTCAGGAGGCTGAGGGGAGTATTTTGATACTGATGGGTAAGGTTGTTGACGCTGATGGTAGTGAGATCTGATTTGGGTTGTCGACATCAGCAACGGTGAGATCTTCGATTTCAGTTAGATCTTGGATAGATATTTTGGGGAATGACTCATGGATGATTGTGATTGCATTTGGTGTGTCGTTGCCACCAACCAGTTGACTGCTGATTTGTATTTGGGGTGTGTTTGCTAAATTTTAAACTTTTGACCCATCAAACGGTTAAATCGGTCAACCCAAGACATAGCAACTTTGCCGGGTGTCACCCGAGTTATTATTAAAACATTGGTGTATACTTCTTGGTGCACCAACCGCATAGCATTAGCAAGTCACAGTGTTGTTATAACTTTATACTTCATTTACATTACTTCTCACCCACATCATTTCCCTTGTTATTATTTACACTAATTGACTTCGTTCATCACCATTCCAACTTGTTCAATTTTATTTTAATTTTCCTATTTTCATTCAGGAAAACCAAAAAAGAAGAAGAAGAAGAAAGAGTATATAATCACCTCTGGGTGATCGAGTAGTTCGATCAGAACTCTTAGGTATATTACTCAAAAGGTTCTAAGTTTGAATCTCTCATTGATTGTTAATACGGGTAACCATTGAAACTCTTACCTAATCGATAGTTCTAAAGTCATGAGAGATTAATTGAAGTACGCATAAACTTGTACAAACATCTCCTGTCATAACCCAAAAAAAAAAAAAAAAGGGGGGGGAAAGAGAGAGAAAAAATCATGATAACTATTTCTGGTCTTATGATTTTCTTCTTTTTTGGATGGAACTTCTTCCTCTAAAAGAAAATTATACTATCACTTGGTTGCAAAAGTTGATTCCATTTTACGTTATAATCAATATGTAACATAAAATACAGGTAAATTAAAATATTTGTGGCTTTCATCACACCATTATGTGCATATACGCTATGGAAAACACACATAATTGATATAAATGCACGCCAAATAATTCACCCAAGAATTGTTAGAGACAGAAGCTTGGTTAGCAAGAGAGGCCTTCCTATATTCTGTTCATCAAAATGATAATGAAAATGCAAATAGTCCCCAAAGTCTAAACCCTAGCTAGTTAGCTGTACATAAAAAAGTGCATATATATAAGACAATGTAATCTAATTGGTGGTCTCAAGGATGAAACAGCTTGTTCCCACATCTGCATTTCCATGAGAGTAGATAATAGTTTTCATCTTCTTCAGATGATGCTCTCAATCGGCTTTTAGGGTGGGGAGGAACAATTAAAGCAGCCACACATGGTTTACAATTCAAGCACTTGTTCACACACTGTGGAGGCCTTGAACCCAACACCTTTTTCATTTGCTTCTCCTTCTCACCTTCACTTCCTCTTGAATACTGTGACCCAGCTGCCAAAACATAAATGCTTTCATAATGATGACATAAAATGCAAGGATAAAAAAACCCAGTTCTTAACTTATTTTTTCATGAGATTTTTTTAGCCATGCAGTGTCAAAACTATAGTGGGTGATTGAGTTGCTCTTTTTACCTGATTCGGAAGAAAATATTATGAAAGCAATGATGAGCATCACGACGACTCTTTTCTGTATGCCAATTTGGTAGTGTCTTGATGAAGCCATAAGTGTTGGTCTGTGAGCGGAAAAGAGAGAAAAAATGCATATACAATGGATACTTTTGCTGCAGAATTGTCTGGAGTTTACTTGTAAAGGAAGAGATGAGATATGGGAATATATTGAAGAGTGGTGGTGTCTGTTAAAAAGAGAGCATCTTGCACATGATGGCGGTGCTTTGTTCAAAAAACAACTACAGTACAAGTCAGCTCAAGGGTCCCAATTGAATGCCTTGCTACTGAAATTTCTTTTCAGGAAATAGTAACTCTCAGTTCAATTTTTCAGTGTGGATTGACTCAAGTTACAGTTTTTCATCTTTTGCCAGATAACTTCACTTTTTCTTTGGAACTAACAAATTTTTGGTGTGCAATTCCCACTTGTTTTTATTATCTGTCCAAAAATTTAAAAGAAAATGCAGTACAGAATACAGACCCTTCTTTTGTCATCATGGATAATGTTCTGACCTTTTCTGCTCATTGGACTTGGCTTTTTTATGTTAGTTTATTAATGCATTCATTACCTACTTTCAATACTCATACAGTCATGGCAATGGCTTTTGATTTGTCAAGTCCTATGGGAATCTTTGTTCAGTAAAAACAGAAATCAGGACTTTTTCTTGAGCGTGAGGTCAAGAAAGGAGATAAGAGGATATTCACAATTTTTTTCTTTTTTTCAAATTTTGAAAAAGGGATTGAACTCACTTGAGAAGTCATGGTCACTACAATATATTCATGCCTTGAAAAAGAAGAAAGAAAACAGCAGAAGTAATCGCATGTGTTAAAAGTTTATATAAACAAGTGCCATATCTTACATCAGAAGAGCCAATCTTTACACAGATACAATTCAGAAGCTTTTTATGCAAGTGCCAGGTTCAGTTAATGTCCAGAGAGTGGAAAACAATTGTTTACAATATGAAGAAGGACACGGTTTGTCAAGGTTGATCGTAAGTCATAAAAAAAATAAAGGAGCATTAGCTCTCATGTTAAGCGGTGAGCATGATTCATTGGCATTTCCAACCACACTGCTAAATTATCATTCAACTGAAAACTGCCAGAGCTACCAGCACCATACACTTCCCTTTCAAGGCCAACGTCTAAAATGCTGCTTATGCCTCAGAGGCTGATCAAATTCATTCTACTCGTCGGCAAATTTCTTCCGCAACACTGAAATGCTTTTAATTTATACTATAGTGACTGTTGTTGGGAATGTTAGATTTCAGAGAAGAAGAGGATTCAGTGATTGGTAAATACTATTTATATCCTAAGGCTGCTTCTTCAAAGAAGAGGTGACTGCTAAGCCAATGTAATGATGACACATTTAATTACCAGTCATTTGAGAATTATATCAAACCAAATATGAATTTCATTACTGATAAACAAAATATTTGCCGTGTACAATTCATATACAGGAGATGCCGGAAAACTTGAGACTTGGTTACAAAAAAAAACAACCAAAAACAAGGTTGTTATGTCAGACCAATAAGGAACTGCCACCACCAAGCCCACAGATCTAAGGCACCCAGACACAGAACTGCCAAAGCAAACCAAACACTATAGGACTCAAGATCCCAACCCCTAAAAAAGGACATCTGAAACTACCATGGACTGATTCAAACAACAGACTTCATCAGGCTGAAAATGAAGAAAGCTAGCCCAAACATGCCATTATAGGATTGTAGGACTGCAGCTAAAACACCGGGCATAAAATGTCCAGTAATCAGGAACCATGACTTGGTAGGATAAGAGATCTAGTACCCACAAAAGGAAATCTAAAACCACGACTTGGTAACTGTATTCTCTGGGAACCATGGCCATCAATGAGGCAGCCTCCTATCAAAGGGGGCTAAACAGTCGCAACAAGCTTTCACATGCAAAGAAAGCCTGCAAAAAGAGGATGTAGTGACCGGCCAAAGTCCCCTGGAAAACAACTAAGCCGCTTGATTACTACCTGCAGGCCCACCACTGATGAGCCAAAAAACTATGCTGAATGCTGCTACCATGTAAACTGTCTGTAAAATTCTACCACTGTACTCAACCATAATGAACTTCTAGTCCTCCCTCTAGTTTCTTTGATCACTTATTTGATTAATAGGTAAAGGACATTCTATTTCCATCCTGAATTAGGAGAGGATATCGCATCTCCACAAACTTTCCACAAGTCGTGCAACTATGCTGCTGCTAATTGAGTTGCAGTTTTGGATATTCAATCCCACTAGAGTCTTGCCCAATTTTTTCAGTGAAGGCATGCTCTTGTCTGATACTTCAGAGCAACCTGACAAGGAAAGGACTTGTAAATTGAGCTTCTCTGCATGAGATAGGATGGCAACGCCAGAATCAGTGATTGCACACTTTGAAACATCTAGATCACTGAGAAACATACAGTTGTCTGCAATTGCCACCATACTTGCATCTGTAATCTTCCTGCAACCATCAAGACACAATAATTCGAGAGTTTCACTGTGTAGCCCGGCCAAGGCCAAAACTACTTCATCTGTCAAATTCAAGCACCCGCTAAGATTCACCTTAACAAGTCCTGCTACACAGCTGTTCAGAAGAGGGAGAATTCCGAGATCTGTTATCCCACATAGTCCACTAAGGTCTACATGCTGAAGCTGAGGGCACAATTTCCCCAGCATGACCAGGCTAGCATTTCCAAATCCTGAGCAGTTTCGTATGGATAAAGATCGCAGAGAACTGCAAGGAACAGGCATAGGGATTTCCATTGCCATTTCCTTAATTCCCATGCACTTCACTAGCGTAAGTGACTTCAACTTCATTGCACAGTTGGATAGGATACCAGCTACACCTGATTGGCTAACCCTGTTACACTCCTCCAATTGTAGGTTCTCAAGAGATCCTGCAGCCTTAGCAAAAGCTACCAATCCATTGTCGGAGACAAAAAAGCACCTACGGAGGCACATCTGCTTCAGGTTTGAACAGCCCTTTCCAATGGCTTCAAGACTCACATCTGTTATGCCCCTACAGGAAGCAATAGTCAAAGAAACCAACTTCTGCAAACCTTGAGCATTACCCATTACCCAAAAGCCCTTCTCACTCACATGTTGCAGACCACCGAGGACAAGATTAGTAACAGCCTTGCCATAGTGCCCAATGACAGCCAGAGAAAAATCTGTGATTTTCAAGGCCTGAAGCTTGACTCTCGTGAGGACAGAAGAAGTTGAAGACAACATGCTAGATATTCCTTGATCCCTGACCAGAGGACAGTCCTTGATAGAGATGCTTTGTAGATTGGAGCAAAACTTCCCAATAGCTTGCAGACCTTCATTGCCAATCTTTGAACAAGATTCAAGGATCAGAGTAGTCAAATTAGGGCAGCTCTGTGCAATTGCAATCAAACCCTTGTTGGTAATTGAAGGGCATTGGCAAAGTTCCAGCTTTTCCAACAATTGGCATTCTTTCGCTATCTCTAAAAGACCTTCATCCCCAACAGATGGAACATTCCACAAGGAAAGAGATCTGAGAGACGGGCATCCACGGGCTATTGCTGATAAACCAAAGTTGGTGACACCACGAATGTAGTTGCTTCCCCGGATCGAAAGCTTTCCAAGCCCCCCATGGCCACTTGCTCCAACAGCAATTGCAGCAAGTCTCATATCTGTAGCTTTCTTTCCCTCCAAGCATCTAGTAAGAAACCCATCATTCTCTTCATTAGAAGGGATCATTTCAACATCATCAGAAACTGAAGCAGCTCCCTCCTTGTCTTGCAAGACCAAATCAGTGCTTTTGCTCTGACAAATTTCAGCCTTGCGGATTCTGCTCAATAACATAAGCCACCGATTGGACACACAAGCAGCTGAACTCCTTTCTTTGCCACCAGGAAGGCGTCTAAAGATCTCAAAAAGGCATTCATCGGGAAGAACATCAAGTGAAGGTTGATTTTCCCACTCAAACTCACTTTCACCGAACCCAAATTGAGCACTGATGCGAGCCCTTTTACGGGGAGGGCAGTACGCATCCACATAAGAACCAATAGAGAACAAACATCCTCCGGAACGCAATTCATCATCTCCTGTAAATCCCATTAACAACAATTCAATAAGCTAAAAGGCTCTAACTTTAAGATTTCTTACACGAAAATCCAAAATAAAAAATCTCAGCTTTACAAAACTTTCCATGTGAAAACGAAAATCATTCGAAGATCTACAAGCCTAAAGAAAAATTCAAACTTATAAACTGTACGAAATTTGATTGAACAAAACTAAATGCTATAAATACCACCTAATTCCTAAAATAAGCGATCCCTAAATTAATTTTCAATAACACAGAGCTAGCAATTCATATTTGCAGAAGAAGTATAACATATATGATCCGACTTAATTTATCCAAAATCATTAAAAAAAAACGCATCAACGGGTCTCGAAGAAACATACCACTGTAGTTAACGAGAGCAGGCATGACTGAACACTTTGAAAGAAAAAGCCTCCACAGAGAGAAAAACTTGCAACCAAAAAGGAGAACACGAGGAAGAAGACGAGATACAATAACCCGAAAAGGCTTGAATGCATTTACAAGAAAAAGAGGGTTCTGGGTGGTTTGCAGAAGAGAAACTCTCTATAACCCTAAACGAGTAGGGCAAAAAAGGAAGAGAAAAATGGAAAAAAAGGGTTATGGAATAGAAAGTTTTCAGAGAATTTGCACAAGATATGGCTTGAATAAGAAAACACAGAAACTGATGAACTTATACGAAAGATGAAGAAGAGAGAGAGAGAGAGAGAGAGAACAAAAGGGGGCTGTCGTGTTTGAGAATTTCTGCAAGATACATTAACTGACGCCACTCTCACACATGCAATGTATCTTACCTTCAACTATTCTATTTTCTATTCTGCAAAACCTAATCTCCTTTCCCTTGCTTTCCACGTACTGCCCCTTGTACCCGTTTCTTTTTTCTTTTCTTATAATATGATCCAAAATACTAATCAAGGGATCACTTATTGTAAATTCAACTCATTATACATTATGTCATAATAAAAAGGTTATGTATATATATTATTCAAAATAAATTAAATAAAAAAATCGGTTAAAAGTATGGAGATAATAATAATAATAATCAGTCTAATACATGATGGTGTACTTCATAGGTTCATGTAACTTGAATTGATTAATAGGAAATGACATCATTTAGTTTAAATATATGAAAAAAGAATAATGATAATTTAAAAGTGAATGGGACAAAAAGGGGATTAGCAGAACAAGTTGAGCAAGTGACAGGTAGGTGACAGAAGGAAAATGAACAAGTTGAAGTTGTGACCTGTGTGATTAATTGCATTTAGCCATCACTAATCCGTGGTTGTAAAGTTTCCAAAGTACGGATATGGACAGCAAGACTTTGGGATTTGGAAATCCATCTCTATTAAATCATCTTTATTAATATCTTATATTATAATGCTAATTAATACCTTAATTTAACGAGTCACTTCATTTTGAAATTTTTATAAGGCTAGAGCAACAATTATTTACATTGCATCTCTTTATACAATCAATCCCATCAGAATCCATCATATTAATTGTACGGTTAAGAAATTTGTTAAAGATGTTTTCACAACTACACACCCATTAAAGAGTAAACGACATGTTCCCACCCACGGTTAAGCAAAATGTAAGCGCCACCCCTTGTTTCGTAAATCCAAGATTATTACTCGTAGGAGGCCTTTGATTGGGTATATTTCCCTTATTAAAATAACGTCATTTTATATAATTTAGATTACTAAATTTGATTACCAAGTAATATAATATTTTAATAATTTTTTAACATCAATAATAATTATTGTTAGTTAGGTAGGTGATAATTTAATTATTATCATTTTTTAGGTGTTTTAAAATTACTTATTAACGTTAATTTTGTTATAATTTTACCTTTTATTAATAAATTTTTTAGATAAAAATGCCCACATTTTTTAAATGAATTTACATGGACCTGTTATTACAATTTTACTCCTAATTAATTAACTTTTTGGATAATATTGCTTTTGTATTTAAAACAAATTACAGGCCACCTGAAACTACCACCACCCGCCAGCAACCATCGCCAGCCACCATGGATCTGATCGAACCGAAAATAGTCATATCGATGCACGACCAGCCAAATCTAGTTGGTCGTGTGTCATTCCAAGTTCCAATGATTGTCGGTTGCTGTCTAGCGACGGTGGCCGGTTGTCCTCTTGGGTGGCTGGGATTTAGTTAATTTTTAAACTTTTATTGTGAAGGTGTTTAGCTAAATTAACAAATGTAGGAGGTTAAAAAATGATTTATAATAATAATAATAATATTAAAATAGAAAGACAATTTAGTAATCTATATAACATACCCATCAATTTATTTCAACTTAACTAAATGCATTTCCCTAAACATCCTCAGGAATCTTCAAAAGTATTCTATATTCTCATTAATATAACATTCCGTGAATCAAATGCATATAAATTAACAGAAAATTGATTAATATAATGATTAAAGGGTAAAATGGTTATTCCAAATCCTATATCTCATTCAACCGAAATCGTATCCCACAACCCAAACCCACCCGTGCAACTATCATCTCAGGCCAATTCGGCATGATTCCAGTATCATCGGACACTCTCGACACCACCAAACGCTTTCCCTTAACCCATACTTAAACCCCTTTCATCCCCACCTAGAAAAACCTTTCAATCGTCGGATGTCGCTCATATAGGGTATGACATTCCTAAGGTCCATAGCTTTGTCTCTCACAACACTTTTGATAGCATCAATTATAGTGAAGGAATCTTTATAGTCACCCCAGAAAATTCAGATGAATTCATCCGTCAAACATGCTACATTGGTCCATGTTGACGAGCTCTAAATGAGATTTCCAAATGTATCTTATAGGCCCTGTAACTCTTCCTACATAAAAAGTTATGGCCGTCCGAATGGGACATGCTCATTTAAGCCATTTGGGCTTTATGCCCGCAGTTCTGACGTTCAGCCCGCTTCATGAATTCATTGGCCAGACATTATACGTCATTCCACATCACAAGACTTCTGACGGGCTCTAAATGAGCTTTCCAACGGTATCTTAAAGGCCACGTAACTCTTCCCAGATTAATAGTTATGGCCGTCTGAATGGGACATGCTCATTAAAGCTCTTTGGGCTTTATACACGAAGTTCTGAAGTTCAGCCCACTCCATGAATTCATCTGTTTACATTAATCCACATTGACGGGCTCTGAATGAGATTTCCAACGGTATCTTGTTGGCCTCGTAACTCTTCCCGGATGAAAAGATATGGTCGTCTGAATGGGACATGCTCATTTAAGCCTATTGGGCTTTACGCACGAAATTCTAACGTTCAGCCCGCATCATGAGTTCATCTGCCAGACATTCTACGTAAGTCTACGTTGATGGACTTCTAACGAGCTCTGAATGAGCTTTCAAACGGTATCTTACAGGCCTTGTAACTCTTCTCGGATAAAAAGTTATGGTTGTCTGAATGGGGCATGCTCATTTAAGCTCTTTGGGCTTTACGCACGGAGTTCTAACGTTCATGAATTCATTTGTCAGACATTCTACATAATTTCACATCGACGGGCTCTGAATGAGATTTCCAACGGTATCTTACAGGCCTACAACTCTTCCCAGATGAATAGTTATGGCTGTCTGAATGGGGCATGCTCCTTTAATCCCCTTGGGCTTTACGCATGGAGTTCTGACGTTCAGCCTGCTCCATGAATTCATCTATCAAAGATTCTACATTAGTCCATGTCGACGGGCTTAGAATTAGATTTCCAACAGTATCTTACAAGCCCAGTAACTCTTCTAGGATGAAAAGTTATAGCCGTCTGAATGAGACATACTCATTTAAGCCCTTTGGGCTTTACGCACAGAGTTTTGACGTTCAGCATGCTCCATGAATTCATCTGCCAGATGTTTTATGCTACTCCACATTGATAGAATTCTGACAGGCTCAGAATGATCTTTCCAACAGTATCTTACAGGCCCCGTAACTCTTCCTAGATGAAAAGTTATAGCTGTCTAAATGGGATATACTCATTTAAGCCCTTTGGGCTTTACGCATGAAGTTCTGACGTTCAGCCCACTCCATGAATTCATCCGCCAGATGTTCTACATTAGTCCACATCAATGGAATTCAGACGGGCTCGGAATGAGCTTTCCAATGGTATCATACAGGCCCCGTAACGCTTATCGGATGAAAAGTTATGGCCGTCTAAATAGGGCGTGATCATTTAAGCGCTTTGGGCTTTACGCACGTGAGTTCTGACGTTAAGCCCGCTCCATGAATTCATCTGCCAGACGTTCTACGTAAGTCAGTGTTGGTGTAATTCTGACGGACTCTGAATGAGATTTCCAACGGTGTCTTAAAGGCCCCGTAACTTTTCTCGAATAAACAGTTATGGCCTTCTGAATGGGGCATGCTCATTTAAGCCATTTGGGCTTTATGCACGGAGTTCTGACGTTCAACCCACTCCGTGAATTCATCCGTCAAACATTCTATATTAGTCCATGTCAACCGGCTCTGAATGAGATTTCTAACAGTATCTTATGGGGCCCCGTAACTCTTCCAGGATAAAAAGTTATGGCCATCTGAATGGGACATGCCCATTTAAGCCCTTTGGGCTTTATGCACGGAGTTCTGACATTCAGCCCGCTCCATGAATTCATCCGCCAGACATTCTACATAAGTCAACGTTGATGGACCTTTGAAGTGCTGTAAATGAGCTTTCAAACGGTATCTTACAGGCCCTGTAACTCTTCTCGGATAAAAAGTTATGGCTGTCTAAATGGGACATACTCATTTAAGTCCTTTGGGCTTTACGCATGGAGTTCTGACGTTCAGCCCGCTCCATGAGTTCATCTGTCAGACATTCTACATTAGTTCACATCGACAGGCTCTGAATGAGATTTCCAACGGTATCTTATAGGCCCCGTAACTCTTCCCGGATGAAAAGTTATGGCCGTCTGAATGGGACATGCTCATTTAAGCCCTTTGGGCTTTACGCACGAAGTTCTGACGTTCAGCCCGCTCCATGAATTCATCTGTCAAACATTATACATTAGTCTATGTCGACGAGCTCAGAATTGGATTTCCAACAGTATCTTATAGGCCCTGTAACTCTTCCAAGATGAAAAGTTATGGCCGTCTGAATGGGACATACTCATTTAAGCCCTTTCGGCTTTACGCACAGAGTTTTGACGTTCAGCTTACTCCATCAATCATTTTCCAAACGTTCTACATTAGTCCCTATCGAAGAAATTCTAACGGGCTCTGAATAAGCTTTCTAATGGTATCTTACAAGCCCCGTAATTCTTCTTGGATGAAAAGTTATGGCCGTGTGAATGGGGCATGCTCATTTAAGCCCTTTGGGCTTTACACATGGAGTTCTGACGTTCAGCCCGCTTCATGAATTCATCCGTCAGACATTCTAAATTAGTCCACGCCGACAGGCTTTGAATGAGATTTCCAACGTTGTCTTACAGGCCCCGTAACTCTCCCGGATGAAAAGTTATGGCCATCTAAATGGGACATGCTCATTTAAGCCCTTTGCGCTTTACGCATAGAGTTCTGACATTCAGCGTGCTCCATGAATTCATCAATCAGACATTCTACATTAGTCCACTCAATGAGCTCTGAATAAGATTTCCAACGGTATCTTACAGGCCTAGTAACTCTTCCCGGATGAAATGTTATTGTCGTTTGAATGGCACATACTCATTTAAGACCTTTAGGCTTTACGCATGAAGTTATGACGTTCAGCCCGCTCCATGAATTCATCCGCCAGACATTCTACATTAGTCCCCGTCGACGGACTTTCGACGACCTCCGAATGACATTTCCAACGATATCTTACAGGCCCCGTAACTCTTCCTAGATGAAAATTATGGTCGTCTAAATGGGGCATGCTCATTTAAGCTCTTTGTGCTTTACGCACAGAGTTTTGATGTTCAGCACACTCCATGAATTCATTCTCTAGACATTCTACATTAGTCTGTGTGGATGAAATTCTGAGGGGCTTTAAATGAGTTTTCCAATGGTATCTTACAGCCCCGTAATTCTTCTCAAATAAAAAGTTATGGCCGTCTGAATGGGGCATGCTCATTTAAACCCTTTGGGCTTTACGCATGGAGTTCTGACGTTCAGCCTACTCCATGAATTCATCCATCATACATTCTACATTAGTCCACATCGACGGGCTCCTAATAATATTTTCAACGGTGTCTTACAGGCCCCATAACTCTTCCCGGATTAAAAGTTATGGCCGTTTGAATGAGACATGCTCATTTAAGCCCTCTGGGCTTTACGCACGGAGTTCTAACATTTAGGCCGTTCCATAAATTCATCCGTCAGACATTCCGTATTTGTCCATTGTGTTACTTTAAGGATGAGAATCTGGAATTTATGAAACCAAGGAGTGAGAATTTGACATTTTGCTTAACTTGGGTGGAAACATGTCATTTGCTCCCATTAAATATCAATAACATAAATTTTTGAAATAGGCTTAACAAAATCCCATTTATTAACTCCAAGGGATTGGTCCAGTGGTCGAGAAGGTTTGCTCCCTTTATTGATTTTCCGGTTCAAACCATCTTAAGGTTACCTACCATATTTGTGGTTTATCTAGAATATTGAGTTTATAGAGTGTTCAATAGGTCCCAAGATTAGTTAAGATGTGTGTAAATTGATCAAGACAGCCCAGATATATAAAAAAAAAAAATTCCCATTTATTGAGGCCAATTTGGTGTAAATGTAGAGCAGGTGAAATGAATGGTCAAACAGGAGACGTTGGAGCTGATTTAGCACTGGTCAAATAAGGTTATCAGAGAGAGACAGAGAACATCAAATTTTTGGATTTGACTTGGTAAGAAATAACAAATTGGGAGGGGGAGGGGACCCATATCGAAATGGTGGTTTTGGGGTTCTCTTCTCTTAGACAACAGCAGGGAAACTATGCAATGAATTTGACGAGTCTCATTTTATGTAGGTCCATATATATATATATAATAGAATCAATGGATCTCTTTCTCAACTCTCTCAATCACTCTAAATTTATACTTTCCCCTTTTTCATCATTCATTAATTCAATTAAGTAAAATCTTTTATAATACATTATCTTAAATACAGGGTTAGAATTTAGAAATATTGCCCACTTGGAGGACCCATTTTCTGAGTTGATGATTAACTGACAGCTTAATACAACTCCATCAATTGCCATTATTTTTTTCTTTTTCATCCACTTGGCTATCTAATAATTTCATTGTTATGTTTAAGCTACAATGTTAAGGTGTTCAATGGAAATTTACGTAAACAGGATTAGAATTAGATTAAGCAAGAATTTTGAGAAAGTCATGACGTGATCAGGGGATAATAATAATTAGAAAGAGAAAATAATGGGATTAGGTGAAGAGTATGATGATGGATGAATGGTAACCACAGAAAAATGGGATTGGGGGCCAGCCATTTCCGTAGGCAGAGAGTATTCTGTGTACCATATCTTTTTGCTTCTGGTGTTTCTTTTCAAAAGAAGAATAATAAATGTGATGCGATGCGATGCATGCATGGAAATTAATTATATTGAAACTGCTGGCCATTTTTGTTTTAACTTTTACATCGAATTGAATGGATCCGTGATTATGTAGTCTGGAGCATACATGATATTAAAAATGTGGATTCAGAAAGTGGGTTGGAAAATATCATCTCTTTATTGTCAATTCAGCTGGCTCTGTTCCACACATTCACCTTCAAGTTATTTCCTGGAAATTAATCAGACCGACCCACCTCTTGTCCTTTCAAAATTTTATATCTCTTCGGAATTTCAACTATTACATAATATAAAAAATCTCTCTATTCTAGGTTGATTATTTTCACAACTTCATGCACTGCACGTGTATCTGCTTCAATCGGAGGCTTTCTCCATAATTTTTTTTTCCTCTAAATTACAGCTGTTTAATAAAACCCCAAAGTTTAGCTTAAAGTTAATTTATTTACCACAATAATATTGTATCTTATTTAGTGTCTTTTAGATTTATAGGGTATTTAATAGACCTTAAAAATTACTATAATTTATTTAATCATTTAGATTTATAAGATATTTAATAAACTTCAGAAATTAGTTGGATCCGAACACGTCAATTAAAAAAAATTTTGTTTAATAATGTTGGTTGAAACGTTATGTATCCAATTAATTAATTAATATCTCAACTTTTTACTTTACTTTCAAAGTTCATACCTAAAAACATTGCTTGTATTACAAGTGTTCATTCTTTCTTGTGACAGCAAGGCTAGCGGTTGGCAACCTGCTTGTTTATTATGCTAATTAATTAATACAGCAGTTAATTATGGAAGATCTACCTGAGGGCGGATCCAGCCACTTGGAGGGCAGGCCTCAGATTTTAAAAAAAAAAAAAAAAAAAAAAAAAATTTAATAATATATAAACTACAAAAAATTGTTATTAAAATATATATTAGATTCACCTTCAGATTTTTTTTTTAAAATATAACTATTATACGTATATTTAAGTATATATAAACTTATTATTAAATATATATTTTTTAAACTCACGTCATATTAAAATTTTAAAATTCTCTTTACTTTTTTTTTTCTATGGTTGTACTTGCTTTTTATAATTTTATTCTCAAGATTCTTTACTCTCTCATTTTCTTATTCTATTTCTCATGCTATTCGCTCATTAAACTTTTGAAGACTAAAGTTATTAAAGCTTTCACTACTTAAGGTGTCACAATTAACTCTGTTTTCTGTTTTATCAATTTTAGGTATGTATATTGCTCATTTTAAATACAATTAGCTTTGTTTTCTGTTTTATCAGTTTTAAGTATGTGTATTGCTCATCTTAATTTAGTTTATTTTATAGTTGAATGATGTTTTTTTCTTTTTTTTGAAGGTTTTTTATTCTAATTTGAGGAAAAAAGACGTGGGTCTTATAAATTTATTTTGTGTTTTTTGTCTAAGAATGTACTTGCTTTTTCAAATTAAAACTTTAACTATATTTTAAAGAGTGTTATTTTTCACTTTTCACTCATCACTTTCTTACATTTCAAACGTCACTGTTCAGCTGTTCAAAATTATTAAGGAAATTTGAGTTACTATCTATGGTTATACCAAGAAAATTCTCATTTTTTTTTTATTAATTCATATTAAAAGTCAACTTAACGTTAATTTGATTTAAGTTTTAATTGACTTTAGCTTAGGCTAAGTCTGATCAAAATCTTGATATTATAATCTTTGAAAACCAAAAATTAAAAAAAAAGTTTTGCTCAAGGTTTATTCAACACATTTACTTAAAATTTTGCTTCTCATAGATTTATTCAAATTAAAAAGTATTGTGTTATTGCATTATTTTCTATTCATGATATTGTATTATTTTATTTACCTAAAGTTGAGTGATTTTTTAAAAGTTTTCATTAATTATTTGGCAAATCCTAGATAGGATATACCTAATCAATAAAGATTTTAATTCCAAATTGAATAATTTTCAATTGTTATATCATTTCTACATAAAGCCAAATTCAGAATATTATATTCATAACAAATAGAGAAAATTTTTCCTGGTGGCTTCAGCTCCCGCATTGACCCATCTTCTGTTAATAGCCCATTTTCCATGGAAGATCCTTCCATCTCTTTTCCCAGATACATTGATTTTCTTTTTGGTATTTGAAGAAGAACCTGCATGAATGGTACTAGCAATTGCATTGCATGAGTCCAAGCATTAATTCTTTGATGTTAATCAAATTTAAAATTGATTAAAATTTAGTTAAGAAAGCCCAGAAAGGTGGAATTCAACATGGTTTAACATATATATTGTTAAATTGTCAGAAAAAATATATGTTTGTCGATACGCAGCCGAGGGAAGGGATTCATGTATGCAAAATATACAATAACTAATAAGAATTTGGTGATTAAAATAAAAGGAGTCGGTCAATATTCAATCCGCAAACAAGCTTAAAATAAATGGTTGTGAAATGAGAACACATGGGCTGTGGTCAAATGAATCTGTTGAAGTGCAGATTCATTGAGTGCTAATTGCCGTTTTGTTTTGTAAAACCTATCCATTATATACCTGGAAATCCCGGAAGTAGACAAATGTGAATGAACTATATATTATACTGTTCACATTCGATCAACTTGAGATTTGTTGGAATATTCATTGTATAGTATTAGGAATGTTCATTGTGCATACATCTATATATATATATTTTTCTAATCTCTGTTAGTTAAAGCCAAAATGGTAATTTTAGAATGATGATGCAGAAACTTCCGTATTTGGAGGGCTTGACAGATTCAAATATAAGAATTCTGAGAATGAGATAGTTCTGGAAACATGAACTTAACTGGAATGAAATTAAAGTTGGACCAAGTTATGAGTTATTAATAGAAAAGTAAAATGAAAAGCTTGGCAGGATGTGCCGTCACGGAGGTGAAGATGATGTAGCTGGGCCTTCACTACATCAAATAAAATAGTGAGATGACAATATCAATCAGTATTCGAATTCCATTTGGTGAAGACAGGTGGAGAGACACGTGCGATTGTGGGTTCATCATCTCATTAAGTACTCACCAACTACCGTATTCTACCATTCTCTACCGTCTACAAATGCTTCCAATTTATCAGAAAAAAAAAGCCATTTAAATTTTTTCCTCCTTTCTCTCCATCAAACGTCTAAGGCATTTTGTGCGGACAGCCCAATGGGTTTCCGTTTTAATCTCAACCAGGCATAGGAAGCTTCCTGGGCCTGTTTCATTAGCCCACTTCTGTGCTAACTTGTGAAACACTGAAACTTAAGAATAAAGGACTGTTTGGAATTTTAAGATGTTTAAACAGGGAGAAAGAATCGGCCTTGAATGGAAGTGGGAGTGTCCAATGGATACGTGTATGTAAATTGTTTGAAAACAATAAAATAGAGAAAATATACGTCAACATTACTATCATAAAGTGCTACAGAAGAGCAAGAAACCTGTTGATCAAATTGTTCTTCCATTTCCCCACAACTATTTACAGAATCCTCTTAAAAACAGACACAGACGTAGGGGATCTACACTTATGATAAACTAAACCATTTTTGCATTTCAATTACTCAATCATACAATCCTTCATGCTCCCATACATCCACCAGAAAATCAACCATTTCCTGCAGTTAAAAATCCAATTACAAATTGAAAGAAAAATAAATAAATAGATAAAAGTATGCAGTTTTTGTAATATGCAATAACAAATCTGATTACTGGCTCCTTGTGGCTAAGCGGTTTGATGTATCTATCTCCCTTTCTCAGGGGGGAGATATCGAGTTTCACCTGAGGGTAGAAGTCTATTGGGGAGGGGGTGGATCACCCTCCTTCTGTGTAACCCAGCCACAAGAAAAATAAAATAATAAAATGATTTAACGAAAAAACAACACATTGCACAGAAAACTTACATTGAGAGGGATGGGCCTAGGAAAAGGATTTCTGGATCCAAGTAAACTTTCATATGTAGCAGGCCAGCTGCATATACAAAAAGTAAAATATGCAAGAAAGTAAAATGAAAATTGAAGCACAAGGATATTGGGTACTCTGAAGTGAAGACATTCAATTATCAAAACGTACATTATCTTTTTTTCTGCCAACATGTTTATTTACTAAATTATACTCATTGCTAGATGTGATCATTTGAAAAGTGCTCCTATTTGCTACTGGTCACCAACAATATGTTTGTCAGAAAAGCAATATCAATGAGGACTCACTAATTCAGAACAGGAAATAAAAATTGTTTTCAAGAAAATCAGTAGGCAATGACATTTTATTGAATGGAAGTGGAAGCTTTCGAATTAACACCTACGACTGAACTGTAATAAGGGTAGTTAAAGACCTTGATTTAGGTTCCCAACTATGTTGAGTTTGATTCTTTGACTTGCTACTTCCAATCCACTCAAGTCTTACTTGATTCCAGAGAAGAAGACCTGCAATTAACAATGTTATCAACATCAAATGATTTGATCTAACAAATGGAAAAGGAAATGCCATGATCAAGACCACAGTTAATTACATTTTTGTGACCATAATTGACATCAAACTGCTGTAAACTAAGTGACCACTTAAACCTAGTCAACTGATGAACAACACCTCTTATGCACACAATATTCATAAAAGTTTTCTCCAGCAACAATTCAACATATTTACCAGAAACTGATCAGAAAACTAAAATTGAAATATTATTGAAACTTGCCATGATTAACAAATTCAGAATGGCTGCTCGTGCCATTATTTCCACCACAGTGATTGAGGGTCTGATTTGATATGCTGATAGATGAAATGCTTCTCTGGGATTGAACAGCACTGTTTTCCAAATCACATGTGCTCGAGCTCCAAAAATCATCTGATATGGTAGGTTTCTTCACAGTCCGCCCTTGAATTTTCAATCCCTTTGATGGCTCATCCACAGCAATTATTGGTGTGGACTTACTGCAGCACCCAAAGCAACCACTGCACTGTTGCAAGCCAGGTTAAACCATATATGCATATACAAAACACAGTCACAGCAAGTTCAAAAAGAATTGAGTGAGACCGGATTAAAGAGTTAACATTTCAAAGAAAAGAACATGCGATGGTTATCAACATCTTTGCTTTTCATATTTATTTCCTCTGAGAAATAAAGAAAGAATAGGCCCTTAAACTCTATAGTGCCACTACTTCATCAGAAATATCAAAAAAGAACTGATTAACATATAATCAAAATGAGAAAACTACTTCTAAAGAACACCGTAGCTGCAGTTTCAGAAAATATTCAGCAGAAGAAACAATATATTGTTTGAGGTACAAAAGAGAAAGTATATAAACAATTGACATTGTTAAATTTTCGTGGTTGATGAATTGGAGCTTCAATACAGAAGTAAAGGTGCACATGAATTACTCAAGACAAAATATCAACCAATGTCACAGAAAAGAGTATGATTGTTTAAACAACAAGCGGAAAAAGTCCAAAACTATTCATGGAAGCCTTAGTTTAAAGTTAACCAGTGAACTATTATTGTTCTATTTTGTTAGCACGAAAAGCTGAAAAAAATATAACTCCTCTACTCTTTTCCCTCTTTGAAAATCAAGTCTGATCTAGGATAAATCATGTCGTGAAGATGGCTTAACTTGTAAAATCGAGATGCTAAAAGTTTGGTTCTGCATATTCTTTCCCTATTAAGTGTTAAATTGGAAGAAAAACAAAGTATTAACTTCATTGTATAAGGTTGACCCTAGATGAAACTGCTACTTAGAAACATATTGTGTTATTAATTCACTTGTTCCGCTAGGGAGGCTGAGACAACCATTTTCTCGAAGTTTAAGATTAAACTGCTTGGGTGAGTGCAGGAAAATCCATCTCACCATGGTGGATTGATATTAGATAGAAAATGATGGGAAGATAGGAGGCACCTATATATGATCTTTCATAGAGATGCTTAGTTTCACAGAAATTCCTCTAAGAGTTCAGAGAATGGATTAGAGTTACTTTAAAAAGGGCTTATCAAGACTGCAACCTTAAACCTAGATTCTAAATTCTCTAATTAATTCAAAGAGTATAAAAATTATGCTATATGACTCAAAGGGTTAACTAACAGCAAATTTAACATCCAGCTTCTTGTTTAAGGACAAATCACAGACTTTGATCACCCCCTAGTTTTCTTCTAAAATTTGTTCTTCTCAACAAAACGAATATCTCCTGTAATTATTTTCTCTTCCAGAAACATGAGAAAGAAAATTTGCATAGTCCTATAACTAATATTCTACCAACGTGTCCGATTAATCAGAGAAAAAGCTTATGATATTTCTTCCATCACCAGGCAAAATTCTTAACAAGAAATCTCAAATAAAAAAACTGAATACAAATTTGGTATTTTTGATCGCCATAAGAAAAAAACAAAGCCACTGGTGCTGTGAAGTTAATTAAAGCTAAGCTCTTACTAGCTAAAGAAAAGAAAAGGTAAAACTTGCAGTTGCAATACTCAACTACGTCCCAGAAGTCAGAGCGACCATTTACTTACTACATTAAAAATAAATAAAAGAACTAGTGTGTTCGTACAGTTCTTTAAAATGAAAAGCAAAGCAGGCATAAAATAAAGATTTGAAATGAATTGCTTACCCCATGCAGGCGAGAAAGTGGGCGATCCAATCAGTAAAAGCAGTTTTTATCATCACCATTTATGGATTCCACACTACAAAGAAGAAGAAATTTTGATTGTTGCGATTCGTTTTATCTTAAAAAAGGGGGCTGTTTTTACTATTAATTGATTGCTATTGTGGGCTGTGGCTGGCTGCCGTTACCCACTCTTTTTACTTGCTTAGCTGACCAGTGAAATGGTTAGTGATTATAACTGGTGGTGATATAATTAAATACAGTAATTATGTCATCCATTAGTATTGCCCAACTAGACTTTACAAGAAGTTATTCATTTTAGCAACATCTAATTCAATGTTTAAACGATTTAAAATTAGTTTTATTTTAAACTTATGGTTATATGTATCTCAAATTTATATCTGAAATTTTGCATTTCTAATTATGTGCTTCCGGTAACTGAAACTTTATCCCATAGTTTTGCATTTCAATCAGTCATCTGTCAAGCCACCATTAATACCTCTAAAATCTATCCACCCTCCTCTGCTTCATCACCACTCCCCTTCGATAATCAAATCCCTGAATTTGACTCTTCTTTCTTGAACATTTTGAAATATTACAACATATGCCCATTTCTAATATAAGGGCATCTCTAACCTATTTTGGTGTGGAAAATTGCTCTAACTAACACAAAAAACTACACAAATTGATGTAATGAACAGTTATTACACTAAATTCGTTAACACTATTCATTAGTGTAGCATTATTTATCTACTATAAATATATTTATTTTGTTATTTATATTTATGTTAATTTGATTATTATTTATAATAATATATAATTAAAAAAAAGATGAAAAAACTAAAAACAACACTTATTCAATGCAAATATAACAACAATAAATCAAATAAAAAATAACACTAATTTAAAAATACTAAAATTAAAAGAAAATACAATATAAACTAATGACTACGTATGTATTATTATGCACAACATGATAATCGAGGATGATCATAATGTTGAGTATCAATTGAGAATCAAATGGAAACGTCAACTCCCCAAGTTGAAATTATCGTAGATGAAAATGTCTGATTTCAAATTTTTTTCTCAACATAGACAAATCAGGATACAAGAGGCTTACCATGCTTTCGAAATGCATTACTTGATCATTGTGTGGGAAAAATACAATTAAGAAAATTAATTACTATCAATATGAAATTTTACTTTTATGTTATGTTGTCTTTTTTTTTTTTTGGTGGCATTTATATAAATGTAATTTTTTTATATTAAATATAATGTTATTGATTAATAAATTGTTTATTTTATAAACTAGTATAATTTTCAAGTAATTATTATTTAATAAAAACACTTCCTAATATTTAATTAATATATACAAAAATAATTAGTAAAATAGATTAATTGTTGATTATTAATAGAAAAGAAAAAGAAGAGAATATTCTAAAAAATATTCTTTTGATGTCATATAATGCAATGGATTAAGAGCAATAGTGAAATACACAAAAATATCAAAGTGTTTGGTAGAGATGGTCTAAGTAAATGTACAAGATTTAAAGGGCAGGGGTTTCCATTTGGCATGCATGATCATTAATTAGTAACGCTGGAGGATTAGGTTCGATTATGTCCATACTACTCAACTATGCAAACAAGCCAGATTTTAACCCACTTGATTGGTAATAGGACAAGAAACCATTCCTTAATGTATCAATGGTATTCCCTGTTTCTTTTATGGAGCTTCCAAACTTGTTTCTTCAGAGGTAACATTTTGCTGTTACAAATTTTCCCACAGTATAACATGGTGATTATGATTATGGCAAGATAAAGCAAAATTTGAAAAGTGAGACTGAATTAACACACACAAATAAGGCTGAAAAGCAAAACAATATCAGAAGCCTAAAAAATCTCAATTTATTATAAACTTCATAATAATTCTACTTCATGATTTGAGCTATTTTCTGTTTAAAGAGAAGAGATGCAAGGTTGGCCCTCCATCCCTATATCAGTGATGGTTCATGTCTTTTGGGTATCAGAGCAGCCAGCCTGTCTGGAAGCTGGTGACTGGTGCAATTCCTGCTTAGCATTTGTTCCATGAACCGAACAGATACCAAGAAGAAATTACAGATATTACTAGCTTCTTTTTTTTTTTTTTTAATGAATAATGAATTACTGGCGCAGTCAATTAAAAGGCTATGTTATATATTCCAGAAAGAGTCTGCATCAATAATATGCCTACTACAGGCTAGCACAATTTCTTTTCTAGCTTCTTAACGAACTGCACTGTGCAACTAAGAACATGGTCACAAGCACACATTCATAAATGATAAATACACTACAGCAAGAATATTCCAGCATGGGACGTCAGAGTAATGGACATTAAGAGCAATTACTAATAGCCAAAGGAAAATTTATTGAAACCCTAAACAATCTTAAAAATGATATCTGAACTGCTTCAGAAATTTGGTGCAAATTGTAGCATTAAACTCATGTACAAACCAGGCATCAGCCTCATGATAGGTACACAGGTCTGTGAACTCAATAACCATTGAATCAGCTAAAGGTCATTCAACAAGAAAAAGCTTCACGCAATTCAGCTAAGCTGAAAGAAAAAAAAACACTTACACACATATTTGTGTGTTGACACATTCTACGTCAGCCTCAATTAATGGCCATGAGACAAATTGAGCAAGCGATAATTTGTATGGAAGGACCTAAGAAAACCAGGTGTCTCTCCACAGTATGGAAATATAGTGGTGAAGAACCAGAGCACTTCAAACTTTTTTGATTTCCATGAACGTGGAGGCCTTTCTTTTTTACAAGACATACTAAAAGGGGCAAGCACCACAAACTCACTTAATACTAGATTCTACTATGCCATAACTAATAAAATAATTTTATTGTAACCTTGTTTCATTCAAATCCTTGCTCAAACAATTCTTGCTCCTTTGATCAATATAATGAACCAAAGAATAATTCAAACTAACCAGTTATCATCCTTCAAGATGGAAAGAACTTTACTTAATTTAAAAAGTAAAATGAGAGACTACAGGTGCATAAATTACTAGTATAACAAACAATGACAAGAATAAAAAAGTTAAACAAAAATACATTGAAGGTAGCAAACAGAGAGAGAATGCTTAAGTTAAGATAACATACGTGGATGGGATTGGTCCTTCATTTGCAAATGTTGACATTCCCTGTCGTTGCTTGTGCTTAGGATTAGAAGAGCAAATTACATATAAACGTCCACGACGCTTAACTGTCTTACAAAACTCACACATCTTCTTTACTGATGATCGCACCTTCATGGTTACTGAAAATAAAAATGGAGCATTACACTATATATCCATATATTTAAAAGTGCATAATGCTTCAATGCAAGTAATAGTCAGCCATAAACTGCTATCCCTAATTATTGTGCCCACATGGATTTGAAAGTTCCAGATGAGGATCCATTCCGATTTAAAAACTTCCTTTGACAATTAGTCGTGCCCACATGTCCTAAAGCAATACTTGTATATAATCAAATCCAAAGCCATTTACCTCATCTCATACCCAAACTCGAGCTTAGTTTTGCAGTACATAAATTGGAGTTAAATCATGACAAGTATAAATTATTCTTTAAATTCATCACAAAATATGAAAACAATTTTGGAAAATAAATAAATAAATAATAATAATAAGACGCTAACATATATGTTGCTCTCTAGCCCTACAGCAGTTTGCTTTGATATCGCATCATATGAAGTAGTTAAAAACTCGAAAGAGGCACAAAATCACACAATAAACGCTGTTTAGAACTGCAAAAGTGAACATATCAGTATTATTCCTTAAATATTAAAAGAAATTGGATACCCTATCGTCTTAAAGGAAACTATTAAATATTTCATGTAAAATGTTGAATCGAATTGATAAAAAAAATTTGCATGCAATCATAATACAGTACCTGGTCTGGCTGGTGAGGAGTCGGTTATGGGATTCTGTTTTCTGCAAAATTTAGCTTATTGTTTGCCCGTAAAGTGGTGGTGTTTAGGGTTGGATTTTGAGATGGGCATGGGCCAACCATTAGCAATCTTTCGGCCCAAGTCTCCTGAGCTCAATCTATACAATTACTTGGAAGAGAAAGATTGATGTAAAAATATTAGTAATGGCAATGGGCCGGGCCAGGACCAGGTACCCCTTGCCCCAGGCCCAAGCCCGACCACATAACAAAGACCCAAGCTCAACCCGAGCCCGTCACAAGTAAAGCCCAAACCCGGCCCCACTGCCTTTTTGTAGCCTCAGGCCTGGCCCAAGCCCGCTCATTTTTGTAATGTAAATTTTTAAATTTTAATAAATTTCAATTTTTTTTATATTTTTAATTCTATAAACAATTTTTAAATATTAATTTATTTTTGAATACTCACCAAATATATAAATAACTTTCCACAAAGTGCATCCATTTATCCATGTAGGGTTTGGGAAAAATAAATAAATATATATAGGATAATCTTGTAATTAAATATATAGTATAAGGGTAATTTAGTATAATTAATACTAAAATTATCGGGCCGGACCGAGCCTGAAGACATACCCAAGCCCAGCCCGTACCAAAGGTCGGGCCTTAAAATCAGGTCCAGGTCCAGGTCCAAGCCCACGAACATCGGGTAAAACCCGACCTTTTCGGGCCTAATACCTAGAAATATCGGGCCCATTGCCATCTCTAAAAAATATGAGCTCTGATTTTTTAACCTCATTTTTTATTTTTTATCTTGACAAGTTTAACTTTAAACAAAATTACTATAAAGGATATTTATGATATAAGTACAATTATCCTTTATTTATATATGTTTTTAATTACGCAAATCTTAATTTTTAATTTTCGTAATGGTTAAAAAAATTTGTACAAATTTTTAGGAATCCTTCTACAAGTAGTTTTTTTTTTTTTAAACTAGGTAGCTTGCACACACTTTAACTAAGTTCTGGCGTTCGAACACCCTTCAAGCCCAAGCCTAATGGACCAAGTAAAGAGTATATTAAACATTCTTTAAGTCTAAGTTCAGTGAACTAGATAAGTCATAAAAACACAATATATTTAGGTAACTCTAAGTTCTTGTCATCCGGTTCCGTCATAACCAAGTGGTTTTCTACCAATAGTTTTTAATTTGATGGATTCATAATTTTAGTCAAAATCTACAAATAAACAATTCAACGTCCACAAACATAATTTCTTGTGATTCATTGAAAGCCTACAATTGTAGAGGACAGGAAAATGTCAAAAGCTAGTTTTTGCCTTCAAACTGCACCAAGTCTGGTGTAACTCCAGAGGATTTGTAGATAAGATAGACCTCTCAAATTTGAATATCAATGGCAGAGGCTCTCAAAAAGAGGCTAGATTATTAAACATAGAGGGCATTATAGTGATATCTAAAATATAATGATTCCTTAAAAACCCATTGGATTTTTGTTGTTGGATTAGAATTATTGATTTAAAATACCCTTTCAGATTTTAATTGACTGGGTACAATTTGAAATTCTAGATGTTTACATGTTGTATTAAATAAGTAATGTTAGAAATGTTCCAACATTTGAAGAAGGCACATCAATCGAATCGACCTCGTCACCACCACTTGCCTAAAATTATTAATTAACTCAACTCGGTTGATCCTTATCTTAAACCGCCCACATTTGCCATTTAATTGGCCAAGAGAATTCAACATTACCCAAGTTGAGAGTCATACCATGCCTTTACTCTACCCACCACAATTCCAAATTAAAGGATGTCACACTTAACCGGGTTATAATAATAATGATTAGTTATTTGTTTATGAAGTATCATCAAAAACTAATATCAGATGTCGTCATTTAATTGCT
Organism: Pistacia vera; assembly: GCF_008641045.1. Taxonomy (NCBI): domain Eukaryota; kingdom Viridiplantae; phylum Streptophyta; class Magnoliopsida; order Sapindales; family Anacardiaceae; genus Pistacia; species Pistacia vera. The sequence continues at coordinate 36,713 of NW_022196023.1, read as the reverse complement.
TCTTTAAAAATAAGATAGCTTTCTCGGCAATAATACAGGCATAATGACAACAAGAATGAGGTAAGATGGTGCATTATTGGGTGACTTAGAACTTTTTCCTGTAAAAATATAAGCAAAAGATTGGCTCTTTTTTTTTGACTAAATGGCCACTTATAAAAGAGCCCACCCTATGCTTCTTTGAAAATTAACTCCTTTATATTATATACTTTAGGATAAAATATATAATATAAAGTTTGGTGAGGTCAGGGAAGCATCTAACCATGAGATTTTTGGTTTGTGTTGCATGTGTCATGTAACTTTTTTGATTGATGTGGTGATTCTTGATTCAATTTAAAGCAATTTTTAATGGGTGAATGTGGTGTCGTGTTTCACGTCCACCGTGGCTTCTACAAATTGGGTTTTTTTTTTTTTTTAATTAATCGGCCCCCTAATCAAGGTGCTTAATCGAATTAACAATGGACGATTATGTCACCAATGATGGGATTATGCTCACACTCAATCCGTTNATGTGGGTTATTCATCATGTAGCACATTTTGAAACTTATATAATTATTCTATTTTGACACATTAGATTTGTGATTGCTATGTGTTTGAATTTTATTAGTGATATTGTAGAGAGATATTAATTACTGAATTGGTATTTCAAATTCCAAAGTAAAAGCAAACCTATTTGAGTGACATGTAGGACAATTTTTTTTTTTTTTTTTAAGCTCTAAAATTGTTTTATTTTGGAGCTCTAGAATTGCTCTCTCTTGCCACGTTGGATGTGTGGTTTAATGAGATATTTTTAGCTCTAAGATTCATGAATACTCATGTTGGTTGTTTGCCACGATACTCGTGTGGGTTGTTCGCCATGTGGTATATTTTGGAAGCTCTAGAATTGCTCAATTTTGGCACATTAGATTGACAAGCCAGTCAAATTGCTTTATCTTAACACGTTGGATTGATATTTATTGCTCCATCTATAATTATTAATTAATTAAAAAAATTGGAACAATTCTAATTATACAGGTATCTTGCATTGACATTCTAAAGGTCTAACCATAATGACACCTTATATTTGTGATTGTCATGTGGTTGAACTTTATTGGTGATGATGTAGACAATATTAATTGCTACATTGATATTCCAAAGTCTAAATAAATAGACATAAATATTGGATTACATAGGTGTATTGCATTGTTGTATTAATAATTAATAATAATACTAATTATATAGGTGCATTACATTGACATTCTAAAGGTCTAACCGTAAGGACACCTTGGATTTGTGATTGCCATGTGGTTGAATTTTATTAGTGATGATGTAGACAAAATTAATTGTTGCATTAGTATTCCAAGGTCTAAATAAATAGACATAAAGATTGGATTACATAGGTGCATTGCATTGGTAGTAAAAACATATATATTTATTAATAATTATATAGGTGCATTGTATTGACATTGCAAACCTTTCTTTGTATTTAATTGTCTTGGCATTCGAAAGGTCTACATAAGGGGTTATAAAAGGAGCGTATGTTTAGTTGTGTATTATCGCAATATGTTAGTTGGTGTCAACAATACCTCTGGTCTTTTGTTAATTGTTTATAGGTCATGTTAGTTTGTGTCAATAATACATCTATTCTTCATGATTTTATTAATCGATGATTTTTTATTTATTTATGTTTTTTTTGTTGTTTATTGGTCAAAGATTAATGAATTGGCATGGAATAAAGGTAGGATGTCTAATTGACCTTGTCAAATGGGTTGTTATTTTGATTCGTTCTTCTGAACTGTAAGCATATCTTCTAACTATTTTAATACGAAATTGTAAGTATATCTCCTAACTATTTTAACGGTTATTATTTGATTGAATGATTGTTTTTGCTTGGTCAGTCTATTTGAATGATTAATTGTGTTAGTCCTGCCGAATGGTAAGTGTATGCCTTAACAATTTTAATATGAAAATTAATTAACTTTTGTTGATTTCATTTTCAAGTAACAGTTGTTATATGAATGAATAATTGTTCCTTAACAAATCTTAACATGAAGATCGATTAAATTTTGTTATGTTTGTTTTCAAGGAAATGTTTACGTACTTTACTAAAATCAAATCGAGGATGATCATATTGTCAGTCGAACTGTAAGTATGTGTCATATCTATATTAGTAGAAACAATTTAATTGTGTTGAATATGTTTTCTATAAAAACATTCATGTATTTTAATTTGTTATATGAATGATTTATTGTTTATGTCCTGTTGATGTGCGAGTAGATATGTTAAATGAATTAATTTTGGTTGATTCCGTTTTCTAATTAATATGTGTTATTTGAAGTATTTCTTATCAGTCATAATATGATAATCCCTTAAATTTAGATTAAGTAAACCATTCATTTTATCATCACACACATTTCGGTTTCCACTAAACAATCAATAATAAATTAACCATAACTTGCTCAATAAAAATCCAATTGATGAGAGAATTGAAGCTTTAGAAATTAGACAGACAGTGCTTTAATTTGATATATTATACGCTTAATTTGGATAACTGAAGCCCCCACTGCCGAACCATTTCTTTCATCATCACATACATTTTGGCTTCCGCTGAACAGTTAGTAGTAAATTGACAATAACTTGCTCAATAAAACTCCAATTGATGAGAGGTTTCAATTTTTAGAAAGTACATAAATAGGGCTTTAATTTTATATATTATACGCTTAATTTGGATAACTGTAGCTCCACTGCCAAACCATTCATTTTATCATCATACACATTTTAGTTTCTCCTATTTCTTGATTTCTATTGAACAGTTAGTAATAAATTAGTCATAACTTACTCAATAGAAATCCAATCGATGAGTGGTTTGAATATTTGAAAACTATACAGATAATGCTTTAATTTTATATATTATACGATTAATTTGGATAACTATAGCCCCACTTACGAACCATTTCTTTTATCATCATACATATTTCAGTTTCTACTGAACAGTCAGTAGTAAATTGACCATAACTTGCTCAATAAAACTCCAATTGATGAGTGGTTTTAATATTTGAAACTATACATACAAGGCTTTAATTAAATATATTATACGCTTAATTTAGATAACTGTAGCCCTACTTCCGAACTATTTCTTTTATCATCACATATATTTCAGTTTCTACTGAATAGTTTGTAGTAAATTGACCATAACTTGCTTAATAAAATTCCAATTGATGAACAGTTTGAATATTTGAAACTAGACATACATGGCTTTAATTTGATATATTATACGCTTAATTTGGATAACTGTAGCCTTACTTTCGAACTATTTCTTTTATCATCACACACATTTCAGTTTAAACTAAACAGTCAGTAATAAATTGACCATAACTTGCTCAATAAAACTCCAATTGATGAGATGTATGAATATTTAGAAACTATACATACAGGCATTTAATTAGGTATATTACATGCTTAATTTGGATAACTATAGCCCCACTGCTGAACCATTCATTTTATCATCATATATTTCAGTTTCTACTGAACAGTTAGTAGTGAGTTGACCATAACTTGCTCAATAAAACTCCAATTGATGAGAGGTTTGAATCTTTAGAAACTAGACAGATAGGAATTTAATTTTATATACTATACACTTAATTTGGATAAATGTAACCCTACTTTTGAACCATTCCTTTTATCATCACACACATTTTGGTTTCCCCTGTTTCTCAATTTCCACTGAATAATCAGTAGGAAATTGGCCATAGCTTACTCAATAAAAGCTAATTGATGAGTGGTTTGAATCTTTGGAAACTAGACAGATAGAGCTTTAATTTGATATATTATACAAAGAATTTGGATAACTATAGACCTGCGGCTGAACCATTCATTTTATCATCACACACATAAAAACAATTGAATTTTAGTGATGACAAGGAAAACAAATATTGATATGTAGTTTTAATTATATTTGTTCTATCTCTTTTTGTTGATATTTTTTTATGTTACATACATATATCAAAAACAGGTTGTTACTGAATATAACAAATTTTATTTGTATTACAAATATCATCTGATATTTGTAGCCAAACCATGTAGCTTTAGTAAATCATTTATAATATGCCGAACCATTATTATTATCCTTAAAGGAAAACAAATATTGATATGTAGTTTTAATTGTAATTGTTCTATCTCTTTTTGATGATATCTTTTATGTTACATACATATATCATGAAAAAAGTTTTTTGCTGAATATAACTAATTTCATTTATTTAACAAATATCAACTGATGTTTGATGCCAAACCATGTAGCTTTAGTAAACCATTCATTTTATCATCATACACATTTAGGTTTCCACTGAACAATTAATAGTAAATTGACCATAACTTGCTCAATAAAACTTCAATTGATGAGATGTTTGAATATTTAGACACTAGATAGACATAGCTTTAATTTGATATATTATAAGCTTAATTTGGATAACTGTAGCCGTACTGTTAAATAATTAATTTTATCATCACACATATTTCGGTTTCCACTGAATAGTCAGTAGTAAATTGACCATAACTTTCTCAATAAANTGAAACTTGAGATATTATTGTTTGATATATAGTGGAGTAGTAATTGTGTTGGTATTGTACAAATGTCATATGCATCTTTCAATACAACAAACCCCCATTAAAGTGTAGCCATCTTATTGAGTCTCGAATGTCGATGTAGGCAGCATATATCCATATTATTAGAGCCGTCTGTCTTTAAAGTTGTATACATAATGCACTACCTACTTGTTTGCTTCTTGTAAAGCCATCCACTAAGTTTATATTTAAGTTTATCAGTCAACATCTAGTTTCTTATTTTCTTATTTCTTTCAACTTTGCAAGCCACCCTCATCTTAATTGACCTATAGCTCCATTACTTAAAAGGGAAGAAGAATAAGCATAAACAAGGCAATTTGAATTCTTCTCAAGACATAGCTTAATCAAGAGGCAATGCAATATTGGTTTAATTTGTTGGGGTTCCTACTGTGTACACAGTGAATAGAGATTACTTCACCTATTAACATTAATTAATTGTGATGTTGATACAGTATATCCTCGAGGAAGACACTAGCGTAGCAATTCACTATCAATACCCTTCACTTAATTAAACCTAAGACCATGCGTCTATCTATACTATCTTAAATTCGTTCTAATCATCTAGGTTTCTCACAGATAAAGGTGGTGGTGGGCTGTGCCTAAAAATTTTTAATTTTATTTTATTTCGTGCTGTGTCGGCCCACGGCACAGCCCGCATATTTTCATGTTGGGCCGTGCCGTGATTTTTTTTGTACTGTGCCTTGTCGTGTCGTGCTTTTTTCGTGTCGTGGACTGGCACGGTCCACTGCCGGCTCTACTTAAAGATGAGTTATTAATTTTATGTTATTATAAAGTTATTAGTTATATTTGTGATTAATAAAATTCAAGACTTTGGCTATAAATGGTTATAGCAACCAAAGAATTGGATTCATTCATAGTTGGCATATATATATAAAGGTTAATTTGTTAAATGTGATTCATTCTACCAAAATAGAAAAAACAAATTGTAAATTTAGACTTCAATATATACAACCACACAATTAGATTTATTAACAAAATGTTAGCTTAATTTAGATGTATTTCATCAAGACATTTGTTTCCATAACTAATGGTAATATTCATTGGGATTCTTATTTTACTTTTTTTAAGCACATAAATTCACCGTCACTAACCACCTCACCTAATAGTTTAAACGATTCAATTAGATAAAAATAGAGTACTAAAAGTTTAAATGGTTTAGTTAGGTAAAGATATAGTACTAATATCGCATGGATTGAGATCAAGTAATAGAAATACAAAGACAGATAGATATCTTCTTCGCACAAGATTTAGATTAGACCCAGATAAGTCTAACAGAATATGAGTTCATAGAATAAATCCATCGGATCTATAGTTTTCAAACTTTTAAAATTGGAAATAAGTAACATATCGTATGAATCAATAATTTACCATATAGCTTTCTTAACTAGTAAAGGACCTTAACAATCTATATATATATATAAAGCTGAATACTCATGCAGGTTGTTCGCCATGTGACACATTTTGAAACTCATAAAATTGTTTTATTTTGACACATAGGATTTATGATTGTTATGTGATTGAATTTTATTAGTGATGATGTAGAGACAAACCTTTTTTCGTATTCAATTCGAATTTAGTTGTATTGGCATTCGAAAGGTCTAAATAAGGAGTTATAAAAGGAGTGTATGTTCAGTTGTGTATTATCGCAATATGTTAGTTGGTGTCAACAATACGTCTGATCTTTTGTTAATTGTTTATGGGTCATATTAGTTTGTGTGAATAATACGTCTGTTATTCATAATTTTGTTATGATTTTTTATTTATTTATGTTTTTGTTGTTTACAGGTCAAAGATTCATGAATTGGCATTGAATAAAGGAAGGATGTCCGATTGACATTGTCAAATGAGTTGTTATTTTGATTCGTTCTTCTGAATTGTAAGTATATCTTCTAACTATTTTAATAAGAAATTGTAAGTATATCTCCTAACTATTTTAACGGTTATTATTTGGTTGAATGATTGTTTTTGTTTGGTTAATCTATTTGAATGATTAATTGTGTTAGTCCTGCCGAACGGTAAGTGTATTCCTTAACAATTTTAATATAAAGATTAATTAACTTTTGTTGATTTTATTTTCAGGTAACAATTGTTATACAAATGAATAATTGTTCTTTAACAATCTTAACATAAAGATCGATTAAATTTTGTTATGTTTGTTTCAAGGAAATGTTCGTATACTTTACTAAGATCAAATCGAGGATGATCCTATTGTCAGCCAAACTGTGAGTATGTGTCAAATCTATATTAGTAGAAACAGTTTATTTGTGTTGAATATGTTTTCTATAAAAACATTCGTGTATTTTAATTTTTTATATGAATGATTAATTGTTTATGTCCTGCTGATATGCGAGTTTATATGTTCAATGAACTAATTTTGGCTAATTCCGTTTTCCAATTAATAGATGTTATTTGAAATATTTGCTAATTCCATTTTCCACGTAATAGATGTTATTTGAAATATTTCTTATCAGTTCTAATATGATAATTCCTTAAATTTGGTCAACTAAACTATTTATTTTATCATCACACGTATTTCGATTTCCACTGAACAATCAATAGTAAATTGACCATAACTTGCTCAATAAAAATCCAATTGATAGGAGGATTGAATCTTTAGAAACTAGGCAGACATTGTTTTAATTTAATATATTATACGCTTAATTTGGATAACTGTAGCCCCACAGCCGAACCGTTCCTCTCATCATCATACACATTTTGGTTTCCACTGAATAGTTAATAGTAAATTGACCATAACTTGCTCAATAAAAATCCAATTGATGAGAGATTTACATCTTTAGAAACTAGACAGATAAGGCTTTAAATCATATATTATATGCTTAATTTTGATAACTTTAGCCCTACTTTCGAACCATTCCTTTTATCATCACACACATTTCAGTTTTTACTGTTTCTCGATTTCCACTGAACAATTAGTAGTAAATTGGCCATAACTTATTCAATAAAAATCCAATTAATTAGTGGTTTAAATATTTGAACACTAGACAGATAGGGCTTTAACTTGATATATTATACTCTTAATTTTGCTAACTATAGACCTACGACCGAATCATTCCTTTTATCATCACACACATTTCAGTTTCTACTAAACAGTCAATAGTAAAGTAACCATAACCTGCTCAATAAAACTCCAATTGATAAGGAGTTTGAATATTTAGAAACTAGACATATAGGGATTTAATTTGGTATTTATACGCTTAATTTGGATAACCGTAGCCCCATTGCCGAAATATTCCTTTCATCATCACACACATTTCAATTTCCACTAAACAGTCAATAGTAAATTGACAATAACTTGTTCAATAAAACTCCAATTGATGAGAGGTTTGAATATTTAGAAACTAGACAGATATGTCTTTAATTTTATATATGTATATGCTTAATTTGGATAACTGTGGCCCCACTTCCGAACCATTCATTTTATCATCACACACATTTTAGTTTCCCCTGTTTCTCGATTTCCATTAAACAATTAATAGTAAATTGGTCATAACTTGCTCAATAAAAATCCAATTGATAAGCGGTTTGAATCTATGGAAACTAGAAAGACAGAACTTTAATTTGATATATTATACGATGAATTTGAATAACTATAGTCCTGCGGCCGAACTATTTATTTTATCATCATACACATAAAACCAATTCAATTTTAGTGATGGCAAAGGAAAACGAATATTGATATACATATTTAATTGTATTTGTTCTATTTCTTTTTGTTGATATTTTTTTATGTTACATACATATATCAAAAACAGGTTGTTGCTAAATATAACAAATTTTATTTGTATCATAAATATCATCTAATGTTTGTTGCCGAACCATGTAGCTTTAGTAAACCTTTTATAATATGTCAAACCATTATTATTATCTTTAAAGAAAAACAAATATTGATATGTAGTTTTAATTGTAATTGTTCTATATCTTTTTATGTTATATACATATATCATGAAAAGAGGTTTTTGCTGAATATAACTAATTTCATTTATTTAACAAATATCAACCAATGTTTGATGCTGAACCATGTAGCTTTAGTAAACCATTCATTTTATCATTACAGACATTTAGGTTTCCACTGAACAATTAATAGTAAAGTGACCATAATTTGCTTAATAAAACTCCAATTGATGAGAAGTTTGAATATTTAGAAACTAGATAGAAGGGTTTTAATTTGATATATTGTATGCTTAATTTAGATAACTGTAGCCCCACTATCGAATAATTCCTTTTATCATCACATACCTTTCGGTTTCTACTTAATAGTCGGTAGTAAATTGATCATAACTTTCTCAATAAAAATCCAATTGACGAGAGGATTGAATATTTAGAAACTAGACAGACAATTCTTTAATTTAATATATTATACGTTTAATTTGCATAACCGTAGCCCCACTTTCAAACCATTCCTTTTATCATTACACACATTTTGACTTCTACTGAACAGTTAGTAGTAAATTGACTATAACTTACTCAATAAAAATCCAATTGATGAGAGGTTTGAATCTTTAGAAACTAGACAGACAAAGCTTTAATTGATATATTATACGCTTAATTTGGATAACTTTAGCCCTACTACCGAACCATTTCTTTTATCATGACACACATTTCGGTTTCCCCTGTTTCTCAATTTCAACTAAACAGTCAATAGTAAATTAGTTTTAACTTGCACAATAAAAATCCAATTGATGAGTGGTTTAAATCTTTGGAAACTAGAAATATAAGACTTTAATTTGATATATTATACGATGAATTAGGATAACTATAGACCTGCTGTCGAACTATTTTTTTTATCATCACACACATAAAACAAATTCAATTTTAGTGATGACAAAGGAAGACAAATATTGATATGTAGTTTTAATTGTATTTGTTCTATCTCTTTTTATTGATTTTTGGATTGATTTTGTTGTTTGATTTGTGGGTTTTGTGGGTTTTACAATTATCGTCTTTCTTTAGGATGCTATCATCAAATGTTTTTTTTGCTATATGTGGTGGTCAATTCTAATTGCAATAAATAGATTTGTGTCACAGGACCTTTATCTTCATGGCTTCTTTAATGCTTCAATTAAGTTGCCTTCAGATTATATTATTGGAGTTATTGTTGCTTTCTATGTGAGTTCTCTTCTCAACATTCTGAATTTTTTTTTAATTCTAAAATAATAATAACAAAAGTAATTCATTTTCTCTTCTCAACAATCAAAATCAGTTTTTTTCTTTGGCTATGGAAGTCTATTGCTTTAAAGTTCACATTTTTCAATAAGGTTTTTATTTCTTTAATTGATTTATAGACTTATCAACAATACTCAGTGGGTTATCCTAAAATTTTTTTTGCTTTTCTTGACAAAGTTTTAGACTTTGGTTGCAGATATCAAATGGTGACATATTTGAGAAGAGTAATGCTATGTGCACTAGCCAAATTATACTAATGCAAGTACTAATAATTGAAATTTTGAAATTTTTTTTTTTTGTAGTTTTTGGGGAGAACTGACGTGACAATAAGAGAGGTCTGCCACGTCAGTTAGTACTTGAGTTGTACGGTTTTTTGTTAGTGCACATAACATTATTCATATGAGAAGAACTATGATGATATAGACTTTGAGTTCAATTTGTGGATATTTTATTTATTAATTTTTTAATTATTAATTCAATATAAAATAAACTTCAATATAGAAAATATATATTTAAAAGACAAAAAAACCAATAATAATGTAAAATATATATATATATATAATAAACATATCCGCGCAACGCAACTTGAAAATGAATATAAGTTACAGAAATTGCAGAAGGCCAGTATAAATTTTAAGTTTAAATAGTTGAACTTGATAATATTTAGGTGATCTTCAATATCATACATGATTCACTACAAAATACTGACATCGAATATCAAAGACATATTTGCAAAAATACTATCAATTATGCAAAGTGATGATCCTGAAAATATAATTAGACCATATAATATTTAAGTGATCTTCTCAAGTTGGATACATGATTTAATGACATTTACTTATAATTGATATTAATAATTATATAGGTACAATTATTAATTTTATCTTAACACAAATATATATAATTTATATTTACTTTAAAATTTGTATAATTTAATAATTATTATCTCTCAATCTAATTAATTTATTTTGTTAAAATAAATTTGTTTACGATCTATTTCAAAAATATTAAATAAATATTTTGCGCAATGCACGGCCAACGCTTTGTAATTAAATACAAATACATATATACAAATATCAAGACTCATTCAATACTAAAAGGGTATTGCGATTTGGGGATGACAATAAACTAATGTGAAATTTTACACAAAACCAACAAAAGAAAAAGAACATCACAAGATGTCATGTTTTGTCTGAGTTTAAGGATGATTCTTTCTATGGCAGACCCATTGATTCAAAGCCACAACTCAGTTCACAACAAGGTCCAATTTCATTGGGGTAATCTTGTCATTTCACGAAAAGCCAATCTTGTCACATTGATGTTTCTTTTCCTAGATCAGATGGCCAGCAATCCCCAATTGTGTGTGTGTGGGCCATCTTCTCCATGTGGCCATTCCTGTATCACCCCACGTTCATTCTTTGATTTTTTTTATTTCTTTTTTCTCAACTAATTAAATCATAATAATAGTTCATGGCTATAAAACTCCAATTTCAACCATAGTTTAGGGTTTCCAATTCCTTCGATTTTTGCTTTTCATGGACCAATATAAAAGGTACGCCCCATTTCTTTTGTGTATTATTTGTGAGAATTCATTTTTTTCATTTCAATTGAATATAAAGTTTGAAACTTTTTTTTTTTAATTTAAATGAATTTAATGTTTTCAACCTTTCAAAAATTTTTGTAGTAATTTGAGTTCTTTTATGTTGCTTTGTCGTTCAACTGTTGAATATAATCAAATTATGTAGAATTGGATTGAATTTGATCAAAAATAGATGATTCAAGAAACAGTGGATTGCTTTGGTTGATCTTTTTTTCAGATTTTGGTAATTTGGACCATGATACTGCTGGAATGATAGTTGATGTTCTTGATCTTGATCTCACTGGATCTTTTGAAGAATTCAAGGGATATTAGCCATGGATTTGGAGAGTGAATGTTCAGCTCTTGAATCTGTAGAAGATAATGAGGTTGTGGTAACTCAAGGAACTGTATCTCGTGTTGATGATGACTCTGTTAAGAATAATGGATCTTGCTCAAATGAGATTAACAAGTTGGATGGTAGTGGAAGTCATGATGCTAATAATATAGAGCTAGTTGGTAACCATGAAAAGGATGTTGACAGTGTGCAACCGTGGGATTCACCTTCATTGGCAATGAAATCCCCAGCTGGAGTTTCACCTCCAATGACGAAAGGGTATGGACTTAGGAAATGGAGGCGAAAGAAGAGGGATGTTGTTAAGGATGCTGGAACCAGCGTGGATAGTAGTAAAGTTTTGAAGCGGGGTTTGTCTGGTTCTGGAAATCCAACTAAACCAGTACATATGTCATCGGCAGAGGCCAGGCAGAATAGTGAGGGTTCTGTTGGATCTGTAACTGTGATGAAAAATGTGGGTAGTCTTGATGCCTTTGCAACACGTGGCTCTAGTTTAGATTCTAGGTTTGCGGTTGGATCTGCTTTTATGGCTGGTACAGATTCTGAGAACAGTGAGGACCGAAGTAGCAAGTCTTCTACAGCAGCCAGTGCTCCAAAGATGAGATATGAATCACCTGCTATATCGGGTTATGCAAGGGAGAAGAAATGGATGAAGAATTTGAGCACAAAGGGTGTGAGTAATTCTACTCAACGGGTTCAACAAGGAAAGAGTTGGGCTGAAAGCAGTAAGAAGCCTAGAGGAGAAAAGGTCAAAATCGAGAAAGAAAACTCTCATTCCAGCATGGAATCTGACTCGAGAAGCTCAAACTTTGTCTTTATGCAGGGTACCTTTTCTGTGACTAGTAACGGAAAGCAGAGTGGAAGGTCAATGCATTATGATGGGGAAAATAGTGATGACGCTCATGAACAAGGTGAAGAAGTTCAAACTGGTTTCACCAAGGAGAATGTCGGAGAAGCTGAAGATCTTTTGCAAGATGATTTAGCTGCAGACTTGTCTTGGGATGCTAAGGGAGAGAAAAGTGAGAACCGCCGTCTCTCAACAGATGAGGATCCCTTGGTTGAGTCTATCCTTACCCTTCAGTCTGTGCAGGAAGCCCTTGAAAAAGGTGGGTGTACCTTCTTTCTTTCACTTTTTTTTTTTTTTTTTTTTTTCATAAACTGTAGTTATAATGGGTATTTGCATGTGTATCTCCGGAATGTACTATTTTAGTTTTTTGCTTCTTTTCAATCATACGATGTCTCCTTATTATCTAATATCTTAGTTCATTCGGTTTTTATTTTGTCCGCGAAGATATAATTATGAATTTCATTGATCTGAAAATTAATATTACTTTCACCTTCTTGTTGAAAAGGAAAACATGGAAATCATCGTTTTTTGTTTGTAGAAATGTCAAATTCGAACTATAGTTTAAGTTTTCGCCCTTTTTGTATCTTCTCTCAAGATACGGAATTTTATCTTGCTTGATTTGGTAGAATAACCAAATGTATATCAATTGGTTTAGAGATATGGAATTTTATTTTGCTTGATTGTCAAGTTAACCATGTAAGGGAATCTATTTGGTTTAATATGTGGATTCGAGAACATGTGTCTATAATAACCACAAAAAGGAATTTCTCAATAAGCAATATATTATTTGATTTCACGTAGTCTCATTTGTTAATATTCTTGTTGTAAGGAGGATTTATAGAGGACCAAATCAACTTAAAAAGGAACCTTAGTAAATAAAATTTCAACATGGAGATTCTTTTTCACTTAAATTTACCGAATATGGCCAGTTAGCCGGGTATTAAATTTAAGTGACATGTGCTGATCTTGTAGTCGATTTGCTTAAGTTTAATTTCCTGAAACTAACTGGAGAATTTAAGGCTGAAGATCTAAGTTGTGGCTTGTTTTATGCTTAATTACTTGTGTCTGTTCTCTGCATAAATTTTTATATGAATGTCAACATGGATACGATTATTTATCAACTCAAATGGTGCTATGTACACTAATGCAGAGGTTCAGAAGTTTGGGGAGATTGGGAAGGATGCCACATCACTGCATAACAAATCATTTAAGGGTAGCAGCAAACCTGCGGATTCCACTTTTACAGATCCAGAAATCCATGGACCTAATTCTTCCGCTCAATTGGGTTCTGAAAATATTAGAGAAAGTGCTACAAGTTCGTTCGAAATGCAGGTATTAAGCTTAACACAGAAGGTTGAATATTTAGAAAGAAAACTGGAAGAGGCAAGGGCTATGCTGGAGGTGAAAGATGCGAGGGTTGCTGAACTAGAAACCACTGTAAACAGTAGCAAGCCACTAAAGGAAGAGTCAGGGAGCACTATTGATTTGCAGCCAGAAAAATGTAGAGAGATGGAGACTGAACTTGAAGGTCTCTTTCGGCAAAAAATTGAGGCCGAAATTGAGTATCTGGCACTAACAAGGACTATAGAGAAGGTGAAAATTGCTGCAGGTGATCCCATTACACTCTTTGAAGAGCAAGAAACTTTAGTCGAGGAGCAAACACAGATGCTAAACAAGCTTGGAGAAGCTGAAAGCAAGGCAGCAGTACTGAAGAAACAAGCGGAAAAGTTGGAAAAACATTGTGGAGATATTTTGGGGACTGATGCAGTTTTGAAGATGCAGAAGGGAATATTTAAGGTTACTTCTTGTTTTCTCATACAGTTTATATTGCTGGTCTTAGTATTTTGGCTGTTTCTCTCAGAGTTGTCACCCCATCCTGGGGTGGTTGTACCCACCTAAGCTTCGAGATGGGTCCTTTTTGTGTAATTGCAACATTTTAGGCCAAGATTTGAATATTAGATTTCATTGTTGTTATATAGAACCGTTTTGTTCCTTTTCATGAGGGCATTGCTGAGGGAAGGAGGTGCGGTAATTTTTACCATTTTTTTTTTAAATGTTCCCTCTGTAGTTAATTGATTTTAATTGTTTCTTTTAGTTTTCACTTAATGTACAAATATATATAGTCAGTGTTCTATGGTTATGCGGATTTAAAGATATAATAAGCATTGGTCTCCATTTGCAGGCTTCTGCATGTATATAAGCAGATGATAAGTGTATATATTACTGTGTTTTTGAAAGTTGAAATTAAGTGCCTGTACGTGCTCTTGAAAGTTGAAATTTGAAGCCTATGTATCATTTAGCTCTGTTTTCGATGGTGGAAACTCCATTCAGTCTATTATAGGGATCTTTGGAAAAGCAAATATGGGGTCACAAAGTTGCATCACTTTGGCCAAAAAGTCATCAACTAACAACTTCCCATTTATCTTAGATGACTGTTAACTGACTTTTATCTGCATATTCACTGTCCATAATTGAACCAAAAGCTTTGCAGTTCAAACGTATAAAAACAATTAATCAGAAACCTGTAAAGAAGAGCATGCTATAGCTTGTGCCTATGGCACTGGTTTAGCCATCAAAATGGTGACTAAAATTGGATCATAAACCATGTGCTGCTTAATAATGCCTGTTATATTTGGCATCAATTATGCACAAGCACTTCACACCACAGAAAGTGCACATGGCTGATATCTCAATTATTGATCCTTATTCTGGAAAAAGAAGGCCTTCGTGTTTCATAAACCCTTACTGATAATCAAAACAGAAACAAACTCTGCCTCTTTTCATGGTCATGGAGCACTCAATGAAAACAAAGTTTACTATGCCTGTATCACAAGGAAAATCACAACACGAGAGTATAATAATAAATAGAGATCTGTAGCATTGACTCTTAATATTGTATAATAACACAACAATATTAATGCATTTGGATTTTATCTAAACATTGAAATTAAGTATGTTAAGCGTGGTCAGATGAAAACAGTAGTAGAGCAATTGACCATAAAGAAAGCCATCGTGTTACGATATATCTTATACAAGTCTTTAAATGCAGCAAGTTAACACAGAAATTTAAAAGATGATCACAATAGTGTACTATTTTGGAGAGTTAAGAACATGGCGTGAGAAAGGTGTTAATGTGATTAAAGTCAATGATCTCGTATGCGAGATGTTGCTTTCATTTGGTCACGAGAATCTGTCAAGAAAACAGGTGAGTTAGCTCTTCCTTTTTTCTCATAAGCTAACACAAAAGGTATCGGCACCACATAGATACAAAACCATCTTCATTTTTGGTTTTAAAATGTGCTTTGAAGCATCCATGAGAAGCTTAATCTACACCAAAGTTAATAAGCATTAATTGAATAGATACCCTTTTGACCCTGCAAGTTTTTCCACAATGACTTGGTCTCAAATCAAGTGGGGTATTAAGAATATTGAATAACCTAGCTAACCACTAAACATTGACAAGAAACTACTTCTTGTAAACAATATTGTCTCCAATGTAATTGTTCTTCACAACATAAAATAATAAGAAACTTGGAAGATTATAATCCTACATCTTAATCAAATAAAGACCCTTTCAAGATGATTAAACCCTCCAAACGAGTGAAAGCTTCAATTGACTTACATACATGTTTCCCTCAAGGGACGTTTTTGTGCAACATCAATGAAATATTTAAGAAAAACAAAAAAAGTTGCTCTTAAAAGTGGATGAATGCTTGTTGACTTTTGATATCCTAGGCCACTCTCTTCTGTCTATGTTGTCACCTCCACTGCTTAGTGGTGTTACAATTGACCTCATATCCCAATAATTTAATCATATTTATAATATAGTATGACAAAGTTAAAAGTAAAGTTGCTCTTGAATAGTCAATCATAAAACCAAATGTAATTGGATTATCATGCTTTACATGAAGAAAATTTAACACTAAAAGACAAGGTCTCAGGGACCCCACTAGAGAAAGCATAACTAAGAAAGATTCAAAGCTAGACCAACCGATAAAACTATAAGAAACCAGTTTAAAGTCAATCAATCTACTGACCTAGAACCTTCACAGACTGATCAAAATTTCTCATTTTGTGTTGAGACCTAGCTAATTATGCAGCTTCTGTTTCACCGCCATAAATCTGAAAATACTCAGGTGGTGTATCGTTAAGATCGAAATCAAGAACTAGCCTATTGCGAGTTGTCTGAGTCACTTCACCGGCTGATGTTGTCACTTGACTCGAGCTCGAAAATGCTTCAGCTGGGCCAGTCCAGTGGCACCTTTTGTGTCCTCCAAGTGCCTGACCAGTTTGGAATATCTTGCTGCATATGTTGCATTGATGCTCAGTGTCACCACCACTTGTTTGCTGCTCATTCTCCACACCATTATTGTTACAATTCCCATCCTCAGTAGCTGAGACCGCATTGGACGTTGACGATTCTTTCGCAATGATATTGTTCTTGTTCTTGTTGTGGCTTGCTACGTGGCCTCCTAGAGCTTGATGTTTACCGAAAACCTTTTCACATATTGGGCAAGAATAGGTTTGAGGAGCCATTACTGTTATTGGCTCTTCATTCACGCAATCCATATCATCAAATTCAGTGAGTCTCCTCTTCTTCTTCTTCAACTGTTTTGTCTTCCTCGACAACTCCATCTCACTGTCCTCCTCATTATCGTTCTCAACCCAAGTCTCCTCCGAATTACACCTCTTATTCTTCTTCCCAAGCTCAGCTTCCAACACAGTCTTCAAAATTTCAGTCTTTTTATTAACTCCATCTTCCTTGATCTTCAACACGCCATAACCAGAACCAAGCTGCTTATTGGATCGATGTTCAGCTAGCAGCAAGAGATCATTGACAGCTTGTTGCATGGCTTCAGCATCATCATCATCATCATCATCATCATCCGAAACAGAAGTAGAGAGACGAGGTTCAGATGATAACCTGTGCCCTCTTTTGGCCCTTAATGTCCAGGTCTTCAAAGACTTCACCAAGTCCGTAGCGGATCCAGCAGCGCCGTCATAAGACTCATCATGATGATCAATATTCCGGTGGACATTCTCGTTATCACCATTATCATTAGCTGGCTGTGGAGGTTGAATCCCTCTCCATTCTCTCTCGGGATGCTTCCTCATGTGACCATACAAAGACTTCAAAGATATGAAAGACTGTCGACACACATAACAATTCAATCCTCCGCCACTCTCCTCTTGATGATCAACCCTCACAGGAGCCGCAACTTTCTTGGCAATCGTCAGCTTCGGTTGATTCTTTTTCTTAAGACAAGCTCGCTTGTGACCTCCCAAAGCCTTCCCGGAATTAAACTGCTTACCGCACTCGCTACAAGTTCTAAGAAAATCTTTAGGTAAAAGAGCAGAATCAAAACCGTAATCTATCTTATCTTCTTCCATATTCTCAGGCTTGACGATCTTGAGCATCAAAGATAGATCATCTCCAGCAACAGCAACCTCCTCCTTGTTCGTAGCTGAAACTGGTTCATCTTTCAAACTCATCTCAACAACTTCTTGATGATCTTGGGTTTCTTGAGGTTGAGCCATGAGTGAGATCAGTGTGTTTTAAGTATATGCAACGACAGTGACGTGAACAAACAAAACAACCTAAGAACTAGCGAGAAACAAAGAGTTTTTTACTGACCCACTAAAGAGTCAGGTTTTTTTTTTATTATTATTTTATTTGTATATATATATTACTTGGCTCAGAAGAAATTAACTAGGAAGAAGAAAAGAAACCTAGCTCGATTTTCTTTGAAAAAAATAATAAAAAATAAAATTCTGAAAATCAATAACTCAAACTAGGGAAGAATTGAAGAAGAAGAAGATGAAGAGAGTGAAGTAGTGAGTGAGTCACGTTCTAAGGCTCTTTACCTCTCATTGCGGTTTCATTAATTAATATTCACAGAATATAATTTTAATTAATTAAATTATATACTAAAATAAATGAATAAAAACCCTAATTGAAGTAGGGTTTTTATATCTCCTAATGCTTTTTGACTTCTTAGGAGTGGAGGTGTGATTAGGATTCCCGATAATAACTCAATTAGCAAAATTAATAATTGGATTTTTAATATGTTAATTACATTCCTAAAATAAATAAATAAAATTAATTTCTTAATATTCGATTAGGATTCTCTGTTTGGATAACAATATATGGTAACTTGTGGGAGTATGCATTTAAATTCTTTTCATACTTATCTTAATTCTCTCATTGCTATCCTTAAACTTTTCTAATCAATGATAATCTTTTTAATTAAATTAAATAACTTGAATTTCCAAATTTTTTAAATGTCTTCTTCACAATTTAATTAGTAGTAATAAGTCTTAATACTAGTAAATCATACCCATTTCACACTTGAAGTTGAAGGAAGCTGACTATGTGATTGATTGATATAATATTCCCCACTCAATGCTAAAACCATAATATATTAATAAAGCTAAGAATATGTAACTTGTCAAAATAAAATTCCTTCATTTCTAGTGATTAATTAAAGAGAGGCCCTCATAAATGTATAGTGTGGTTAATTGGAATTTACAATGTATATGAATCGTGGAGTCAGAAGTCTTTTAAGTATTGGATCATTCTTGTTGACTACAAGTATATGAATTAATAATATAATATGCATGAAATTTTGGCAACAACAAATTTCTAATAAATAGGGCACTACATTCCAAGTCTTCTTCAACTCACAATTTTGACCAACACCCTTATGAACCATTAACTACAAATGGGTACTCTAATTTGATGTTATACGAAAATGGGTTGGTGGGGTTTTTAACACCAATTAAATTGATGGCATGACCTTGAAATATTTGGTTGTATTCATATCGGAAATTGGCATCTTGCTACCACAATTTTAGGAATGTTCATTGCACAAAGTTATGGAAATTTTCACATATCACGGCTGCTTCTTGGAGATCCTCCCAATTTTCTTCTTTATGGCAAGATTTGGAGTGGGATCTGATTTGATATCATTTAAGAGTGATATTAGCCTAATTATTCTAAACATCATAACTCTTAACTATAATCTCTATTATTTCATATTATACTTATTACATCAATTCAAAATTTACAATTTAATGTTTATGATAATATATAAATATACATCTCTCCTTTTCCAATTCCAATGTATCATAAAATCTTCTAAAAATGTTATATGCTCTCTCGAAAAATCCTTACACTCAAGGTGGTTTAAGACTTAATTATCTCTCGGGGTGATCAAGGTTAATACAATGGAATTTTTTATAGGTCATTTTATCCAAGTCTCTCGTTAGAATTACAAAGCATCGAAGGATTCATGGCGCAATGGTAGCGTGTCTGACTCCGGATCAGAAGGTTGCATGTTAGATTCATGTCGTGCTCAGTCCCTTTCAACGGGGATCCCACATTTTGTTTTATCACTTTATCGTCTTTTTGTTTGATTACATCCCCACATCACCTAAAACATTAAGGAAAATGAAGCTCAAAAGCATTAAACACCCACATGTAGAACAGTTTTACAAAAGGTGAGAAACTAGATTAGTAACGAGCACAATGAAAGCCAAAGGTCACATGATATGTTACAGAGCTGTCCCCCATCTGACTCTCAAAACTACCTCAGTTTTTGCAAATGGGGCATATTGTTTTGTCAGATCATCTTTTGTTAAGGAAATGAATAGAGCAGATTAGGAATACAATTGCAATAACAGCGACACAACAACAACAACAACAAAAACTAGCCGAGGAGAAAATTCTACGCCTAACCGATGACAGCTTTCCTAATGACTAATTATTTAGACACACTATTGAACTGTTGAATCGTAAGACAACTTGTATTCCAACATCTCTGTCTTGTATCTCTCCTTATCCTTCTGTCCTTTCTCCTGATAAACCTGCATCAGCGTATGAGAATTCCGAATTATGGTCAAACCTTCATGTTATTCATTTAGTTTTATTCACGACAAATAATCAGCCGCGTATGATTGAAACAAATGTCATCAACTCCTCTTGTTTGCAGCTATCTTGCGGTGAAAGATGGAAAGGTAGTAGTTTGTAAATTAAGAAATTTAAAGAAAATTATAAATAATTTGCTAGTTAACCGACAGTATCCCAATAGCTACAATCCGCTTGCTCTCCAGAAACTCTTTCAATGAAAAACAGTAATTTGTAAATTTATTATATATGAAGCTAAGTGTATGATTTTCATCAATAGTCATCGCCTAGTAGTTAGAAACATTGATGTTGCTAAAACTGTCAATGAAAAGCATACTAGTAAAAAAATAAATAGAGGCTATGTAGCAAAAAAATGTTACAAGATTGTACCTAAATTGTGCTCAAGATTCAAATCCACAAGCAAAATCTGTAAATGCCAATGCAACCACATAGACAGCAAGAAAACCTTTGATGCAGTGTGAAATGTCCATGGAAAACTTTTTTTCTCAAAAATTGTTCACGCATAGCATGAATCAATGAATATCCATCTCTTATATAAAGTAATACTTAAGTAAAATCCATGTTGAAAACCACAAATCACCAAAGATAAATCAAAAACTAAAAAACAGTGTATATACCTGCTTTTCAGCCTCTGTAAGATTGCTCCAAAGGATCCCTATCTTCTTGCTGATGGCTTTCTCCTGCCCATGATAGTGAGGCTTTAGGCGGGCATAGTGCTCAGCAAAGAAGAAATTATAACCGCTACGATTTGACTTGGGTCGAGATGGATCTCGTAAAGCCAACCGAGATCTCTTCCGACGTCGGTGGGTTGGTACAACTGAAGTATTAGAACTCTGAGACACATGAAGCATATGAGGAATATGATATAAGACACCTTTAAGCTTGTCAGAACCAAAGTTCACAGTAACCAGATATCCATTATCAAACTTTCCATCAATAATTCCAGTAACTGAACAGCCAGGCTTCAACTCCGGACTCCCTGCATCCAAAATATACAACAAAGATCCTTATTGCTGTGATACATGCTGCATATATTCAACAAACAAAAAGGGGAAAAAGGAAAGAAAATTTTGTGAGCACTAGCAAATCTAAGAAGGCGAAATTGTTAAAGATATTAAAAAATATTTTAAGTTAAACTGAGAAAACAAGTATCAGACACCATGTCCAACAAAACTTAACAGATTTATTTTTTCTTTCTTAACTGCAGCTTGAGAAACTTGCAGCAAAAAGGACCATGTACAAGACTTACTTTGAACTAAAGTTAAAGAAAGTAATTAAAGCACCAATTGCAGTCCATAGAGCCCAAGAAAAACTCCAAAGGCATGAAGAAAGATCCAAATATACAAAACCTAATAGATGAAACCACAGGGGTGTGCCTTGTATCTAGGACTCTGACTTTACGCACTGATGCACTATAAATTGTTCATCTAAGAAATAAAAAAATACATGCCTTGCCAAGTATGCTTACCAAGCAACAGAAAATTGTTAACTAAATCTCAGTAAGAGAAACAAAATAATATAAATAATAGTCTATGTTCCATCAAAAGGTTTAAACTATCTAAAATTTACAATAGGAACCACATGACGCAGTCACATCTCATGGCTATCATAAAAATTAGCACATTAATACATTAGGTAGTCCCTTTATTTTAATGCAGTGCAGATACGAGTCATACTACCAAAGTGAATATGACCCCAGTACTGTAATTATATCTATCTTTATAACATATGTAGAAACAACACATATGATTTTTGAATCACAGGCAGCAAAGAAATATATGAATAGAAAGTTAATGTAATTATACTGCAACACAGGACAAAAAATCATGCAAAAATAAGTATCAAACATACCCTGGCCTCCTAACTGGTTTGCAGCACCTTCCTCTTGGTGTGCTGATCCATTGTCAAGGCTCCCGTTTATGGCATCTGTCGAAAAGAACAGGAAAATATGTAATTTGAAATCTATGGGAAATAAAAATTATACATTCAGAAGTCATGTTTCCAAGTACCAGGAATTGATGATGAAGGGACTTGTTTGCGGAAGTAATAAGCCTGCTCATAGTGATAAAGTAATGACACATAATACTTCCGTAATACAAATGATGCACTAGTGATAGTTGTTGGGAAATCGAAGACCACAATGACTTCCTTCCATTTGCGATCTCTGATTACCTGAAACCATTCCAAGAGAACTGAAAATCTAAGGAAAAGAAATTCTCTCATTAAGTTGCAAGGTAGAAATAGGAAGATAAACTACACAATATATTCCTGCAATCATCCAGGATCCTACGCAGATTAACTTGCACCCATTCTAAAATTATGGACTAGCTTGGAACCTAACCAAGACAAGTTGGAGTATGAGTTCACCAGTTTTGTGACACTAAGTTTTGTCACAGATACACAAGTTCTACAAAGCAAACAGCATCCTCCTCACTAATTATGAAATAGGTAATCACACATACCTTCTCAAGGCCACCACGAGATGTCACCTCAACAAAAAGGCGATGTAGATCTAGTTCCTTTCCTCCTACAGTAGGAACCCTGTGTAATAAAAAGAAAATCAAAAGAAAATAAATCATATTCAACCTTGCTTTTTGTAGTTTTTACTAAAAAAAAAAAAAAGGCCTGCCATAAGAATTTATCTACTAGAGCAAAAGCAGATAATTGCCTTACATCAAGAGATAAAAAGGAAAATAAACAGGGCAAGGAACATATAGATAACCTCTAAAGTAAATGTATCCTTATTTTATGAATTTCCAGGCAAACTTGCAGACGGTACAGGTATGTTAATACACAGTATTAAATCATGACAAAAAAATAAATAAATAAATAAATAAAACCAGCACCTAACTTATTATACTACAATGTGTTTACAGGGGAGAAAGATCACATGATATCCAATCTACTAAAAAGAGAAATTCCTTGTCTTCTCAAGACTAAAAATTTAATTCTCTTACAAATGTCAATTAATTTTGTAAATACCGCTGACCTGCAAATGTCTCATTATTTTGTATCAAAACAATCAAGATCTGACTCAATAATCATTTCCATGTCCAGCAAAACACTACACTGCTAAGACAACTTTCTGAGAAAATCAAATCCCCACTTGTTGCATCTATTGTCAGGTTACAAATTGTCCGAGTTGTAATGACATGGCTACTAAAAATAGTGCTCTAAATCACAAAACTCAAAAGCTTTTAAAACACAAAATGCATATACTACCTTTTAGCCACCTATTTTTAGCGAAATACGAGTAAAAACAACTATATTACACAGAAAAAAACGAAGAAATAAAAAACATAAAACAAAGAACGAAACAACCCAGATGAGTAAAGCACATCAAAGGAACCCAGAAACATTAAAGCCACTAACTTTAAAGAGAAAAGACCAGAAACAGAGAAAAAGTTACATACTTGAATTTGATACCAAAAGACTTGTGAAAGGCCTTGAGAGTAGCCCAAAAAAGATCAGAATTTTGAACAACATCCTCGAAGTTGGCCGTTGCAGAAGGGTAGTAAGTAGCAGAGTTGGTGTTACTGTTGGGAGTGAGTGAAGAATTTTGGCCATTTATAATGTGGGTCGACATTTTTAGTGAGAGAGGTAAAGATAGAAACGAATCAAACGATAGATGATGGGGGTTTAATATTTTGCTCTACCCTATAATAAGGTTTTTAGAGAATAATAAAAACTTTATGTTATAATAAATTGTTAGTATTAAAGAAGTAATTGGGAAAGTAAAGTTTGGTAATTTAAGCAAAGAATGAGTTAGAGAGCAATAGAGGAGATGAAGATGAGATTAGGTTATAAGAGAAGGGTAAAGGCAAAGCAAGATAGTGACTTTTAATTTTTATTATTATTAATTCTTTTGTCTTATATTATCAAGTCCAAGAAGTTTAATTAAGAAGCTATCGGAACGTATATATTTTATTTGCTTCTTTTCGAAGTGAGTGTCTTGGGATAGTTGAGAACTACAATATGGAGGGTCAATATTTCTTCATCAAGTTTGCATCTTGAACTCTCAACCCTCAATTTTTTTTATAGACTTAACATAATGGATTTTTAATGTTGAATGATGAGCTTATATCAAATTTAAGCAGTAGATTTTCAAATTTGAAGGTGTAAAACCTCCTTTCAAAATCCCAAGATCAAAACTTTCCAATCTCATTGCTGTCAAATGAGTCACCAGGCCAGGGAGAGATCATCTTGTTGTCGTTAATATATATTCTCTTGATGGGTTATTAATTAGTTTAAACAATGGAAACATTTTTGCAAAACAATTAACTAAAGCATTGAGAAAAATGAGTACATCAATGTGAAGACAGAGCACCACAACCAACTCAGTCACAACAAAGTAATTTCCACTATACAAATAATAAAGAAGTTACACTTGATGAACAACTAAATCAGAAGAACTTGGGATCATAGCCATTGCTAGAAGTAGCCAAGATGTAGTAAGCAACAATATGGCCAATGGAGCCCCAAGCAAGAACATCAACGATGTTGAAGCCAACAGGGTCATTAGATTTCAAAAGACTGACATATTCCTTGGCACGAGTATCTCCAGCTTCGAAGTGGGAGACTCCATTCTGCTCAGGCAAACCTTGCTTGGCCACGTTCTCTCTCTGGAAGTTGAAGAAGACGAACCTCCCCAAGAATAAGGAAAGGCCGGTGCTGAGGCTGATGACAAGAGAAGTGTTGAGCTCAGCTTTGATGGCGCCAAAGTTGGATTTTTTAGAAGAAGAAGTGGAGAGTTTGGGGAGGGAAGATTTGGGTTTGGTGGAGAGGGGTCTGAGGCCTTGGAAGGAGATGTTGCAGGGGGAAAGTTGGTGGGTTTGGGATGAAGAGAAAGAGGGAGTGAACAAAGTGGAAGAGGCTGCAGAAGCTGCCATGGTGAGGGTTAGTGGAAGAAGAATGGAAGAGCGTTGGAAAGTGATGAACTGAGAAGAGATGAGAAGAAGTTGGTGGTGTGGAAATAGATCATATAATCCACAAGTGATGGTTGCGAAAAGTGGAGAAGATTTCTGAGGGTGGAAATCAGTAAAGAAAGATTTTGGAAAGTGAGTTGGCTTTGCTTTATTGGCTGCCTTGTGGATCAGAGATTTGGGGTAGAGGAACAAGGAGTCATATTTTCATAAATAATTAAAATAATAATGCACAGAAATATAAAAGGGATCCGTGGCGCAATGGTAGCGCGTCTGACTCCAGATCAGAAGGTTGCGTGTTCGATTCACGTCGGGTTCAATTCCCCTTGAACAAGGATCTTTCTTTTTTCTCACCTTTCTGTTTTTGATATTGATAACATATTTATTTCCCCTCAAATGTTATACGTACATGTATATTCGTAATTTGGGATGAACAATAAATCCTTTGTATTATTTTGGTCCATGTCCTAGCTTGTCTGAGAGCTAGATTTGCCCCAATGGTTTGTCTTCGTAATCAATGTCACTACTCTTATTCGTTCAACTGACCATGAACATAAGAAGAAGAACAATTAATACATAGAAAAAGGCAGGAATGATTGATGAAATTAATTGTCCTGTTAACCAGGATGCCAAAGTTGTCTGTCTCTGTCAAGTCTTTATGATTCAAATGGAACAGTGCTTACTTGCTTTCTAGCCTTCTGTACATCCCCTCCACTTTATGATCATCATCAACTCGACTCCACCAGTAGTGGACTACAACAACTAAAACAACAACCCCTAAATTGCACATCATATTACATTTACAACTACATTTTATCTCCCTACTAAATATGCATGTGCATGATACTAAGTTTCTAAATTGAACCAAAGTACACACTGCACCAACACACCACTTATTTGCAATTTCCACAGCCATCTCAAATTAAGGAATCAAGGTATGAGTAGTTACGGCAACGACCGTATTCCAGGAGGCTACCATATGTTCGGTCCCAAACGCCAATAAACAGAGCCTCTGTGTCTGGACTGTATGATATCCCCGATATCTCACCAAAGAAGTCGATTTCCTGCTCCCTCTCATACCCACTTTTAACATCATACACATGCACAAAGTCAGCAGGCTCAGCTGTTGCCATATAACGACCATCGGATGAATAGCGAATGGACCGGATAGCTCCAAGGTTGCCCTTCAAAACAGCAACAGACTCAGATGGCTTCCGTAAATCCCAAACTCGGCAGGTTTTGTCTTGGTTTCCTGTAGCAAATGTGACACCATCAGGGTGCCATGCTGATGCAAACGAGAAGTCCAAGTGCCCAGACAACTGATTGACGGTCTGTGAAAATTACAAATATAAATCAGTAAATGCTTTAATTTCTATTTACAGGATCCAGACATACATGCACCAGTAGACACCAAGTCATTTTTTTTTTTTTATCAACTTCCAGAAAAATAAATGAAAAAAGGGAAAAAGATATATGGACAGCAGTATAGATAATTACCTTTCCAGTATTAGAATCCACCAACATACCTTCTGGGTTGTCTCCAACAATTATTAGAAGTTTACCATCAGGACTCAGCGAAGTATGCTGCAAAAGCACAAAATAAAAAAAAAAAAATTCAATTGAAAGCTTCAGCCTGCAAGTGCATCATATATTGCCCAGAAAATGAAGCACAAAACCCTCCATGTCAACGAAGGCACCACATACTATACGGACAGATGGACTGTTCAATGTAACTAACTTACATTCACTGGCCAAGGAAAACGGAAATGCTTAGAGAGTTGATACTTTTCCATATCAAAATCTCTGACACCACAGTCATTATTTGAGGCAGTGAAATGGACTGCACCACTGGCAATGAAAAGCATAAGATAAATTAAACTCAGCTCTTTTTTTTTTTTTTTTTTTGGTGGCAGCGCGGCAGCCCAGAGGAAGGGGCCGCCAAGGACAGTTCTGCCAACAGCACAAGAAAGAGAAAACATACCTGGGACTGACATAAATATCAACCGCATTGGTAATAGCATTATCATCATATGTTGTACGAGAACAAAAACTCACTCCTGGTCGATCCAGATGCTGTATGCACAAGAACAAAAAAAGCCATTAACCTTGCTGAGAGTAACAAACCAAAAACCAACTTTATAATCCTTAACAAGGCCAAGATGGGAGGAGCATGACAGACATAATTAAGGCTAAACAGAAACATTAACTATGTTCGTGCATCAGAACTTTTCATATTCCCCATCATATTCAATCATGAATCCCTTAAATTTAAGAAGCTCTTCAACCAAAGGCACTCCAAGGTGCAGGTATATATACACAATACGAATGAAAATCATAATCCAAAAAAAGGGCTGCCACGATGTAGACAAGTGGGCATGCAATATATCTCTTCATTGACTCACCTTGCAAATTAATTCTCCCTGAAATCCACCAGCAACTAGCAACTTATCTTTTACAGCAAGAGTGCTCACTTGAGTCTGCGAAAATCCTTCCAACAGACTACCAGGGTGTTTCTACATTAAAGAAAAGTACATTAGTAAATTTCATCTTAGTTCAAGATGAGAAAATTTTGGCAAAGCCAAGGACAGAGAAACGCAATGTAGTTTTACAGATCAAATTTTAGTTAAAAGACACTAACTTCGGTTGGTGCCACATGGCCAGAAACATTGAGAACCTGAGACCTGCTGCAAGTTAATGAAGACCAATGAACGACTGAAAAATGTGACATAAGGTAGACATCGTGCTTTGATGTAGCCCAAACCAAGTTCCGTAACTAAAACACAGGAAAACAAAGATGTCAGACAAACACATGACAATTATTTTTCAACAAGGGAAAAACGCATCATCATTATGTAAAACCATTTCAGAAATCAAAATGCATGTCTCAACTACGTTGAATCCACAACCTATCTATATATCAGGACCACATCTTTACCAAGTAAACAAAAAATTAATCAGTATACTGTGAATTTATGCAACAAAAAGCTATGAAAGCAAGGACTCTGATGAGAACTATTCATTTAGTTATGCTAACGACCAACAAAAAAAAGGTAAATAAAACCAAGGTGCCAACAGAAAAGGAAAAAGGTTTTAGCTCATAGGTAATCACATGCAAATTTGCATTCAACTACCTGAAAATGAAGAATCGTTGATTTCACAGATCTAGAATTTCTTCTGAACTCATAAAATGAAGCCCCTTTCTTTGTAATCTTGCAATCCTGCTTACAAGAGGAAAAAAAAAAAAAAA